>NC_092518.1:102356036-102673536 GCF_047511675.1 Marmota flaviventris
ATATATCTTATTCTAATTCAGACCCCAGTACCTCTCCTTCTCCTTCCCTTTCCCTCCCATTGCTCTTTTCTCTCTATTGATCTTTCTGACAGGGGCTGGGGCTAGGGCTCAGAGCGCTCACCTAGCATGTATGAGGCACTGGGTTCGATCCTCAGCACCACATAAAAATAAATAAAAGTAAATGTATTGTGTCCATCTACAATTTAAAAAAAAAAAAAAGATCTAACATTTTCTGGGCAGTAGTTTCAACACTAAACTGGGTCTTTGAGTTCTGTTGAACATAATTTCACAGGATGCCAACATCAGTTATTTTTTAAATTAATTTCTTATGGATGAACACAAAGGTAAAATTCACTCTGGTGTATTCAAATATGTACATAGGAAAGTTCTCTTGGAGCAGCCAGACCTCTGTTCTGATACAGTCACACTGCTCCACCTAGTGACTATCTCTTCTTAGTGCACTGAGAATGTTTACTGCAGCCACCAAGATCCACTGAATCAGAACCTTGAAAATGCAGGGGAGACATGATTGTTATTTTTCAACAATCCCCACTGGGTTCTGGTGTGATGCCCTATTTGAGAATCAGTGGGCAGACTTGTGCTTTCCTTATGACATGGAGACTTTTTCTCATACTAATCAGATGCACCTAGGCAAGACAGTAACTTAGATTCCATCTTTGCTTTATGCATGCCCTCCTCAGAAGGTTCATTCTTTTTCCATCAACTACTACTTCTCTGTGGGTTTTGGTCTATTAGGTGCTGGTATAGGGCATTGCAAAGGATGAACAAGTTTGGTATCCTCTCTCATGGGGCTTATAGTGAAAACGGCAGATCATGGGCTGGGGTTGTGGCTCAGTGGTACAGTGCTTGCCTAGCATGTGTGAGGCACTGGGTTCTATTCTCAGCACCACATATAAATGAATTAAAAAATTCCATTGGCAACTAAAAATATATTTTAAAAAAGAAGACAGATCACAAAGTCTGTACTTAAAAAATGGCAATAAATTCTATGAAGGAGGTAGACATGGCATTGAATTAGAAAATAATTTAAGTCAGAGAAGGCCTCTTTGAGAAGGTAAGACTTCAAGAATGAAAAGCAGTCAGATATAGCAAAAGTTGCAGAAGGGCCTCTGCCAGCCCACTGAGTGCCTTTGTTCTAAAATAAAATCTACTCCTTTCTAGACACACAGCCCTGCTGACATGTGCTAAATGCTCTTTGGCATTTTGGGGTCAAGAGATAGAAGCTCTTTCTGCAAGCAATTACAGCCCCACACCAAGAAGTACAGCTTGGCAAACAGACTGTGAACTAGAGTTCCATTCACCCTAAACATCAGCTGGTTATATTGTGTAGAGAAACATGCACCATCTTATAGAGGGGCAAGGGGTAAGCAGTGGTTCCAGAAGAGAGAACTGTGTATGCATGGAAAAAACTTCATGTGTTCTATAAACTATGAGGCCAATGGCAGGCAGAGACTAGATCTCACCGAGTCCTATAGGGTAGAATAAGGACTTTCCTTTTTTTTTTATTTAATTCATGTGAAGCCAGTGAAGGTTTTTAAGCAGGACTGAAAGAATCTGAGTTATATTTTAAGAAAATATAACTCTGAAAGCTGTGAAGATAATCTATTGGAGTAAATACCATTTATAAGGAAACCGAGTGGTCAAGTCAGAGATGCTAATTTTGTGTATTAGGATGGTAGTAGCTGAAGAGGTGAGAAATGCATAGATTTGAGAGCTATTTAGGAGGCACATTGACAGAATGCATGTAGAGAGGAATTAAAGAAAGACACCAGATTTCTGAATAGAGAAATTGGACAAGTAGAGGTGTTTTTCCCAAAATGAAGATGACAGGAAGAGGAATAAGTGCGGAAGAGGAGCAAATCAAGAATTCCATTTTAGCTACTTTGAGATGGAAATATCTGTGAGGTAGTCAGGTGGAGATGCCAAACAGAATTTGTCATAAACTCAGAGGAGGGGTTTGAGTCAGAGATATCAACTTGGAAATTATCATCACTGGGTTATCCATAACAGAAGTATCCATATTTTAGTCCATAACAAAAGGATCAGATCACTGAGGAAATGGGAATTCAGACAAGTGAGATTTCAGAATAGGACCTAGAGAAACTCTAATTTGGGGGAATCAGGTAGAGAATGGCCAAAGAGACAAATAAACAGGGAACTGTACTGCCACAGAAATCCTGAAAGGAGATTGTTTTCAAGAAGAGTAATATAGTCAGTTGCCATTGAAGGACCAAGAATGATGAGGATCTTAGAAAAGTAAACCCACGGTTTTGAACACATGGTTGTCATTGGGGATCATGGTAATAAGCTTTTGGTCTCCAAAATCTCATGCCCATCTCATAATGTAAAATGCATTTAGTCCATTTCCAAGAATCCCCATAGTCTTAACAGTTCCAGCATTTCCCAAAGTCCAAGTCCAAAGTCTCCTCTGAGACTCAAGACAAACTCTTGATTGTGAGCCACTGTAAAGATCAAAAGCAAGTTACATTACATCCAATATATAATGACACAGAGTAGGGCTGGGGATGTGGCTCAAGTGGTAGCATGCTCCCCTAGCATGCCCAAGGCACTGGGTTCAATCCTCAGCACCACATAAAAATAAAATAAAGATATTGTGTCTACCTAAAACTAAAAAATAATTTAAAAAAAATGACATTTACATTCAAAAATGTAAATGTATAGAAAGGTATAGAGGTATAGAAAGAAATGATGGGACCAAAGCAAGTCTGAAATCCAGCTGGGCACACATTAGGTCCTGTAACTCCACATCCAACATTCAGGGCATGTACTGGTGAAGTGTGGAGTTCCAAAGGACTAAGGCAGCTCCATCCCTATGGCCTGCAGGTTGCAGCACTCATGTCCTCTCTTTTAGGTTGTCTACAACCACAGACAGCAACTTTTATCAGAAGATGTTCTACCTTACTGGCGTCTTTTAATCCAGGGACAGGATCTCTACTGCAGCTCCGATTTCCTTCTCAAATCTTCATGCATCACTCTCTCAGGGGTTGTCCACAGGGATTCTGACCCAGCTACATTTTGTCAGACCTCCAAGGCCTTCCTTTGTCATCTCAGTGGAAGCCTCCATGACCCACCCTAACTCCAGCATCCTGCATTCGTGCAGAACCAGCTTCATGTGGACAATGTCAAGAACTGCTGCCAGCTTGAGCAGTAACCAGGCCCTCTTGGACCATGACTGCAGCAGCCTCTGTGTTTGAACAGCTGAGCACAATGAAATAAGTCCTGGGGAAATGATTCCTTAGTTACCTGTATGTGAGCAGTGTGCTCTCAAGGTCTCTTCTCAAAGAAGTTTCCCCTTTACATTCTTGAGCCTATAGTCTGAATGTAGTCTCACTGATTTCTCAGATGTCTTCAACGCATCTTTCCTAGTGTCTCTGTGTAAAGTATTTAGCTTCTATTTAGAGGTGGTGATCTCTTCAACACCATTCCTTTCTTGGCCCCAATTTATATTTGCTGGCTAAATTGCAAGTTTTTCAAATCATTACTCTTAGATTTTTGTTCCTGATTCTCACAGTAAACACAGTTAAAAGCTGCCAGCAACACCCATGCCACCACGTGAATTTTGTGCTGCCTTGATATTTCCTCCAGCATACTAATTAATCCAATGTATTTAAAGTCAGTCTCACAGAAAGTCTCAAGATATAGGCAAAATGTAGACAAGTTCTTTGCTAGGATGTAACATGAATGGTCTTTAGTCTAATTTCCAATAAAGTCCTTACTCCCTTCTGAAACCTCATGAGCACAAGCTTCACTGTTCATATTCCTATTGACTTCTGATCTCCCACCACAAGTTCCAAAGTCTTTTAAACCATGTGGTCAGGTTAGTCATAAAAATGACCCCATTCCTGGTACTAACTTCTGTGTTAGTTAGCTTTTGATTGTTGTGACTTGGGCCAAACATGAGGCAGAGCATCATGGAGGAAGTGTGTGGTGGAGGAAAGCTACTCAGCTCATGGTGGTTGGGAAGCAGAGAAGAGAAGGAGGAGCCAGGGGATAAGATATAATCCCTGGGCTGGGGTTGTACCTCAGTAGTACAGCACTTACCTAGCATGTGTGAGTGTAAGGATGTCCTTAGGCCTTAGCCTAAGCAACTCCATTTTAAAAACCTGCAGTCTCACCAGGCACAAGCCTACAGAGCCCTCCAATATGCCATCAGGCATAGCCTGATAACAAACATGTCAGTTACCACCACCCTGATAACAGTCAGAGTGAAAGTCATTTGGTATAAATATAAACATGTCACTTACCACCACCCTGACAAGAGAGTGTAAAATTAGGGTGGAAGCTGCCAATTGTATTGAGTGGCTTGGCTCTGAAATGTAAAACGTCACTAAGAAACCCAGTAGCAGCTGATAGGGACCCAAAGGGCAAGCAGAAGCTCCCAAAATTGGGGCTGGGGATGTGGCTCAAGTGGTAGCACGCTCGCCTGGCATGCGTGCAGCCCGGGTTCGATCCTCAGCACCACATACAAACAAAGATGTTGTGTCTGCCCAAAACTAAAAAATAAATATTAAAATTCTTTCTCTCTCTCTCTCTCTCTCTCTCTCTCTCTCTCTCTCGTAAAAAAAAAGAATTCTCAGATCTGATCTAGCCAATGGAAAGCTCTTCAAGCTCTCTCTTGTGTCCTTGTGACTTTAAAAAAAAAAAGAAGCTCCCAAAATTGGTATAAATTATCGAGTAAAAGGACAGATATTCAGCCAGCCGATACTGATGCACACTTGCTGGAGAGCCTGATGAGGACCTGGACTGATATCCCAGCTCTTATCATCTGCCTGATCCTCTGCATTGTCCTCACCACTCTCAAACTCTACAGCAGCCTCTTGACCCTGGTGAGAATGGCAACTTCTCCTTACTACCATCTCCTTGACCAGCCACCAACTCTACTCCGGAAGAGACCTCCACCGATTATTGACCTAATGGCTGTAGTCTGAGTGAGTGTGCATCTGCTAGACTCAAAACCTAAGACTTCAGATTTTACACCTGGCACTTAAGCTTAGCATGCAGAGGGAAGGTCTGTAATAAGTCTGTCATGATTAAGTATGTTTTCAGTGCTTAGAGTTAACTTAGAATTGTTTGCTTTGAATTGATATATGCCTATTGCAGTGCCCAGCATTAAGAATTGCCATTTTTTTCAATTTTTAAATTTGTTTTAATTAGTTATACACAACAGTAGAATGCAATTTATGCACTGTAATATATCATACATAAATGGGATATAATTTCTCATTTTTCTGAGTGTACATGTTACAGAATCATATTGGTCATGTAATCACATAAGATACATAATATCTGTTTCATTCTACTATGTTTCCTATTCCCACATCCCTTCCTCTCCCCTCCCATCACTTCCCTCTACCTAATCTAAGGTAACACTATTCTTCCCTAGTGCCCCGGCCCTATTGTGAATTAGCAAGGTTATCATTTCTTGATTAAGAACATATTGAGTGAATTGTATTGAGTGATTTGAGTGAATAAAACATTGGAAAGGGCATAAATGTGTGGACATTCTTTATTTCTACCCTCGATTGCATGAGTTGCACCCTTTGCCTCTCATGACAGTGAGGCACTGAGTTCGATTCTCAGCACCACATATAAATAAAATAAAAGGTACATTGACAACTAAAAATAAATAAATAAATAAAAAATTTTAAAAAATATAATCCCCAAAGGTATGCCCCCAGTGACCCAACTTCCTCAAGCCACAGTCTACCTGCCTACAGTTATAATCCAATTAGCCCATTTAAATCATTGATTGTTTTGATTAATTATTAATTGATTCACTATTAATCTATTGTTAAACCATTTAATGGCTCCATTAGGTTACAATTCTTACATCTAATCATTTCACCTCTGAATATTCCTGCATTAACATGGGAGCTTTTGGGGAACACCTCAAATCCAAATCATAACAGGGATCAAAGTGGAAAAATAAGACGTGTGGTCAGAGTGAGGAATACGTGAGACTAAGATTTTGTATGTGATGTAGATTTTCATTACAAAAAAATTGGGGATCCTTAGCATGGCTGTGGGAGTAAGTAGCTAAGGTAGGGAAGATGACAAATCATTGGAAAGTAAGTAGCTAGGAAACAGGGGCTTGGGTGTTCAGTAGTGAAACTGTCAGATCTGGGATGGATGGAAGGTGTAGTGAGGTTGTCAGGGAATCTTGAGTGTGATCATTATCATCATCACAAATTTTTAGTAAACCAAGTCAGCCAATTTTTAATATTTTTAAGTAGTTTAGTTAGGGGCAAGTAAATGCTGAGAGCCACGGCTGAGTCTGTATGGCCCCTGGCATTTTGCCAACAGTATTGATTGACAGGCTAGGCATTACTATCCGCCTCTGCCGCAACTTTTGAGTTCTCGCACTATTTTGGAGTTCTCGTGGGGATTTCCGGGGATTCCCCGAGAGTTCCCATTGGTTGGGGAAGTGCAGGAGGAGGGATTTCCGGGAGAGATATTTCCGGCTGGGGGTTCCTGGACAAGCCTCGTGGCGCGTTCGGGAGGATTCCCCGGGAGCTGTGTGAAGTGTTTTCCTGCAGTTTAAAAATAAAGTTTGTTCCTGCTTCAGTGGCTCGTGATTTGTGCCCAGCCAGACTGCGGCATTTGGTGGCCCATGCGGGGAACGTCTGAAGCTTCGGGGTAAGTGAAATTGCTTGCCCCTAAGGGAAGGCGAGAGAATGGGTGACCATTTTAAAAAACAACGTGTTCTTGTTTTGATTTGTTTTGTGTTTGTTTCAAGCTGCCTATCCCTAGAATTTTCTCAGGCAGATTGGGAAAAATGGTTGGCTCAAGGTTTGAAGTTGTTCGCCCCTGAGGAAGAGATAGAAATAGACCACAAATGCACATATCAAGAAAATAGGAAAATTGATACAACGATTTTTTGTTCCGTTTTTGTTTCATTCTGTTTCGGTTTTGTTTTGTGTTATCTTATTGGGTTGCGTTATCTTTATAACAGATTAGAAATTAGTAAAAAACAAACTGAAAGAGTGTTAAGTAAATTGTTAGAGGTTCAGACCATGGAGAAAGACATTTTAGATCAAGCAAAAGAGAAGGTCTCTCAAGCTAGTCAGACAGAGGAAGAAAATTTAAAGGAAGAAAGCTTAGAGGAGAAACAGCTATTAGGGAAAAAGCTACAACAGGAGGCTGCTACTAACACCGTTCTATCACCAGAGGGCGTAATTCAACCAACAGCTCCCCCTATGGAGATAGCTGAGTGGCCCTCAAACCCCGTAGTTGATAGATGGGATCCTGAGACAGGACCTCAAAGATTAGCATGCCCTGTACTTGAGCAGGCAGGAGGGCAGCGAATTCACCGTGCTTTAGATTTCAAAACAGTGAAGCAGTTAAAGGAGGCTGTAACAACCTATGGTCCTCAAGCACCGTTCACTGTAAGCATGGTCGAATCCATTACCAACTTGGACATGACGCCAGCAGATTGGGCTAGTATGTGTAAATCTGTGCTAAATGGAGGACAATATTTGTTATGGAAGGTTGCCAATGAGGAATTTTGCAGGGAGACAGCTAGACGAAATGCAGCAGCCAGTTACCGTCAAAGAAATCTAGATATGTTGTTAGGAAAAGGACCTTATGAGGGTCAACGGCAACAAATTGAATATGATCCTGGCGTATACGCACAAATTGCTGTAGATGCGGTTAGGGCATGTGTTGATAAGAGCCCAGGAACTCTAGTCAGAAAGAAAAAGAAAGTTCAGAAGAAGAAGGATTATCAGGAAAAAAGTTGCAGTAAAAGGCTATTTCTAAATACTTTTCATTACCGGAGGGTGCGTGAAGCGGAGAGGCGGCTGCCGAGTGTGCAAGCCGGTCACAGCGCAGCAAGGATTTTCCAAGAGGCGGTGGCGACTGGCCCTTCCCCGCCTCCTGGCCGGGGAGCTGGCTGTTCCACTGCCGGGAGCCCAAATCTAGACCTGACCTGGAGGCACAGTCTCGCAGGCTCTTGCTCCCTGTGGCCAGTAGCAGTTTGAGTTGGGGACACTCCCCAGGGCCATCTGGAGCTGCCCAGGCACTACAGCCAGCAGAAGACGCTACTGGTGTCCCTGATGTTTGGTCATTTTCAATGCCAATAACTAAGCTACAATGGTTCTCCCACACCTGGAAGCTGATGAGTAATGAGCACTATTAATGCTTATTTCAAATGTAAAAAACCTTGAGATAATGTACTAAATTGTTCAGAAGGTTGTTTTCTTAGTAGAATACTACAGGATTTTCTTTAGCCATCCGGAGTTCCTGCCTTCGTCCCAGTGCCGGTAAAGACCAAGGTGGAAGAATTTCCAGTGTTGCTGAAAACCGGATGAGACTTCGGCTGAGAAACAGACGAAACTTCGGATTAAGCTAGCTGCCTGCAGAACTTACCTGGACTGTGATTTACCTGGACTGTGAGTTAATCTATTGAGACACTACTTTACCTGGACTGAGACAACAAACTGTAATCTATAACAAATTGTAACTCGGTATCTTTACTAACAGTGTCATTGCTGGTATAATTTTTCCAAGGGCTTCTTGCATGGAGCCATCAAGTGGCTTGGTATTGTGGCATTTTGTATCCTTCCCTTCTGTTTGTAGCAGGTTATTTATGGTGTTTCTGTAAAAACCACTATGGTTGTTATTTAAATTAAACAAAAGGGGGAAATGTTAGAGTCTGTAAACAAGTCAAAATAACACCTGGCATTTAGCCAGGGGAATGTTAGAGTTCGTAAACAAGTCTGGATGGTGCCTGGCAAAATGCCAGAGGGAGTGGTTTGAGAAGTAACAAAAACAAGCCATTAAGTGTGGAGATTCCTTATTGGTTGACTGATGTATCTAGTTTATGCTAATTAGATAAGCTGTGTGGAATGTATAAATACTGCTCCTGTCCTGCAATAAACGGCTTCCACTCCTGCTGTATCAATCTACACAAGTTGTTCGTCACCCCCCGGTTATTTTGCTGCAGCCGGACTGCGGCAAGTAAAGGAATACCATGTGTTAAACTGAGATTGTTTTTCTTTCCCTAGTAAATATGAACTAAGAGAAGAAAAGGAACCAAGTGACTTTAACAGTGAGTGTGTATAGTTTCCTGTTGCTGCTATAACAAATTATCACATACTAAGTGGCTGAAAATACCACCAATTTATAATATTACATTCTGGGGGTCAGAGTCCAAAACGGGTCTGATTGGGCTAAAATCAAGGTGTCAGCAAAGCTGTGTTTCTTTCTAGAGGATCTGGGGAGAATCTCATTCCTTCCCCTTTCCATCTCCTAGAGAACACCCACTTTCCTGGGCTCATGGTCCACATCCAACATCTTCATAATATTGAAGGTCCTTATCTCTTGACCACACCTGTAGGGAGATGGCACTCCTGCATAGGGGCTTCTCTTTGGTGAGCACCCAGAGCATGTTCTAGCTGTGGCACAGTGACTAGGAGGCCATCAAATGTTCAAGTCACTTCCTGTGGGGGAAAGAGGGAGTAGGTCTCACTTGAGAGGAGAAATCTTCCATTATCATCAGCATCATAGCAGTATAACACCTGGCCATAAGGGCAGAAATCTCATGTGAAGCCACTGAGAGGATACAAAGGAAGAAAGGAAGGGTGATAGGAAGGCCCTTGGTAGACAGTCAGGTACTGGGCAGGTGGAAGAGAAACGGCACTAATGATGATGATGATTCCAAAGCCCCTTGATTCATTTCATGAATATTGTCCAAACACCTCCCTTGTGCAGAGCCCCATGACAGGTGCCATGGGTGTTACAAACTTGAGGAAGGTCTTGACTTTCACCCTAAAGGGGCTGTGCTTTTCTAGAGAAGTTAAACCATGGCCACACATAATTCAGGATAACCTGGGTAAGGGGAAGCAGACACAGAATAGAAGGCTGCTCAGAGGTGGCAAGTTTTGAGCCAGACTGTACAGGAAATATTTGGATTGGTCTTCCAGGGGTGTTCCCTACCATCCCCAACATTAAATAGAACCCACTTCAGGTTGTGTGGTTCGAGGCCACACCCCTCTCCCATTCTCATCTGGATGATGGATTTATTAATGGAAAAGATTTGGCCACTTACGTTGACTGACAAAAGAGTAGGGTTAGAAAAGAGAGAAACTTTCCCTAAGAAAATCTGAAATCTTGTCTTGTGCCAACTACCCAGCTTGGAAATAATCATATGGGTGATCTTGAGGAGATCAAATGGGTGAGATGGATGGACATGGAAGAAAGGCACCAACTACATACCAGAAATTGGGAGTGTGGCCTCCTGGATGGGTTTTCATCCCCAGACTGTCTCAGGCAGATGACTGAGGCTATGGAATCCATCTCATGTATCTAGGTTACATACCTGTCATAAAGAGAACACACATGTGGGAGCTGAGAGGCAATTTTCCCTGTTTCACTTCAGGGAGTTTCATGAAGCTTCCTGAAGGTACACCTACTCAGTTTTCTCTTTCTCCTTTGTTAGCTAGTGCCAAACTTTTCCCTTTCCAGGGTCTTGGAACCACCTTCAACCATATGGGGAAATAGTTTGATCCCACAGTGAAGGAACCATCTGTTTTGGGATCTTCAATACTTCTTCACAATACCTTGTTATGTGACAATCCCAGTGTCCAGTTCTACCTACTAACACAAACAAGAGAATTCAGGTGTGTCCTTCATTGCCAGAGACTTTAATATTGACAGTAATCAATCAATTCAGTGTTTAGTCCCACTAATCAGTGCAGGATGAAACTGGAGAGGAAATGATTGAGTATAAACTAGACTTTTGGCAAACATTTCAGAACACTGACATTCTATGCAGCCAGCAGGACTTAGTTTCCAGAGATCCTAGACAATCCCCTCTCCCAAGGGGCACAGGAATAACAAGGTATAAAGCACAAGGATGTAGACCATGAACAGTTCTGTTATATTTAGATTTCTTCAAGCAAGCAACAAACAAATCGAAGTTCTAAAGGGGCATTCCATTGATGCATGGAATACACAAATAAATTTGATAAGTGAATAAATGTATGGTTAAGTGAATAGTTAATCAGTTTAGATAGCAGCTGAAGAGGATGGGAAGGCACTCACCAAGGGAATGGGGAAGAAATGAAAGCACAAAGAGGAGTATGTGCTTGTATGGAATGCAGAAAGTCCATATAGTAAAGATTATTTGTAGTAATGATTAATTATCAATGGTAGTAATTATGGCCCCCAGCTGCTTTCCAGGTCCATTTGCCACTCTCCCCTACAGAAATAATTTCATTCCTCTGACAGGTAGGTGCACATGCATGGGCACACATATCCAAGTACTGTATTTATCAGAGCTCTCCAGCAAAACAGAAGAGTATATATAAGATAAGGTTTGTATATTATATATAATATGTATTCTATAATAAGATATGTATAAATATGATAATGGCTTGTGAAGTTATGGAGGTGGACAAGTCCCATGATCTTCTTTCTGCAAGCTGAAGACCCAGGAAGGAAGGTCAGTGGTGTAGTTTAAAGGCCTGAGAACAAAAGAACCAATGGTGTAGATCCAGTCTGAGTCTAAAGGCCTGAGAACAAGTAGTGCAGAGAGCAAAATTTCAATGTCCCAGTTAAAGTAGTCACGCAGAGAGAATAAATTCTCCATTATCTACCTTCTTGTTGTATTCAGGCCCTTGATGGATAGGATGATGCCTACCCACATTGAGGAGAGCAATCCACTTTACCTACTCTATTGATTTATGGAAACATCCTCACAAACACACCAAGAAATAATTTTTAACCAGCCATCTGAATATCCCATGACCCAGTCAAGTTGACACAAAAGATTGTCACACACACACAAACACACATATGCATGCACACACACATCCCTACCTGTGTTACTCTATATCCTGTTCTCCTAATGATGTCCTTTCACTACCAGTTAAACTCTTAGTTTCAGAGCACTGCTGAAATACTTCATCTTGAACACACTTCCAGGCACCAATTCACTTCCCTTCTCCCTCTTCCTAGCTCATAATTCTCTCTCTTGTGCTCCCATAGCACTTTTCACTCATCCCCATTTTTTTCACTTGACACCTGTGCTATCATTATCCAATATCTGTCTTCCCTATAGATAATACAATAGAGCAAGCCAAGAGTTCTTAGACATCTGTGAGTCCCTAGCCACATGCACAACTCTCAGAACAGGGTAGATGCCCAATAAATGTTGGTGAATGAGTGAATGACTAAGGTCTGAAATGTTCAACATGAAGTTTTATGAGTTGACAGATGTTGTATTTATTGCTAGTTTGCTATTTATTTGAGCAGTCATTGATGCTCAAAGTGACTTAAGAATTAGTATTTATGAGTAGCCTGCATGGAACAAATATAGAGGAAATATTTTTGAAAAAATTGAAAAAAAAACTCATGAATTTAGAATAACTTGAAGTAGAATCTGCTAAAATGTGTTACAACTGATGGTGATTAAAAATTATGTGTGGAGCAGAAAAAGGGTTAGTGAACAAACATACACAAATTTTGAAAATAGAATGTATTTAACTCCTATGGTCTAGTCATTGTATTATTTGTCTTCAGTTACATTGCAGAAAACCTTTTAATCCCTCGTGTGCTATTTAGCTAGTAGTGCTGCTGTGGAACTTCATTTACTTTCATGAACTTAACCACTACTGTTCTATGAACTTAATCACAGCAATTCTATGGCTGAACAGTGGTAATGGAAATTTTTGTATGTGATGTTTTTTAGCTCAGGGCTGATATTGAATTATTTTTGATCAAGAAAAATACCTCTCAGTTATTATTATTGAATACTGAATGGCTTTGGAAATTTATATTTGTTGTATGCCTGTTAATGCTTCTTAATAATTCAACCTAAAATCACAAGACAAGCAGTGCTTATATATGAGATTTATACTGGTTAAAGTCATCTCAATGACAATTAATGTTGGTTGAATCAAAGTAATGTCAGGTTACTTTATGTACTTCTCACACGAATGTGCAGTGGATATTTTATCCAAGTTTAAAGTTTCAGTATTTTTCCCAGACTTCTATACAAGTACAAATAAAATTTCCATATTTCAAACATACTTAACTGTACATTTGAATAACTTCCACCTAACTGTCAATTGGAAGTGATTACTCTGCAGTATAATACATGCTCAATAGCACATGTGAAGAGAAGAATCTAATTGAACTTTGTAAAATGTCTTCCAAGAGATGAATATGTTCAATTAAAATCAGATGCTGGCGAGTTGATACCAGTGTTTGAAAGTACCTATCTCTTCGATTTGTATTAGTGCTTCCCATCATATAGCTGTGTGAAGATATTTTCAAAGATGAACAATGTAAAACCTCATTAGAAAAAAACAGATCAACATTTACAATCATTTTTGATGACAGAGAACATTAATACTGAATCTTAACTAAGCAAATGTCATCCTCCCAAAAGAGTTTCATTCTCATCTTAATGAACCCATATCATATTTAAAATATATGCAATTATCATTATGTTCTTAGTTTCAACAATAAAATATTTGTGGAAATTTGTTTTTTTCTCCTGTTATACAAGTACTTTCATAATAACCTCGATTCTGCCTGTAGGCCCTGCAGAGACTAATGTTAACTGTGTGCCCTTTACAGAATAAGTTTTCCCAGCTCAAGGTGCCTTCAAGTAAGACCATTATACTTTCACCAATAATCATCAAAGCAAAATAGACAGGACTGGCGTGGATCTAAAGGGTTGACTTCATTACTAAGACTTCAAAGAAAAGGTAGGTAATACTGAATAGTCCTAGAACCTCAGAGCCTTGATCATTCATTGGATGTAGGGTATGTCAATCTTCACTTTTCAGCAAATGAGTTTAGAGCTTGTTATGAAGGGATGCAGTCCTTTATTGACCCTTTTGACCCTGCCCTATCTCCTGTCTCTCGGAAGTTTTCATTCCTAGTGGGGGTCTTCGGAGGCACAGCCTTAGTTGACAACTCCTGGAGCCTGAGATTGACCCCCTGCCCTTCGCATAGTGGGGCCTCCTTAGGCACCACCGTAGATTGTCCCCTCAGTGGGAGGCTCCTCCACGTTCCCCTCCCCCTCAGACTCCACTACCAACGGCCTTCCCTCAAGGGCAGCCAGCTAGGCCTCCACCATCTTCACTGTCCTCATTGCCCCAGTCCGATTGCAGCCCAGTTGAGGTACCCACTGGTGTCATGTCTGCCACAGGGGATCGAGACCCAACCCAAGAGGGCCCAGTGGGAGAGTGGATGGGGGCTGCTGGAGTGGGTGAAGGGATACACCTCGACTTGGGCCCAGATGGGGGCAACATGGCACCTGAGACCATGGAAGCCCAGGTGGCGGGTTCTGGGGGGATGGAGATCCTGGAGCCTGAGGGAGGCCTAGAGGAGGAAGAGGGAGCTCAGGGCCTAGTCCCGGCCAGAGCCCGGGAGGGCAGCGACGCCGAGGAAGACTCGGACATTGGGCCGGCAGAGGAGGAGGGAGGGGACCTGGAAGAGAGCCAGGACATCCTCGTGGACGCCCGTCAGTTCCCCATGGTTGGCTTCCGCTTCATGTTCCTGGATCTGGTCCACTCCCTTCTGCACCGCATCTACTACAACAACCACATCCTGATCCGCCCCTACCGTGGCCCTGTGGTGGTGCGATCCCTCTCGCCAATGGCGGATGGCTCAAGCGAGCTCCCGGTGCTGCACATACCCCAGAGGCTGAGAATGACGGCCCAATCTCGGGAGGTCCAAGGCGAGGGCCTTCGCTTGGGTCTAGGCCTGCCTGAGGTGGCCACCTCAGTCCTAGAGTTCCAGGAACCAACAGACAACGCAGAGGCAGCCCATGTTTCCGTGGAGCAGACAGAGGAAGTGGCAGAGGAGGAGCAGGCAGACGAGATGATAGATCAGGTCACAGAAATAAGGGGTGAGGAATGGGTGTAGGGGCAGCTGCATGGGTACTTGCTTGTGGCCAGTGGCAGCAAGTGGGGATGGTGTGCTGGCTGAGGGAAGTGGCGAGATCCCCGGGCCTTGGGTTAGGGAAGTGGTGGGTCCTGACCTCCTCCAAATTAAGGCCGAATGTGCCAGGGTAGAAGCCCAATTCAAAGCAACCTTTGCAGTTTTGAAAAAAAATATGCTGTCCTTTACCAACCTGTATTTAATAAGAGTTGGGACTGTCAGTGCGATTTGCCAGCGGACAGATGAATGTCAGGTGTTTAGGAGGGAGCTCGGGAGGAAATGGAAAGAACCCTGGAGGAAAAGAAATAGCAAAGGGTGCACCTCCTCTTTGGTTCACAGCATTTGAAAGTGAAAAAGGTCTTAGAAAGTTGAGCCTAAAAATGATTTGGGAGCACTTGGTAAAAAAGACAGGTTCTGGGGTTAAGGAAACAATTGGCTTCACTGCAGAATTTGTCTTTGAGACAAACAAGTATTTTCCCAACAAAGTTCTGACCAAAACATTGAAAATGCAAACTGACCCAATCACTCTGACCCTTTCTTCCCTAAAGGAGAAGTAATCAGCAGCATTAGGAGGGAGATTTCCTGGGAAGAGGGGAACATGTCACTGTGGAAAAAATTAAGCAGCAAAAATATGAGGGCCATGGAAGGGTGATGTCAACCAGCAGGAAGGTGCCTGGCCATGTTTTCTTAGCTACTTCTTACTTCTCCTGAGGGGAGATGATTGGTGCTGCTGCTGGGTATGAATTGGGCTAGTTTTTCTATGAGTATCTGATTTCACTGTTTGTATTATTCTTCACCAAAGAAATAACTAAATATCAGTATGGTAACTGGAGTGAAGATGATGTAGACTTTGGAGGTGAAGAAGAGAAAGAACAAGAGGAAGAAAAAAAGATGGAAAATGAAAAACAAGAAGAACCTGAAAAGGACACAGATCCACTGGATGGCAGCCCCAGAAAACCCAGGTATCTGTGTACAGCTTTGGGTATCACTCAACAGTTCTGGCCTTTATCTGCTACTGACAGTTTTATGTTTTTGGTTGATTTTTTTTTTGATTCTTGGAAATTGAGAAAAAGTTTATTTAAGATCACATTACATTTGATTTAGCATACTTAGAATGTTACTAGAATACTCATATACCCCTAGTAGTATAAAATATACAATATTGTGATATATACTTCATAGCTACTCATCTGTTCTTGTGAGTCTTTCATCCTCTGGCAACCGCTACAGTGTGGGCTGGGCCAGGTACTAGTGGGGTCTTCATTACTTGGCCATTGAATTGAATTCTCCTGTACTAACTAGGAGGCAACACCTTATAGAATGTGACTACTAACAAATAGCAAAAGTTAGGAACTTCAAGTAGGACCACATTTAGTGCTTAATACCTAAATATTTGTTTAGTTGTTAAGTTTTGTATTTTATGTTAGTCAAAAGGAAGAACCTTGGTCATAGAATGATTATTTATCACTGAGATGTTAATTAAGTCTTAAGCTATGTCTTGTCTTTGAGCATATTTAAATCATCTTTTTTTTTCTTTTTTGCATTTCACAGCTGTGTATTTCACAATAGCTCGTTTCTCATATGGTAGATGTGAAAACTAAGGATCTGGGAGGGTAAGGGTGTGCCATTTGTGGAAACAGCACAGGATTTTAAAGCTTGAGAGATTTATTTAAATGATAGAATGGACTTCAAGTAAAACAAACAACACACACACACACACACACACACACACACACACACATACACACACCAAGAATGTCTGGTGTTCGGCAAGAGAGAGACAAGGTTGGTGTCATCACATAATTGAAGCCCTCAGTTGCATGAACACCTTGATACCCAAGGGTTCGAGCTACTTAGAGGAAAATGTGTTGTTCTTCTGTACTTGTTGAGATACAGCATAAATGAGGCAGGCAAATGTAGAGCCTATTTTCTTAGATATAGAAAGCAATTTATGTTGTATAATTGTTCCTTCATTTTATTCATAGTTGGAAAGAATAGAAAAGGATGAAGAAAGAAGAAAGAATCTGATCTTCACTCTTTTTATGTGTTTGCTTTTCAGAAGCCCAAGGCAATTTTATCAATATTGGTTTCATTCCACAGATCATTACCCCAAAAGTGACATCCAATGATACCTGACTTTTCTATTTATTTATTACACTAATCTACTTATTTATTATGTTTTAATGGCATTTGTTCAAGAGAACAAATAGTTTGTTTTCAATGACTAACTTGAAATATAAGTATATTTTTAAAAAGATAACACTCAAATCTATGTTTTACCTCTTTATCTTCATTTGAAATGGATCACGTTCTACCACTTGGTAAACTTTATTTATAAAGTCTTTTATAGCAGCCTAAACAATTACAATGTCAAGTTTAAAAATGTTTTATGAGGAAAGAGATCGAGGTCAAACCTTTAGTTAAAACTATGTTAGTCATTATATTAGTCACTTAGCCATGTGTGGCCCTTGAGCATGTAAAATGTGATTAAGTCCTATTTAAGATGTACTGTGTGTGTAGAATAAATCTAACATAATTCTCCTATGTATACATATGAAAAAATCTGAGTGAATCTCACCATTGTATACACCCACAAAGATGGGGTCTTAATTAGATATAAGATATACCTCATACTTGTATAATTTTATCAAAATGCATTGTCTTGTATAACTAAGAAGAAACAATAAAAAAGAAAGATCACTTGACTCTTCAGAGTTTGTCCAAAGTGTTTTAGTAGTTCATGGATCCAGGTGATCATGGAGTAATGGGAACTCATAAGTGGGTACTAATGTTCTAAATTCATTTGAGCCTTGGAAACAAGGTTGTGATGGCTAAAATTCCCTCAAATGTTAATTCTCCTATTATAGAAGAGTAGCAAACAAAAAGGTGTAAAAGAGCATACAAAGAAAATAATTTATTCAAGATTTTTGCCCATATTGTCGATTTCATCTATCTCTCAATTCCAATTCATTTTCTTAATCTTAATAAAATATACTTCTTTCAAGCCCTCAAATAAAGATGTACTGTGTGAAAAACAATGTAAAATATCTCAGTAATAACTAATGATATATTGAGATGATAATATATTTGGTTAAACAAAATATGATATTAAAATTATTTTCATCAGTTTCTTTTAAATTTTTTAATGCAGCTACTAGAACATAGATCGAGTTATATGTCTTTTGGACAGAGCTGCTCTAGAGCATGGTTTTGAAGGAAACTTCTTAGTACTTTCCACCTCCTGCCCCCTTCGATGTCAGGCACTTTGTTAATCTATCCTTGTATTGATGAACATTTAGGTTTTTTCCTTCTTTTGGCTATAGTGAATAGTGCTGCTATAATAATTTGCTTACTAGTACTTGTGCAATATTTAAACATGGGTGTATCTACTCCCCTGCACTGGAAACTTCTGAATGATCAGGACTTTAAAGGGTTTTATTTATCTTCCTCTCCCAAAGCCCTAGACACTGAGTTTTCCACATAGTATTTGTTCAGTTAAAGTCTATTAATAAACTAAACTTAGCACATTCAAAAGCCCTTTTTATTGTCACCAGTGCTGATATTTTAAAGTGTACTATCATGTAGTATTCCTTATGGCTAGAATTACACAGTGAGACAGAGGCACAGGGCCTCTAACCATCATTACTTAATTTGAAAGGGCAGGCCAATAGATTGTTTTCCATATAGTGTTATTTGAGGGTCTTCAAACTGGTGTTTATGTTTCATAAGTTGTTAATATGGTATTTCTCTTAGACTTAGACAGGAAGGATGTATGTACTGAGTTCCATACTTTAGAGTCCCTACTTTCGCCCTCTACCAGCCATGACCCTACATATAGGTCCAGGAGACTGTTGAGAACAAGGGTTATTTCCTTGCTAGGCCATGTTTCAGGTAGCTGGGACCTCTGAATAATTTCAAGTCTGCTGCCAGGTTCTGCATGCTCTTCTTGGAACTGTCCTTGGGAGGTTGACTATCCTATCAGGGTATCTGCTCCCAGACCCAAGGGGTGGCTGTTATGCCTGGAACAGAGCATGGAGCCTGGTCTTGGAGACAGGCCAGAACCAAGATCAGAGGAGCAGGGATGGGAAAGAGAACCATGGCAAGGAGGCGGGACTTTGGGGAGTCTGAAAATTCAAAAATCCAACCTAAATCTTCAGGTCATTATTAAGGCACACTTGTTATTTGTAGTATTAGTTTTTTTAAATGTACATTTGTACATTTGTAGTATTAGTTTTTTTTTTAACATGGATCCGCAACTGAACTCTTAATCCAGTTAAATATCTAGTTGGTTAGGCTAAATATCTAATCTAAAACCCTTTTACTTCCCTCATTCCATGCCACACCTTATTGCCTAAGTATAGTGGTCCCATGTTTCCAAAAATGCTGGTTCCAGGAACCCATCTTGCTGTAAGAGTTAGAACTAGTCCCTGAGCTAGGCTGAAGGACAACCACGAACAATCATGTCCCTTCCACTCATCTAGCTGCACCCCTCCACCCATCTCTCTCTTTGCTCCCCAGCTATTCATACACAAAACTTCTTCAATAGCAGTCCCTCCCAATACAAGTGCCCACCTGGAGCCACTGGCTTGGTCAGGCACAACTATGTAGAGACCCTTTATGTGTAGCACAAGGTCTTAAGGACACTTTACTCCTCTGACAAACTTCAGGTCTGAGTTGCCAGGATTCTATTTGACTTCCCTCCCCAAGTCACCAACAGACTGAGACAGACTACCAAATAGGTTTTGTTGAATTTATTTGGTTTGCACATATCAAAAAATCAAGAAAGCTAAAAGAAGCTGAAATCTTGCCAAAATGTGCTTTAGGCGTTAGTAATTCTTAAACTCTTCATTTTAAAACAGAGCTTTGTTAACAGTGGAAAAGAAATTGTTAATGGAAAGTTCTCAGCGTGAGAGTAACCTAATAGAAGTCCACTGTCAGAAAAGTGGGAAGGAAGATATAACAGCTACTCTTCCAAGATTAGCTGGAAAAAGGGCTTCTACTTTAATAAAGTGTTCACTATGGGGATACAAAGGGAATAAATCAAGTCAACTGAAAATCTAGTATACCCAAAAAGGCTAAGCTACAATATCAGGAAAAAAAAAGATATTTTATAGAGAAAATGCAAAATCTAGCATGTATTTGCACAGTGTCACATTATACCACCATCTGCAAAAACCAGCACCAAGTATCTAAATTAGCTCTGGCATCTCATTGCCTCTCTGGACAGTTTTGCATAAAGAAGCATCCCACTCAGAATGTAAAGTCACAGTTAAATTTCTAGGCCTATATTTCTGTTCAAGCAAAGTAGCCCCGGTGACAGAGGATGGTATGGTGATTGCTATCCTGAGAAGTTGTTTCTGAGTCTCTAGGAAAATGAGTTATGTTTACTTCGCAGGTATCTAAGGGAGTGCCCCCCAAATGTTTGATGGGCTTGGGGGTGGAACAAAGGGAAAGGACATGGAAAAGATTTAAGTGACTTCTAGTTCACCTGGATGAGGTTCTAGGGTGGCCTGCACCTTGGAAAGTGAGCCAATTGAGAAGCCAACTGGGGGTCAAGGTGCCCACATCTTTACTCCTGAGCCTGGGAGTTTAGTGGAGACCATGCCACCAGGATGGGAAGGGAGCAGTCAAAATGTACTAGGCTATTTCCCCCTCCCCTCACTGTGACCAACCCTCTCCTCCTGCTTCTTCCTCTCCCACTCTTGTCTTTTTGCATTTTCTCTTCCTCATGTTGGGGGTGAGCAGGTCACTGGGGAGGTTGGGGCTTTCTGACGTAGTAACTTGGGAGGTGCCTGTCTCTAGGAATGGAGGGTGGGGAGAGGCTGGTTTCATCATTTGTGGTTTCCTAGAAGCAGAAAGTTCATTTCTCTGTGGCTTTGTCATAGCAGTGTTGCTTTGGGCTAAATCCTCATGAAGCAGACTGCTAAGGGGAAGGGATTAAGGCTACATGGAGTTCTCCATTATAAGACTGGAGTCAGAGGAGACAGGAGCCCTCTAGTAGCCCCAGACATGCATCAAAGTAGTGAGGTGGTGAGCTCACCAAGTGCCTGATGGAAACAGCAGCTTTTGGCATCTGTAGAACATTGAATTTTGACAAGTACTTGGTGCTTAAGCACTAGGATATTATAATAGGAGGAACATTGACATTTCTGGGCAACTGGAGAAGGTCCCAATGGAGTTGGGATAAGAAGCCAAAAACCGATGAACTAACCATCTAGAGAAGTAGGATAACTTCCAAGAAGCATCGTGCTCATAGAGATGGGTACACATCTGCCAGGGCTGCCACAGATTGAGATGGGGCCTGTGCTCTGTGTTACTGTCACCCAAGTTGAAAGATTGATAAGTGCTGTGTTACTATCACCCAAGTTGAAAGCACTGGAGGCCCCCAGGGACATGTAGAAAGTGTTTCAAAGGGTAATGGGTTGATTAGAAGACTGGCCTTTGCAAAATTTTTCTTGGAGATGCAAAATTTTCACTTCCACCAACCAAAGTAATTCAGCATTTATGTAGGCTCATAAAACCTAAAAACCAATCCCTGGGCCAAATCATCTCAATATTTATTTCCATTAGGATTGCTTTATTTGGTTGAGAAAAACAACCATCTTTTAATTGCTCTAACAAAGTGTTTATATTTTCTTCATTTGAAGGCATATTCTCCAAATTTAAATATTTCACAATTCTACAGCAGTGCAAAGATGGTTCCATAGTTTTATAGAGGAGATGCTGGGTTTCTAGATGCTGGCAGTGACAGTACTGAAAGTTAGGCATTAATGGCATTTATTTCATTCAAAGAGTTAAAAGTTTTAATTCCCATTTCTAAGGCTCTTTTGCTTAATAAAAAATTGTCATAGTAAAGAAATCACTACACAGAATTACTACAGCTATTTGGCAATTATCATTTAAAATGCTGACGCTCCACCCAGGAGCTATTTATTGCATGATCTCTGCTATGTGACTCCATGCTTTGGCTTTCTTCTTGGCCATAGAGAACCAAACAGGCTCATCTGGCTCCACAGGCTCAACAGGCTCCAGTGGCTGTTCGGGCCCAGCTGGAAGACTTGAAGATCGTTTAGTTTCTTTATCTATCGCAGACATGCGAAGTGTCTTCTGATCTTCAAAAGCAACTGGAACCACAGAAAATAAATCACAACCAGTAAGAAGTCCCAGAGATGTTGGTGTATTTTTATAACATGAAATAAAATGTTTCATGTTTTCAGATTTCCCCTGAGTCCCTTTCTCTTAGTACTTTCCACCTCCTGCCCCCTTCGATGTCAGGCTTCTAAAAGTCAGTGCCATGACTTTGGAATGTCAAAGGAGTAAAATCGACATGTGGCCATAAGGGCTTGGCCATGGGAAGTCTTGAGAAGTAATTACTATGTTGTACTGCCAATCTTTGGGTAGTTATTATTGGCTTGTCTTACACTTTTGAACTGAGACCAGAAGGGAAACATATCTGATTGATTCTTTTAAAATTTCAAATCAGGTAGTGTTTTTTTGTTTTTGTTTTTTTTGCCAATTCACAATGTAGTATGAAATTAAATCACTGGTGTCTCAATAGCTCCATCCAATAAAAGTCAATATTAAACAATATTGTAGCAACCACCCCATCCTGGCCAAGCACACTACCTCCCTATTTTCCAGTTCCACACCCTCCCTCATCCTGCTCTATGACTGATTGACTCAGTGACTTCGACTCAACCAGTATTTCTCAATCTTGAATGCACATTAGAATCGCCTATGGCTCTTTTAAAAAATACCAGTGCCCATGTATTTGCTGAACCAACCTCATTGGATAAGCCAGGGCCATCTAATTTTTTTAAAACTCACCAGGTGATTCTAATGCTCAGGGAGAGTTGAAAATGACTTGACAGCAGTGTAGTGCCCATGAAGCAATGAACAGGTCAACTGTTGCTATTTCATGGCTAAAATAATGGGTTCCTGAATTCCTAGTCTAATTTCTTCATGAAGGGGATTAAGGGAGAAGGCAAAGATGGCATCATTTAAATCCATCTTCCCCTCATCCTACTCATGCTGGGAAAATCCCTCTGGCACACAACTCTTACTGATGAGATCACATTATTTTATCACATCACAGTGGTCTTTCAGCAGTTAAAATTTCCCCACTTCTCACATCCCTGCTGAGAATACAGAGGGATTAAACAGTTAAAAATGGTTCGATACCATTAGGCCTTCATAGTGGATTATTTTCAACAATTTTATGGGGGATATAGCAGGTGGAAAAACATCACTGTGCCATGAGCTGGAAAATGACTTGGTATTTTTCTCTTGCATAACTTAGCCGCAAGAATGTTATTAGTGAGTGACAACAGTTTTGTGCCTCCACAGCTTCCTCAGTGAGATGAAAGGCTGGAAGAGCTTCTGAAAGTTATACACTGGACTTAATGTTAGTCATAAGAAATGAATTTTCCTAAAGTAACCGAATATCTGTTATCTTCTTATAGAAGAGTCATGACTGTGATTTGGGGAATAAGAGACAGGTTAACTGAGCTTGCAATTGCAGAAATTTCACAACATTCTTCCAGAGCAGGTTTTTGTGAGATCAGGGGATGTGCTTTTACCTGATTTGGCAGGCTTAGGTGGCTTCGTTGGTGGCATCTTCTCCTGTATATGGACAGTAGAAGTCAAAATCTTTTTTACTTGGCTTTCATTTGCAGAGCCAGCTCCCTTTAATATAAAAATGAAAACAGAAAGCTTGTAAATCCTGACCAACCCCCCCCTCAGCAAATTGCTTATTCAGAAAATCATATGGGGCATTGTATTTTTTGGGGGGTAGGGGAACCAGGGATTAAACCAAGGGATGCTTAACCTTGACCACTGAGCCACATCCTCAGCCCTTTTTATGTTTTATTTAGAGATAGGGTCTCACTAAGTTGCCTAGGGTCCTGCTAAATTCTTGAGGCTGGCTTTGAACTTGCAATCCTCCTGCCTCAGCCTCCCAAGTTGGTGGGATTACAGGAGTGCACCACTGAACCTAGCCATATAGAGCAAGTTCTATCCTGGGCACTACAAGTAGTTCAACAGGATAAAAGGGGGGGGGGGAGATCGACCATATATATATATATATATATATATATATATATATATATATATATATATATATACACATATAAGAAAAGAAATAGCACTGAACCTTTGGTTTAGAATGTATGGTGACAAAACCTAAGCTGGCTCATGTTTACCACCTTTCAGACCTGGAAGAAAAGGTTGTCTGATTATACAAATAGTGTAAACAGAATAACATGATAATTATTTAGCTTGAAAACAACCTTTTCCCCGGCACTTAACAGCAAGCTAGCAGAATGTGATGGCTACAATGAATCTGATCAATTCATTAATTCATTGAAGTGAGTTCCATAGGATTTCTACTTTGCAAAACTTTCTGACATGACTAGAACATTCTTGCATTAGAAAGTGTTGGTATAAGTCTTTTCTAAATTTTCAAATTAACCTCTCCACAATTGGCACACTTTAATGACTTTATACATACTAGGATATTTCCCCCTGACAAAACCTTTCACCAAGGTGGACTTAACTTTTGTATGGTACTCCTCCCATATAAACACAAATGATAAGAAAATATCTTTAAGCAAAAAATTAGTTTTTCACATGATCCTTCAATAACTTTAGTAAGCCCTTAAACGCATTGGAATTGCTGGATGCTATGGTGCACACCTATAATATCAGTGACTCTGGAGGCTGAGGCAAGAGAATCGAAAATTTAAGGCCAGCCTCAGTGACTTAGTGAGAGCCAGTCTGAAATGTTTAAACTGAAAATAAAAAGGGCTGGGAATGTAGCTCAGTGGTAAAGTGCCTCTGGGTTCAATTTCCCAGAAAAAAAATGCATGGGACTTTAGATATATTTTGATATGTTAATTTGATATGATTTCTTGAGACAGCTTTGAGCAATTTTTATAAGGGAGGAAGGCTTCATTCTATCATCCTTGATCCACAGGTAGTACCATTAGCCTAGTTCATTGCATAATATTTTTTTCAAGATTCAGGTAAGTACCACACCAAACCAAATTAACACCTAGAAATCCAAATGTTGAACACATTAAGGTGAATTGTTATCTACTGATATGGAAAGGTGCCCAGAAATGAAATGCTCAAGAAAAAGTAGACAGGCTGGGGTTGCAGTTCAGTGGTAGAGTGCTTGGTTTGCATGCATGAGGCACTGGGTTCAGTCCTCAGCAACATATAAAAATAAATAAATAAAATAAAGATATTGTGTCTATCTACAACTAAAAAAATATTTTATAAAAAAATAGTAAAGTAATCCCCCTTTATCCATGGCTTCACTTTCTATTGTTATAGTTACCTGTGGTCAACTGCAGTCCAAAAATATTAAATGGAAATTTTCAGAAATTTACAAATTTTAAATTGCTTGCTTTTTTTTCATTAACATGATAAAGGTTCAGGTCATCTCACTCCTACTGGGATGTACATTATCCCTTTACCTGGCTTATCTACACTGTATATGTTATCTGACTGTTAGTCACTCAGTACCCATTTTTTTAAACTTATTTTTTTAGTTGTAGATGGATACAATACCTTTATTTTATTTATTTATTTATATGTGTTGCTGAGGATCAAACCCAGTGCCTCACATGTGCTAGGCAAGTGCTCTACCACTGAGCCACAACCCCAGCCCCTCAGCAGCCATCTTAATTATCAGATGAACTGTCAGGATATCACAGTGCTTGTGTTCAAGAAATCCTTATTTTACCTAATAATGGCCCCAACTTGCAAAGAGTAATGATGCTGGCAATTCAGATATACCAAGGAGAAATTGAAAACTGCTTCCTTTAAGTGTACAGGCAAAAATTCTTGACTTAATAAGGAAATAAAAAATCATGCACTGAGGTTGCTTAGATCTATGGTAAGGATTTGACTTCCATCTGTGAAATTGTGAAGAAGAAATAAGAAATACATGCTATTTTTGATGTTGCTCCTCAAACTTCAAATATTAGGGCCACAGTGCATGAACAGTGCTTAGTTAAGATGAAAAAGGCACTAAATTATGGGGCTCAGTACTATATATGGTTTCAGGTATCTACCAGGGATCTTGTATCCCTGTAAAACTAAATACACTAGTCCCCCCCCAGTTAAGGGGGGAACTAGTGTATTTATAGTTTGATTCCCATTTATAAAAATACACATATGTATTTATAAGTATAAAATATGTATAAAGATAGACACTCAACTTTTACCCCAGTGGTTACCTTCATGTTTTTTTTTTTTTTTTTCGTTGTTGTTTTGTCTATTTACACTTATTTCTCAACCAATTTCATGGAATCCTGCTCTAGAATATTTAGGACAGGATTTGATTTATTCATTACTTTTGGCAAACCCTTTAAGAGCATCAAGTAGGTCACATTTGTACAAGTCTTTTCCCCTGCAGAGTCCTCCTGTCTTGATAAATGCTCCCAAAGGGAGGGGGCCTGAATATCTGACAAAGTTCTCAGTGCAAACGTAATCAATGACTCCAGAAACCCTTTTGGAGTGTTTTCTGAGCTGCTTCACATCCTACCCCATATCTAGGATCCTTGGTCTCATCCTTGGCTCCAGTTCTACTTGTGGGTTTTAGCTCCTTTTTAGGAATATAGGCCTGGGAGCCTCTCTGTCTCTGCTTTGTCCTGGTTATCCAAACTGCCTCTGTGATGGCACAGTCTGACTGGTGACAAGAAGACTTTCCTGAGAAAGAAATGAAAGGTATTAGAACTGAAGCAAGGCAGGCACAATAATGTCCCAAATGGGATTCGTGTTAATTACCAAATGAAATTAAACAGATGTCAAGTAGAAAAGGATTCCTTTCTTTTGTGCCCTCCATATAACCCGGCAAGGCAGGAGTCCCTTGGGTAGTTAAGAAGCTGTTCTTAAAAGTGAGCATACTGTCCCCTTACTGGATCCTTTCCTTCTTTTGTCCGTCTCGCTTCTCATCCCCAAATTGGGGCAGGACAATGGTCGTCAGGTGGGCTGGGAAAATTCCTAAGAGGCCATAGGCTTGGGTCATTGATATCATCCCTCCAACTCCAAAGAAAATCTTTGAATTTCCTGCTTGATAGTTCCTCATGCAAGTGTGTGGTTACATAGGTATGTATATACCAGACTATGTGTGGGTTGGAATGATGGTAGAAAGGTTTTGGGAGAGACTTGTGCTCACAAGATCACCTAGCTCTGGATTATTAGACATTTCAGGTAAAGGTCCTAGCTCTGGATTCTTAGACATTTCAGGTAAAGGAAGAAGCTGTGTAAATACAAATATTTACAGTAAACTACAATTTCAGGCTGAGAGTCTGAACATCATGCTATTCTTGAATTGGCTCTGAACAATGTACATGGTGGTTTGGAGGGGTATAATACATGTAAAAGTATTTTGAGAAAAGTTATAAGTCCATCCAAAAGTATGGTGTACAGAGGGTGGGGAGAGGGAGTGAAAAGGTGATCATGTGTCTATTATAAATGTGGGTAGATATCCATACCAGTGCCCCCTTGGGAAGGGGAAGAGTCAAAATGAACTACCTCCAAGTCTATTCATCTAGATTGAGGCATTCCCCTACTCCTACATCCACAACACAGCCCTAGCAAAACAATAACCTAATAGGCAAGGCTAGAACAGACTTCAGACTCATTCAAGGCTTTGCTTTCCCATTCTTTCCTCCACATGGTACCTACTTGCCATCTGGAGAGATAAAAGTCTCACCTGGGGGTATATAAACTGGTGGCCTCTTGAGCATGCTTTCCAATTTATTCCTGTTCTGTTGCTTCTCTGCAAAGTTAGCAATATCACTGAGGTCTTCTGGGGTACTCAGGAACACCTGTGGATTGCTTCTTCTCATGTGCCGTTCCTTGCCCACAGAGTGTGCAATTGGGCCCAAGCGCACTGAAGAAAATTGTGCCAAATTATCTCGTTTCTCATTCTTAAATTTCTGTGGAGAAGGGATTCTTCTCAGTCGGACTCCAAAAAGGTTTTCCACCTCAGCTTCACTGCTGGGTATGCTGGTATGGCCATCATTATGTCCAGTACCACTCTGAAGAACTTCCTCCTTAATGTAAGCACTCCCAGAAATGGGTGTTTTCCCAGGAAGAGTAATGTTGAACTTCCCAGGTTTGTTAGCAGAGACTGGGATGCTCTTAATGAAGTCTTCTGAAACTTGGCTGAATTTCTTGGTTTTATTTGGAGAAACAGGGCATTTTGATAAGGACCAATTGCCTGGATTGTTCTCAAAAATGGTTCCCTCAGCAGCAACATTCGTGGAACTTGAGTGGGTCTGTTGCTGGTATCCAGGATTTCCATATGCCTGGAAAGGATTAACAGGAAAGGAGGCCTCTGCAGGACTGCTCCAATCTACAGGAACATTCCCTGAGCCTGGTGATAAAATTGGTGGCTGCTCAGATCCATCCAAAGTTTGGGAAGGGTGTCTGGAAGGCATATGCTCTTCAGAGATCCTCCACTCTTCTGGGGAGTCATCAGAAACTGAGGAGACTTCCTGCTGGTACTCAAACTTCCCCAGGACCTGGGAAAACTGTCTGGTAGGTACCTGCCCTTTAGAACTGCTCCACTTGCTAGGGACATTCTCTGAATATGAGAGACCTTCTTGTGGGCCTTCAGGCCTCCCCACTGACTGTAAAGGGTGCTTCATAGGTAGCTTCTTCAAAGAAGTGCCTCCCTCAGAGTCAGCATTCTCCCAATCTGAGAAAACATGGTGTTCCATTTTAGGCCTCAGCAAAGATTTGAAAGGATGACTTAGCGAGAGAGGATCTGCATACATGCCCCCATGAACAGAAGCACTCTCTGAGAAGATCTGCTGTGCCATAAACTTCACAAATGACTCGGAAGGACTGGGAAGCAGTGGTTTCTTAGAAAAATCTTCTTCACCAGCAGGATTCTCTAGACGTGAGGACATTTCCTGAACTTTAGACCTCACTGAGAACTGGGTGGGATACTCAGGAGGCAATGCCCTCCCAGAATTACCTTCCTCAACAGTAGCACCCTCAAAACTTGGGGACCCTTTCTGGACTATGTGCTTCATAACAGAACGGGAATGAGGGTTGGAAAGCAGCACGTCTCTAGTACTGCCTCCCTCAATGGTAACACTTTCTGGACTTGTAGAGGCTTGTTGCTCAATTTGAGGGTTCCCGCATGGCTGGTAAGTATATCTGGGAGGTATTGGACAGCTCCGTTCTATAGAAGTGCTCACTGAACCTGAGGAGATTTCTTGCTTGACTGCTGGTCTCTTCTGGGACTGTAAGTGATGTCCAGGAGGTCTCAATTCCATTGAACCACTCCCTTCAGCTGCAGAGTTCTCTGGACCTGCAGAGGTTTGTTGCTCAAGTTTAGAGCTCACCCATGACTGGAAAGGGTTTCTTGGCATTGGCTCCAGAGAACCACTCCATTGTGCAGAAGCACTTGCTGAACCCATGGAGACTGGTTGCTTCATTACTGGTCTCATCGGGGGCTGAGGAGATATTTTGGGAATTGGTGGAGCTTTAGGGATGCCCCACTGGGTATCAGAGCTCTCTGAATTTGCAGAGGCTGGCTTAAATGCAGAGAACAGCCACGACTGCAAAGGGTGTCTGGGAGACACTGACTCTGTAGAAACGTTCCCTTCAACCTGAGGGTTCTCTGCACATGCAGAGACATTTTCCTGAAATGTAGGGTTCATCCATGGTTGGAAGGTGTGTCTGGCAGACACTGGCTCCTCAGGATTGGCCCATTGTGAAGAAATGTTCACTGAGTCTACAGTCATCTGTGGGTGGAAATGAGGCCTCATCAAATGTTTTCCAGGGGGCAGGTCCATGAATATGCCCTTTTCAACAGCAGTGTCTTCTGAGAACATTTGCTGGACTTGAGGATTTGTTATGGACTGGGGAGAATACTTGGGGTACAGTGGTTCCACAGAAGTAATAACTTCTGAACCCGAGAACATGTTTTGTTGAACTTTAGGGTTTATCAAGGGCTTGGAAAGAAGTATAGTAGACCCTTCAATAGCTTTGCTCTCTGGAAATAAGGAAGTTTGCTGCCCCATTGGAGGGTTCAGCCATGTCTGGAAAGGGTGTGTGGGAGGCCTTAGATCCACAGAAATGCTCCCCTCCACAGCAGTACTCCTCGGACTTGCAGAGACCTGTTGTTGGATTAGGGGTCTCCTCATGGACTGAGAATGAAGTTTTGGAGGCAGTGTCTCCATAGAAACCTCTCCCACAACTGCAGCACTGTCTGCACCCAAAGATAATTGTTTCTCAACTTTTGGTCTCACTGAGGGTTGGGAAGAATACCTGGGCAGCACCTCCATAGAAATAACTTCTTCCCTAGTTGTAATATCTGAATGTAAGGAGAGTTTTTGCTCAACTAGAGACCTCTTTAGTCGCTTAGAAGCCATTCTGGGAGGGAGTGGATCCATAAAAATGCCCCACTCAACTGCACTGTTCTCTGGACCTGTGGGACCTTTTGGCCCAAATTTAGGGCTCACCCATGGCTGGAAAGGACAGCTGGGAGATACTGGCTCCAAAGAACTGCTATATCCTGCAGAAAGGCTCACTGAACTTGAGAACACTTGTTGCTGAACTATCTGAGGAGGGTGCCTGGGGGGCATCTGTTTGACGGAAACTTTCCACTCTTTAGGAGTGTTCTTCGAAACTGAGGACACTTCTCTTTGGTCTTGTGGCTTCCCCAAGGCCTGGTCAGAGTTTCTGAGAGATACATCTTCCTCCAAGCTGCTCCAATCATCATCACTGTTGCATTTTTCGGCATAACTATTTGATTCTGTGGAGAATTCTGTATCTTCAGGTTCCTGTAAAACCAGCTTCTCCTGAGACCTGGAGGCGGCAGCAAATCTTTTTGATTCTGAGAAGACTGCTTCAAGCTTTCGCAAGGATCGGGAGAAGCGAATGGTGGCCATTTCCTCAGGACCTCTCCCCTCCTCAAGAATACTATCTGTTTCTGAGGAGGCATCTTCAGGTTGAGGCTTTCCCAAGAACTTGTGAGAATATTCAGGACCCTGATTCTGTTCCAAACCACTCATTTCAACGAAACTTTCTGATTCTGGGAAGCCTTCTTGTTCGCCTTCAAGCTTCTGTGGGGACTGGAAGGAATGTTCAGGAGCCCGCTGCTCCTGAACACTCCCCTCCTCTGAAGCACTATTTGAATCTGAGGACACTTCTTCATCTTCAGGCTTCTCCAAAGACTGGGAAAGGCTTCTGGGAGATAGCCTCTCTGTAGAAAGGCTTCCCTCTGCTACTATATTTGCCACACCTGGAATAATGACTGTAAAGCCCTGGAGAATATTTCCAGGAGACTTTTCTTTGCAGATAGTTGGGACACCCTGGGCTAACTCCATTTTGGACTGGGAATTTTGCAAACCATGGCTGGAAGCTTCTTCTTCCCCTGACTGGACATGTGAAGGATCCCTAAGCACCTGAGCCTCTACTGCCACTGAAAGAATGTCCTCTTCTTGGGCTTTAGAAAGTCTTCCTACCATTGGTAAAAGAGAAGCTCTGCCATCTGGCTTCTTGGCTCCACAGGCCCCATTTTCATGGTAGAGTGGTGGACCACTCACCATGGATTCTACCATGTCTTTAGGTATGGGTTGTGGTGCTGATGCTTTTTTGGCTTTAACTTCTAGGCCAACATTCTTCTTTACCATGTCACCTTTATCTGAAAGCAACTCCTGAGAAGTAGTACTTTCTGCCTGTGGAGTTGTGAACTGCTCCATGGTTTGCTTCTCGAAGGTTAAGTGCCGGAAAGGGCAATCACTGGCAGTCTTCTCCAAATGTGAATAATCATATCTATCACCCAGGATATGCAGTTGACAAGATGGTAGAAGGCATCCTGTTCGCCCATACTCATTTGTTCCCAAAATACTTGAACCTTTCCTTCTACGTCTTCTTCCATATGCTGCCAACATTGGGTAGCCCATGCTCCCAGTAGGATCTGTGTTTGAAGCCTGTTCGGCTATCTTCTGATCATAAATCTCAGTTTTGTTGCTCGGGTCCTGGTTCAAGGTACCTGCACCAAATAGAAATTAGAAAAGGAGAAATGTGTATGCTTTAGACTTCCTAAAACAGGAAATGCTCTATTCTAGCCCAGTTGGTACCTATTTGCTACTGAATTTACTAGCATGAAGAAGCACTGTTCAAAAGACAAAGAATAAATGGGTCACAATTAACTTTCTGTTGTTGAAAATGGTTTCAATCAAAGGGAAATTTCAATTGCATGGACTGATTCCAGGGTTAGCTCATCATCATTTAATAATCGTCTGGTCCACCATTAGGTGCACATAAAAAGAGGCAAATTTTGAACTTGTAACAATGATTATCTTTGAAGAAACTGATGGGGGCAGGGGGAAGGGAAATTTTACTTTCTCTTTAGTATTTTTATTTTCTAATATTTATCTGAACTGCTTGAAATTCCAAATTATGTCCATTTATGCTTTATTTTTTTAGAAAGGTATCATCAGAAATTATCTGAGAGGTAAGAATTTTGCCCAGTTTTCTTCTATTTTCTCCTTTCTTATGTTAAAATAATTCTATGTGATATACATGCACAGCAAATGTTTGAATACATGAAAAGCAATACTTGCAACATTTTAATAATTCAATTGGTCCACAGGCTTCAAGTTAAGCACAAGGTAGCAGTTATACAAATTGCTCCTCTCCTTTCTTAAGGAATTCCTTTTTCTAAGAAACTCAGTTTGATCCCCTGGTGGCAGGGCCCCTTGCTGCCTATCCTTCCTCATAATCCACTGCTTCCCTAGTTCAATCTTGTGTTTTTTTTATACAGCATACTGCACTGAAAATAGCGGGTTGTGCTCCAAAACACTTCTATCACATGGAACACCAAACAAAATGTCTGCCCCTGTAGGTATTGACTCAGTTCTGTCCTCTTTTTGTAAAAAATCTGAAAAAAAAAAATTACTTCCTTTTCTCAGATCTCCCTTCCTCCCTCTATCCATTTTTTTCCTTTCTGGATTGATTTTGTGGTTTGGTTTGTTTTCATGGGAAAATATGATTGAGGATATCCTGTCTTTGAACCCATGTGTGAATCTTTTTTGTAGCAAAAACATTAAATAACTGTTCAACTTAATTTGTGGAACAGGAATTTTGTTTTATCAAATATTGCTTGAAATTAGCTGGCCATTAGCTGCAGCCAATATCCACATTCACATACCCATTAACACACAGAGAGTTTTACTCTGGAGGTATCCATTGGTTGGGAATTTGACAGGTCTTGACTGCCAAGGACATCTGCCTGCAGCTGTACAAGCCCTCTTTGTCCATGGATATGGGAACTGCTTTTGCTATTAACACAAAACCTTTTCTCTGTACTGAAAGGGAAAGGCAACTAAAAAAATTATTTCAGGCCAATTCTGGGGATTTATTTTGTTGTTGTTGTTGTTTTTCTTTTTCTTTCTTTCTTTTTTTGTACCAGGGATTGAACCCAGAGGCACTTAACCACTGAGCAACATCCCCAGCCCTTTTTTTAAAAAAATATTTTATGTTTTATTTGTAGATGGACATAATATCTTCATTTTATTTTTATGTGGTGCTGAGGATCGAACCCAGTGCCTCACACATGCTAGGCAAGCACTCTACCACTGAGCCCTTTTTTGTATTTTATTTAGAGACAGGGTCTCACTGAGTTGCTTAGGGCCTCATTAAGTTGTTGAGGCTGGCTTTGACCTGCGATCCTCCTGCCACTGGGATTACAGGCGTGCACCACTGTGCCTAACCAATTCTGTTATTTTTATCTGGTTCTATTGTTGAAGGGGAATGCAGAAGGGTAATCACTAGCTGTATTCACTGTACTCTACTCTGATATCTGGGCTCATTGAAGAGCTCCACATACACATTAACCTCAGAGAAAATTAAACAAATTTACAAACACACAAAGCACTTCCCTGGTTGGAAATTCATTTAGATAAAACGAGGAACCCATACAAGGTTTACCTAATCCCATACAAGTGACAGCTGTATTAATTTGACAGTTTAGATGGAGAAAACTGGACCAAATTAGAACACATTTTAAACTGGAAGCTCTCTGAGGACCAAGGGCACAGTCTCTGGTAATTCTTGTTCATAACTCATGTCACACTGTACTGTGCAATGAAGTCTAGGATACATGTTTCTGGGTGAGGGTGAAGATGAACCAACCTGTACCATCTTTATTCAGCTTCTTTTGATCAATTTCTTTTGGGTTATTTGTACTCTTTTCTCCTTCAGAAATCAGTGAAAGGCTTGTCTCGTCCTGCTTTGGTTTCATCTAAAACATGGAAAGAAAAATATCAAATCTGATTGACATGCTCTCTACCCTTGTATGATTGCTAAAAAAAAATCAGGAAAAGGGTCATTGATGCTAGGTTTATAACAGTACCAGTAAAGATGGAAGTTATTTCTTTATTTAATGACTTCATTTTACTTATTTATTTTGTGTGGTGCTGAGGATCGAACCCAGTGCCTCACACGTGGGAAGCAAGCACTCCACCACTGAACTACAATCCCAGCCCTAATGGAAGTTAGTTCTAATGACACTCATCAAGAGTTCCCTAGGGATGATTTTACCTATTGAAAGTGAGTGATCCAGATCTGGGGTTCCCAGACTCTAAGTGACATGCTGTAGGAATCTACTGTACCACATTGGAAGGACATAAATCTGAAAATGGAGTTGTTGGACCTTACAACAATCATGCTTTTGGCAACATTGGAATTCTCAGATTTGCTCACTGGACCATGAACCAAATTCAAATCCTGTTTGGCTCTTCTTTGGGAAATTTAATGAAACCATGAATGATGTCTTTCCAGCTCAAAAGAAGAAAGAAGATCAGGGTTTGTTAAGAGGGAAGACAGAAATAGATGAAGAATTCAGTCCTTACACTGAATGGGTTGCAATTAGTTTAGTATAAACAAGGTTTGTAGAGAATTATAGTAGGGTTCTAGAAATGCCAGGATAGCATCAAACAGAACAGTGTTCAGATATTGCTTAGAATAAACCATTTATGACAAGCAACTAAAGGCAGAAATACAACTTTTTATCTTCTCATTCATATTTCCTGAGCTCAAAATAATTTATTGTTGAGTAAATGAGATCAGACAGACCTGGGTTCAAATCTCTTCTCCATCATTTACTTGCTGTGTGACCCTGGGAACATTGTTCTATATATCTCCATGTCCACATCTATAAATTAAGAATTAGGACCCCTTATTTCCGAGCAGAAAGAAAGAGGTGGCAGCCCCTGTATCATAAATGATCCTGGAACTTTTTATATTCATTTATGTGTCAGGGAGAGAGTCACAGAGATGAGGCAGATGTCCCAGCTTTCTCTGAGAGTGATGCCCAGACCTTTTCTATGCAGAAAGAAGAATGTCAGAAGGGTAACACCAAGGTTCCCTTAGCCAATATTCCCTGACTGCCAAGTCTGTGGTGAGGTGTCCAGGGGGATAACATAAGCATAGGGTTTAAAATTGTTCATCCCTTGCTTGACACCAAACCAAGGAGATTGTCTCTACTGCTACCAGAGGTTCTTCCCTGACCCCACACACCTCCAACTGTTCTTTCAAGTCATATTTTGTTTACGTTCTAAAGCAGAGTTAAAATGTCTAAGCAGAGGCAACATTTGGGGTAAAAAAAATCCTGGGCTGGAATTCAGAAAATTGGATTCTGGCTCTGGCTCTATTATCACCTGGGTGTCCACCTTTGGGCCAGTACCTGAACTAGTTGTGTTTTAATGTCTTTCCCTGTGAAATTCTTGCACTACACAGTCATTTAGTCTTCCAGTTCTGATTTTATAGCCTCTTACTTTTAATCCAGAATTGCAGAAGAACTGGGTATTTGATCAAAGTGAATCTTCCACCCAGCATTGTTAAACACCAACATCTTTAAATTCTTAACTTTGGGGGAAATTTTTTCCAAAACATTCCCAATTTTCTTAAACAGGGATCAAGGAACACAATATAACTCTTCTTGATTACCCAAACAAATAGCACACATGATCTATTACATTGGACTATGATAGAGTATATCCCTGAGAGGGAGATTGAAGTAGGAAAGATTCTTTTTTGTGTGTGTGGCGGGGGTGGGTAACCAGGGATTGAACTCAGGAGCACTCAACCACTGAGCCACATCCTCAGCCCTATTTTGTATTTTATTTAGAGTCAGGGTCTCACTGAGTTGCTTAGTGCCTCCTGTTGGCAAGGCTGGCTTTGAACTCACAATCCTCCTGCTTCAGTCTCCTGAGACGCTGGGATTACAGGTGTGCGCCACTGCGCCCGGCAGGAAAGGTTCTTGATCCCTTATACTAAATGATCTCATATTATTTCTGTCATCTCTTTCTGCTATGAGCTGTCATTTCCCTTTGCTCTCAGATCTGAGTCTGATCTGCAGCCATGATTTTATTGTCGTTGTTGTTGTTCTGTTTTGTTTTTGTGATGCTGGGAACAGAACCCAGGGCCTTATACATGCTAGGCAAACATTCCACCACTAAGCTATACCCCAAGTCTATTTTTTTGTGTGGTCATGTTTTTAATACTAGTTTGCCTAAGTACAGCTCTGTTGCTAGAAAGTTGTGTGGTCAAACTCTGTGATAACTCTGCAGAGGTCTTTAGCAGGGTTAACAACACTGTTCTTCATACTTGGAGTTGCTGGAGCCTGACTTCCATACAAGCGGAACAGCGCTATAATTTTTAACTCTCAAATGGGTCTCATTTGATTAATAAGTTAAAAAAAATCCTGATCTGGGCTAGGGTTGAATATCCTCTACCAAGCAGACTGAGTGACCTCCCAGATGCTAAGCCAATAAGCAGGTTCTGGGGCTTACATCCCTGCTTCTGCTTTTTCAGGCCCTCTTATATAAGATCCAAATGGTCAGGACCCACCATCCAACAGACACAAGCTTGCTCATCCCTCTGGAGGGTCAAGGCCAGGACAGCACTCTTGACTTTGCCATCCCAACACCATACCATTCCTGGGGGCAGTCTGCAAAGATGGAACTCATCTTTTCTTATGCAGGAGTTTATTCCCAGGTCTCTTGGAGGACTTACACTCGCTTGAAGGCTCTTCTTTTTTTTGTTTCCTGGGATTTAAAGCCATTTTGTGTCGAGCAGCTGAAGAATCCAGGCGCCCTGGGTGGTGGCTGGGATGCTAAAGCCAACAGGCTGCTGGGTAACATTGGAAGAAGCACATGCAGTTGAGGACTGTGAGAGACCGGTTCCAGTTGATGCTTCAGAGTAGTTCTGGAAAGCGTGGGAGAAAATAAATGAGTCAACCTATATGTTGCCACTCGTCTCAAAGTTGGAAATTCTGGCTGAAGAATTCCTCAATTCCTGGCTGAAGAAATTCTCCTTGAACTACTTTCCCTTTTTCTTCCACTTCTGGTCAATAAAGTTCCACAGTTCCACTGGTCACCTTATAGATGAAAGCAAGAAACAGGAAGCAGTTTGGGTTGTTCTCTTGCTTAGAAAGCATTCAGGGGTTCCCCATTGCGCTCAGGAGACGAACACAAGCACTTAATGGATTTTACAAGATTGGAGGGTTTACATGTTTTCTTGTCTCATATCCCCTGCTTAGGGACAGGAGGACATTTGGCTGGGATGAGAGGTACAACCTGTCAGTGAAACCCAGCAGGGCTCTGGGAGCTTATATTGGCGGGCTGGGTAGTGCAAACAAAATTAGTTTGGAAGAGGACCTGCCTGCAAGTTATATTTTCATAGAGACCGTAAGACCTTTATTTATATTTATGGCTCATGGGAGCAAGGTTGATCTGAGGACCCTAAGGAACTGAGGGCTCCCACCTCTAATGGGGTAGAGATGGAGCTTGTAACCTTGTCACATTATGGCTAGTCTCTATCTCTCTAAACTATTTGGTTCTGGCACACCTAGATAGTTTCCCTGGTAGGAACTTTACATACTCTCCTCTGGGCTTTTGGATAATATTTTCCCTGCTTCCAAGAGACCTCCAGATCTCCTTCCATTCCTAATAAGCTTCAGATTTCTGTGTTTACAGATACCTCTTTGAGGACCACATGATAAGCTGTCTCTACCCTGGACAAGAATAACAAGTGATATAATTTAGCAGGTAGACAGAAATTTATTTTTTTGTTTGTTTTTTGGTACCAGGGATTGAACCCAGAGGTGCTTAACCACTTGAGTCACTGAGCCACATCCCCAGCCCATTTTATTTTTTTTTATTTAGAGACAGGGTCTTGCTAAGTTGCTTAGGGCCTCACTAAGTTGCTGAGGCTGACTTTGAACTTGTGATCCTCCTGCCTCAGCCTCCTGAGCCACTGGGAATACAGGCATGTGCCATCACACCCAGGTAGGCAGAATTTCCATTTGTGTTCACCCACTAAATTCTTTCAAACTACCTCTGCACAGCAAACAGGGACCCCTTTGGTATTTTCAGCTTTCACATGCCTTTAAATTTCCTAACACCAGTATATGCTGATCCAGCAATAACCTAAGCTGCTATCTAAGTTCCAAGAATGGCTCTTTTTTGGCCTGAGATTCCAGTGTCTGGGGACTTAACAGACAGCTAATGGGTCAGGATGATGACAAATGGAGCTCACCGATCTGTTTCTGATTCTGAGAGAAATGGAAAGGAATACTACAGTTGTCTTATGGGACCTATCACACAAATTAAGGATGGTCTCAATCCTTTCTTAACTTCCTTAGGCAATTCATCCATAAATTTATATGACACTACTTCCTGATGTTATCTATTTGTCTTGTGTTCTCTTCATCATGTCAACTCAGGATCTGACTTTCTTAACAAGAGTCCTAAAGTGCAAGAAGTAAAATCAAGAATCAATAAATAGATGGCATCAAACTAAAAAGCTTCTTCACAGTAAAGGAAACAATCAACATGAAGAAAGAGCCTACAGAATGGGAGAAAATCTTTGCCACCTGCACTTCAGATAGAGCATTAATCTCCAGGATATATAAAGAACTCAAAAAACTTAACACCAAAAGCAAAAACAACAACAAATAATAGACACTTCACAGAAGAAATACTATCGGTGTTATGGTTTGGATGTGACGTGTCCCCCAAAAGTTCACATGTAAGATAAATGCAAGAAGGTTCAGAGGAGAAGTGAGTGGATTGTGAAAATCTTAACCCAATCAGTGAATTAATCCTCTGATAGGGATTAACTGAGTGGTAAATGAAGTGGTAGAGTGTTTCTGGAGGAGGTGGGCATTGGGGGTGTGGCTTTGGGGTATATATTTGTATCTGGCAAGTGGAGACCTCTCTCTGCTTTCTGATCATCATGTGAGCTGCTTTCCTCCGCCACACTCTTCCTCTGTGATGTTCAGCCTCACCTTGAGTCCTAAGGAATGGAGCTGACTATCTATGGACACAGACCACTGAAACCATGAGCCCTCAAATAAACTGTTCCTCCTCTATCATTGTTCTGGTCAGGTCTTATTCACAACAGTGAAAAAGCTGACTAAAACAACCAGTCAACAAATATGTGAAAAAATGTTCAACATCTCTAGCAATTAGAAAAATGCAAATTAAAACTACATTGACATTTCATGTCACTCCAGTCAGAATGGCAATAATCAACAATACAAATAACAATAAGTGTTGGTGAGGATGTGGGGAAATGGGTACACTCATACATTGCTGGTGGGACTACAAAATGGTGCAACCACTATGAAAAGCAGTATGGAGATTCCTCAGAAAACTTGGAATGGAACCACTATTTGACCCAGCTACCCCGCTCCTTGGCAGGACTTAAAATCAGCATACTACAGTGACAAAACCACATCAATGTTTACAGCAGCTCAATTTACAATAGCCAACCTATGGAACCAACCTAGGTGTCTTTCAATAGATGAATGGATAAAGAAAATGTGGTGTATAGAATATACTCAGCCATAAAAAAGAATGACTTTATCACTTTTGTCAGAAAATGGATGGATCTGTAGACTTTCTAAGTGAAATAAGCTAATTCTAAAAAAAAAAGGTTGAATGTTCTCTCTGATATGTGGATGCTAACATACAACAAGTGTGGTGGGGGAGAATAGAAGTTCAGTGGATTAGACAGAGGGGAATGAAGGGAAGGGAGGGGGATATGAAATAGGAAAGACAATAGAATGAATCACAAATAACTTTCCTATGTTCATATATGAATATACGACCAATGAAACTCCACATGATGTTCAATCACAAGACTGGGATCCTAATTAGAATAAGATGTACTCCATGTTTAATATATCAATATATACTGTCCTGACATATATATCTAAAAAGAACAAATTTAAGAAACTTCTTGTACAACATTAAAAAAAAAAGACGAAGAAGTACAGGAAGTTCCTAATCCCACCAAATGTCTTAGAATAGGAGCCAGAAATGTATGGATTTCCTCTGGGAAGTAGAGCTCCTTATTAGGCTCTTTCCTCTCCCTCAGCCCTACTGGTTAGGAGTAACCTAGAAAAGTGAACACAGGAGCCAACCACAGGATTTTATAGTTACCAGAGAAAGCAAACTGAACTTTTCCTGGAAAGACTAAAAATTGAGTAGAGGAAATGGAACTCCTTTCTCTACCTCTCCTTCCCCAACCTCTGCAACCCTATTCTTCCCTTCCTGTACTCTGACAGCCAACATGTCCTCTCTGTACCAAATGTGCACATTATTAAGGAAGACTGAGAAATTTTCAATTCTCCTGTGTTTTAGAAGGGGTTTATCACAGACATCTTCTAATTAACATCTGGAGTTAATAAGCTCCTTTTGCCTCAACATCTGCCCCAATCAGTGCCAGGCCTGGCCCTACTAACCCAGAATCTTCCTGAAGAGGAAACATGGTTGGACCTTGGACCAGGAGAAGAGATCCTTTGGCACTGATTGGTAGGTGGCCATACACTCCTTTGCTGTTAGCTAGGGTAAGGACAGCTCTTTGGAAAATTAAAACACATTTTGGCTTCATGTTCTCCTTCTGTCAAGTATCTAGACCCAGCACAAAGTAGTTCAGTCAATTTACCCTTTGGTCATCCTTTTAATATCTTCCTTTTCTATGGTATGATGCTAGTTTCCCCACTTCCTTTCCTGTTGATAAGGAAACACTTGAGGAAAGAGACAGAGCAGGACAGTTGTCTTATTGGACAAAGGAAAACATTGGCTGTTATGTGTGAGCATCACCCGGAGGCTATGTAGGCCCAGGTTTCATCAAATAGTTGGTGGAAAGGCTGCTGCTCTGGGGTCAAATACACTCTGAAACTATCTGGGAAGATGTCAGCCTGGAATTCCAGGAAGCTGCATTCAGTCAAAAGCTGGAAAGGCACGTAGTCTCGGGAAATCTCCAGCAGAAGCATCTCTTGGTAGGAAAAGTTGTTCTTGGGGGGAGGCTTCTGTGCCAGGAAGTACTGCAACAGGGCATGAGACCCCATATTGGCTGTTGAGATTTTAATTCTCTGAGTGTATCAAAGTGGCTTATGTGGCCATTCCTGAGAGTGCTTCTGCAGCTGTTACTTTCCTCAAAAACCTCATCACATAAAAGCTGTTGTGGCCAACATTTTTGTCAACTTGAACGTTCCAGGAGTGGAATTTCAGATATTCCCTGCAGCCCCCCTCCCATCATCCCTTCTGAAATTTGCAATGTCTTAACTTTTATAGAAAATAGAACGTGGGTTAGGGGACCTGGGGCATAGCTCAGGGATAGAGCATGTGCTTAGCATGCATGAGGCCCTGGGTTCAATCCTTAGCACTGTACACACACGCACACACACACACACACACACACACAAAAGTACATGGACTTTGGAATTGAGTCTGAGGTCCTAGCCACAACATAGATTGGCTCTTTGAAGAAGTTCCCCACTTCTTTGAGACTCAGTTTCTATGTCTGTAAAATGGGGATAATAGTAATATATACTTTGGTGTGTTGTTACAAGTATTAAATAAAATGATACATGGAAAGTACTTACCACAGTGCCTTTTATATAAAAAGTCTCAATAAATATTAGCTGTTATTTAAATGTTAGAGTTTAAGTAGCTGTCAATCATTCCATTGTTTTGGCTAATAAACAGTGTTATTTCTAGGACTGGGGATGTGGCTCAAGCAGTAGCGTGCTCGCCTGGCATGCGTGCAGCCCAGGTTTGATCCTCAGCACCACATACAAACAAAGATGTAGTGTCCGCCGAAAACTAAAAAATAAATACTAAAAAAAAAAAAAAAAAAAAAAAAAAAAACAGTGCTATTTCTATTGATAGGCATTGGTTGTACATATTTACATAACTTGTAAGAATCACATGGTTCACTGAAAAGCATTTGGGATTGGGGCAGGAATTCTGGGTTCAAGTCTCAACTCTTTCTCCCCACCTCCCCTGGCATCAATTGATCCTGTGGTCTTGACCAAGACATTTCATCTCTCTGAACTTCAGGGTTTTTGAAAATCTAAAATGGGAATAATAGCATCTTTCCTATCCACCTTACAGAGTTATTGAAAGAATCAAATGTACCTCTATGTGAAAAATCACTTTGTAAACTGCAACTTTCTATGCAATACTTGGGAGAGATCATCTTGCTCTCCTTTGATACATGAGAAGATTAAAAAAAAAAGATGCCCTGGTCTTCAGAGATTTTTTTGTAAAAAAAATTAAGATGTATTTTGGATGAAGCCATCAGAGGTAGCTCAAGAGACATAATAAGAAGGAAGCAACCTTAGGGAAATATAACATAATCTTCATTAGCTGTTATACTTTAGTTATGGAATACCCCCCAATATGTCATATGTTGAAGTCTCAGAACCCAGCTGGCAGCACTACCAGGAGGTGGTAGGTTCTTTGGGAGTTAGGGCCTAGTTGGAAGAGGTAGGTCACTAGGGTGTGCCTTCAAAGGGTATATTTTGTTCCTGGATCTTTCCTATTTCTCTCTCTGCTTCTTGGCTGCCATAGGTGAGCAGCTTTGTTCTGCCACACCATCCTCACTGTGATGTTCTGCCTTAGCACAAGCCCACAGTGAAGGGGCCAAGCAACCATGAACTGAAACCTCCAAAACTGAGAACCAAAATCAATCTTTCCTCCCTTTAATTGTTCTTTTCAGGTATTTTGTCACAGCAATGAAAAGCTAACACATTTACCAATATAATGGAAACAGCACTGAGAATCCAGATATAAACCCATTCATCCATAAACAATTTTCAACAAGGGTGCCAAGAAATTCAATGGGAAAAGAAGAATCTTTTTAACAATGGTTCTGAGAAAACTGTATCCACATGCACAATAATAAAAAGTTGCGCCTTATTTCACACCGTACAAAAATTAAGTAAAAATGGACCAAAGGCCTATATAAGACCTAAAACTATAAAACTCTTATTTACACAGGAGTAAATCTTCATGATCTTAGATTACATAATTAGATGTGACACTAAAAAAATGAATATCAAAAGAACTAATGGACAAAACTAAACATCATCAAAAAAACATTAAAGTTGTTCATCAATCTGTACATGGTGGAGAACAGTTCAGGATGGTGAGGCAGGAGGATTGCAATTTCAGAGCCAATATTGGCAACTTAGAAAAAGGAATCTTTATACACTGTTGATGAGAATGTAAATTATTACAGCCACTATTGAAAATAGTATAGCGGTTCCTCAAAAAACTAAAAGTAGTAATTTCATATGATCAACCACTCCTAGTTATATACCTGAGGAAAATGAAGTCATCACACAAAAGAGATACCCAGTTTATTATGTTATTGAAGCACTATTCATAATAGCCAAGATAAGGAATCAGCATAGATGAATGGATAAAGAAAATATGGTATACATATACACAATGGCATATTATGCAACCATAAAGAAGAATGAAATTTTGTCTTTTGCATGAAAATGTGTGGAACTAGAAGATATGATGTTAAGCAAAATGAGTCAGACTCAGAAAGACAAGTATTGCATATTTTCTCTCATATGTAGAAACAAAAAGATGATCTGAAAGTAGAAAAGAAACTATTAGGAACTAGAAGGGGCTGGTGGGAGTGGGAAGAGAGAGAGAAAGGGGAGAAATGATGTAGAACAACAGAGAAGGGAAGGTGGACAGGATCAATTCACGATAATACATGCATGGAAATGTCACAGTGAAACTCATTAATTTGTACAATTAATATATGTTAATAAAAATGGTAAAAAAGTTAAAATGGTAAATTTTAACACAATAAAAATGTTTCCCATGATAAAAAAAAAATGTTATCTAATTCAGTCCTTCCACTTGAATTTCAGACTGTCCATCCTAATTCATAAATAGGGGCACTCTTCGTATATTCATAAGCTAACTCCATAAATCAATGATCATTCATCTACTGACTACCAGTCTGTGGTTTAACTTTGGTCCAATACATTTTATTTATTTATTTACTTATTTACTTACTTATTTATTTATTTATTTTATGTGGTGCTAAGGATTGAACCCAGTGCCTTACAAGTGCTAGGCAAGCATTCTACCTCTGAGCTACAGCCCCAACCCCTAATCTATGTTTTTGACATATATAACTGAAGGCTGCTTCTCTTCACAGGATCATTTAACTTTGATATGAGTTTTATTCCGATTGATCAATTATCTTTATTATAAATTATGTTTTGGTTTACTTTGTTTACAAACTTAAGTGTTCTAAACACTACATCACTTCAAAAGCCCTTCCAAGTTCCACAACCAATTAAATCAAATACACATTAATTTGAGAATGAAAGAAATGATATGGGCAGAATCTATTAATTTTCCAGTTGTTGATAGATATTATTTGGTTGACAAACCTAAACATAAGAAATGCATACACCCATGCTATTTCATGTTTCAGCTGATTTTTCATATGGATATGTGTCTATCTAACAATACTACACGCCCTAACCTTTGAGGTTTTGTGGGTTTTTTTTGGGGGGGGGATTTGCAAGTGTATAGGCTTTGCTTCCCTTAACCATCTCTATTTTTTTAAGTATGAATTCTTTTTTTAATTTTTTAGTTGTAGTTGAACACAATATTTTATTTATTTATTTATATGTGGTGCTGAGGATCGAACCCAGGGCCTCACACATGCTAAGTAAGTGCTCTACCACTGAGCCACAACCCCAGCCTCACCATCTCTATTTTTATTTTGATAAAATAACCAAGAACATCTGTAAACTATTTTTTTCTGACATACTGTCCTGCATTGCTTATGAATTAAAATGGTGATGATTATTTGGTTTATAGAATTGGATGGAAAGTGTAAACCACCATGCAAATCAAAAGTTCAGAATGACAGCTCCATCTCCAAACTATCACTCTGACTTCCCTCCTCGTGTTTAGCTACAGCAGGAGAAATTGCACACAAGAAGAAATTATATCTCTGATGGGTTACCAACCCCACAATGCCCCCTTCAGGAGGGGCCTAATACTTTCTTTGCTGCCAAGATCTTGTGTGATGAAGCCTTCATTTGTGGGTTCATAGGTAGCTCATCATCACCAGACATTTCTTCCAAGTCCTTATTTGTGCCAGAACGGATAAGAGGTGGGCTGATGCTGGGCTGGCGCGGGCGCAGTGGTGGGATCTGACAAAGGGGGGGATAGAAGAGAAAAGTTGGAATGTGTACTTTCCCCTAAGATATTGGTATTTTCTTGTTCCTTAATTGCTGAAGGACTAAGAAGCCAAAAAAAATGGAAAAAATAGATAGACCCAGGAAACAATCTCCTATCTCTCTGACCTCACTTCTAGGACCAACTTAAATCAAAGGCTAACAGCCTTGGTTTATCCTCTGGATTGCTGCACACATTTGACAAACCCCAAACAGAAACTTCACATTGCTTGTTTGATCAAAACTGAATTCTGGTGTTATCGCATTACTGATGCTAACTACAAATCTTTTTTTGATTTTGATCTTTGTTTGAACTTCAGCCATGCCTTTGGAAGCTCAATTCTTGTGGAAGTGACTTTTTGAGTTATGATCTGGAATTGGCATCCAAACTTCTATCCTTGCTCTTGTTATTCTAGGAATTGTCTAGACTACATCTTGGCTATTTGTTCCTTATCTTATCTCTGTCCAGATTGATTTTTCTGGGATTTTTTTTAAAAGAAAATCTATAGACCTAGGGCTTAGAGGAGTCACTCAGCAGTAGAGTAGTTGCCTAGTATGTGTGAGGCCCTGGGTTCAATCCTCAGCACAGAGAGAGAGAGAGAGAGAGAGAGAGAGAGAGAGAGAGAGAGAGAGAAGGAAGAAAGGAAGGGAGGGAAGGAGGGAGGGAGGGAGAAGAGGGAGAAAAAGAGGAATGAAGGAAACAGAAAGGAAAGAAAATCTAGTTCTGGTTTTCTAAGGGAATAAAAATTTGTCATTTGAATTTTCTTTGTGTTTTGGCAGACTAACTTAGTTAATCCCAGTTTGAAGATGATGGGACACTTGACTTCAAGGCACTGTTTTTTTTTCCAGGGTCCTCTTGATGTGGTTTAGAATCCATGATTTTATTTTAAACAAATGCTGTATAAGCATCTACAATGTGTTACACCCAATCCTAGGAGCTGGACCTACAACAACAAACAAAGCAAGATTCTTTCTTTTATGAAGTTAACATGCTTGTTTCTGTTGTAGGCTCTGCCAGGCTCAGGATGCATAACCTTCAGACACTGTAGCCAAAGAAAAATGGCAACAGGGGAGGCCTGCCAAAGTTTTGCCTCTGAGTTTCTTTAGATCAGGGTCTCCAGTGCACCCTTATTACTACCAAGTTCTATTGGGGGCTCTTGAGAAGAGGCCAAATCAACCATCTCCAAACCCAGTACCAATAATAATAATTATAAATAATGACAAATAACTTTTACTAATCGGTTACAATGTACTTATCTGGGAAAGCTCTCCATATATGTATGTCTTAAAGTTTCACAATTCTTTGAGGTGTTTGCTAGTGTGGTCTCCATTTTATATATGAGGATAACAAACATTGAGAAATGATGTAATTGGCCCAAATTCTCTCAGTGGCAGGGCACGCATTTGAAAGGTCTGTCCAGCTTGAGAGCCCGTGTTCTTAACCACTCTAGTCTTTGTGCACGCTAGTGTGTGACCTATAAGAGCTGGGAAGGGGAGATCCCATACAGAAGGCCAAATTAAAAAGAATCAACCAGAACAGATGGTGTGCCTGCCTCCTTAAGAAGAGCCACAGAGGGCAAATTGGACCTGAGAATAATAATCAACACTGCTTTGTAGTCTTGGTTTCTTAAATAACTGAATTCAATTTGATTACATAGCAGAAAGATACTATTAATATGCTGTCACATCTTCTTAACCATGTGTGCTCAAATAAAGAGAACAGAAAATGCCATAGAGAATAATCTATGAATCCACATTCCTAACACTTCAGAGAAGGCATCAGGTAAATATCTGGCAGGGAATAAAATTGTCTCAGTCTTGGTATTTCTGACTCAACTACAAACCTTAGTTTCCTCTCTCAGAAGCCTCTAATTGCAATCAGGTGTGGTGGCATATACCTGTAATCCCAGCCGCTCAGGAGATTGAGGCAGGAGGATCATGAGTTCAAAGCCAGCCTCAGCAATTTATCAAGGTCCCAAGCAAATCAGTGAGATCCTGTCTCTAAATAAAATATGAAAATGGCTAGGAAAGCCTGGGGTTGTGGCTCAGTGGTAGAGTGCTTGCCTAGCATGTGTGAGGCACTGGGCTCAATTTTCAGCATCACATATAAACAATAAAATAAAAGTCCATTGGTAATTTAAAAAAAAAAATTTAGAAAAAAAGGCTAGGAATATGGTTCAATGTTTAAGTACCCCTGGGCTCAATCCTTGGTACCAAAAAAAAAAAAAAAAGCCTCTAGTTACTCAAAATGTCATCTATAATTCATTATGGGGAAGGCCCCTTCAAGGGACTCAGCCACTGGCCAATTCCCTACTTGCCCCAGCTTCTATGTAGCACTGGGTGTCAGGAACCTTGGCTTAATGCTATCAACTACCCTGCATTTAGAGTTGTCGCATTGGCACTTAACTGGAAGTTTCCCATGTAGAGGTCAATATAATTGTTGATGGCTCAGGATTTATTGATATCCTCTGCTGTCTTCAGTCCTGTTTACCAGCAGAAAGCCTAAGGGAACAGGCCAAGGTCCTAAGCATTGGCCCAAACCAAACATTAAAGAAAACCTGCCTTTGGGCTACTGTGACTGTAGTTTCCCCCACCCACTTCATGGTGAGAAGCAATGCCCCTAGAATCTTTGTTCCTTAATTTTCACACACACACACACACACAAAAAAAAATCACTCTTTAAAAAAATGGAATATCTCTGTTGTATGGAACTCTCAGTTTCTGGGATTAATAGAGGAGGTGGAAACTGGGTGCAGTGGCTTATGCTTGTAATCCCAGAAGCACAAGAGGCTGAGGCAGGAGGATCATGAGTTCAAAGCCAGCCTCAGCAAAAGTAAGGCACTAAGCAACTCAGTGAAACCCTGTCTCTAAATAAAATACAAAATAGGGCTGGGGATGTGGCTCAGTGGTTGAGTGCCCAGAGTTCAATTTCCTGTACCAAAGAGAGTGAGAGGGAGAGAGAGAGAGAGAGAGAGAGAGAGAGAGAGAGAGAGAGAGAGAGAGAGAGAGAGAAGGAAGGAGGAGGAGGAGGAGGAGGAGGAGGAGAGGGAGATGTCCAGGAAACAGGTATTGTCTTTTGCAAATGTAAGAAATAACCCTGTGACATTTGGTCATGGTCATGAGGAGGCAGGAAGTGTAACTGTGAAGGCAAGTGAAAGCTGGTATTGATATTTAAAGTTGAAGACTGAAAAGTGCATGGAAGTGACTTCCTGCTATTATGCAAGATGGCAACAGTCTGCTGACCCTAGGGGCTTTACAACCATAAATTCATCACCATTGGTAACTATTTCAGTGTTTTCTTCTCCACCCTCCAGGCCTAAAAAACCTAGCAGAACTTCCATGCACTGTACAGAAACTATGGCAATTTGTATGGGGACTCAGGCAGATATGTCATAAATAAGTCAAATTTACTATTTGCCAAATGCAAAGTAATCAGGTCTCCAGTAGAAAAGATGTCCTTCTTGTGTGGCCTTCCCAGTTACATAGGAATTTTTTTAATATTTATTTTTTAGTTTTAGGTGGACACAATGTCTTTATTTTACATTTATGTGGTTCTGAGGATCAAACCCAGTGGCTCATGCATACTAGGTGAGCACTCTACCACTGACCCAAAACCCCAGCCCCAGGAATTTTTTTTTTTTTAACATGGAAATCTTTAGGCATAATCCCACACATAACTGAGAAAAAGAAGATGTAGCTGCTATGGGTTAATGCCTCAGCAACCCTTAGCAGCTCCATCTGGGACATTTCTGAATCAGAGCTCCAGAAGCATCTGACTGAGCAACGGATGCCTACTATATGATTAGGATTAGGGGGCTGGAGATATAGCTCAGTTGGTAGAGTGCTTGACTCACATATGCAAGGCCCTGGTTTAAATCCCCAGCATCACACACACACACACACAAAAAAAAAAAAAAAAAACAGGTTAAGATTAGCAAGAAGCAAGAGATCATTCTATATACATCCTGTATTTTATTGGGGCTAAAGCTGTACCTTTTACAAGCAGATACAAAGAGGTTGGGCATCTTAGAAACTGGGATAAAGAAAATACCTCAGTTAACACATCTTAGTCAGATTTTCAAGTCTACAACTTATTATTTAGGTAATCTTGAATGATTTCCTTAACTTTTCTGAGTCTCCAACCAAGTAATTCTTTGATGTAGATATTACATATTATGCCCATTGCAGATTAGAAAAGGAAATCTCTTATACTCGTTGTAGATTAGAAAAGGAAACCTCAGCAATTAGCCCATAGTCACATAGTAAGTAGCAAAGGGATAAATCAAGCACAGATCTGTCTGTCAGACTTATCTGCCCATGCACGGAACAATTTCACCCTATTACCTCAGTGATCTTGGAATCTGCAACCCAGACTCCACTTCTGGGTACATATCGAGGGACAACTCCAAACTTAGCTCCAGATAAAGCTCCATGTACATTACTAGTCCCAATTCTAGGCAGAGTTCTGGAAACATGACTTCTCTGTGGAAGAAAGAGAAAAACTTGGGGGTTGGTATGCTGGCACATAAACAGTGTACTGTAACTTCTAAAACTTCGAAAACTTCATAACTTTGTGTATGTGTGAAGAGAAGTAAATATATATTAACCAACACCATGTGCTGGGCTATAGGTAAGCATGTCACATTTAGTCATTCAATACTCACAACAGTTCTATAGAGTAGAATTAGTTGAGAAGCAGAGGTAAATTCCTCCCTCCTTTTGCAGGGAATGGGCAGAGTAGGAGTAGGGAATGGAAAAATAATAGGCCCATTAGGCACTAATTCCCAAGTCCACCATTACCTGCAGAGATCTGCCTCTCTGGGATTCCAAAGAGGGGTGCATTTTGCCTGTTGATCTTTCAATCTCAGGATCCAACATAAAGATGCTATCATGGGGTAGGGCTTTGTTCCCCATGTTGCCCTTGATCCTGAACAGAAAGGAAAGGTCTTGTAAAGCAGGCAATGGGCCACAGGAACAGAAGACAAATGTATACTCACAATATGGCCTACCATAGATACCTCAGAAAGAGTGTTGAGGATGCATACATGGTGACACCGAAAGCTCTTCTTAAGGTATTAAGTGAAAAAAATAAAGAATATCATTCTTTATGTTTTTAATATATACACATATATTGCATACATATATAGTTTATGTTCAAAGAAAAAAGTCTGGGAGGACATTTCCTCTGAGGAATGGTACTAGGGACAGGAGGGGAATTGTCATTTTCTATTTTATGTACTTTTATATAATTTTAATTTTAAAAATTATAAACATGTCATATATATGATACTTTTATTGAGGTATGTATTACATATCACACAATTCGCCCATCTAAAGTACACAATATAATAGTGACAATTATAGGGACTGAAAAGGTTATTAAAGATCTTTCACACCCAATTGCTCTCTAGTGTTTTTGTTTTGACTTTTTTTTCAATAGCAAAGATCTTCCCAGATGTAAGAGGCTTTCATTTATCATTTTTTCCTCTTTCACACAAGGGTTCTGTGATACATCTGTCCTATTTTCAAACTCATCTTATGTACCATCCATTCCTTCCCTCTCCAGTTTGCATCCCCCAATTGGAAATACATTCTGATTAGGAATGGAGCCAGGTCAACCACAATTATGTGTTAGGAGAAATCAAGGAAAATCTAGAAACAAATGAAATCTAAATGTCTAAAAGACTCCTTTTGGGTTGTGGTAATAATTTATTTTACCTTTAAAATTTATCCAAAGGCATCACAAAAAGTGAAAACTACAGACCAAAATATCTAATGAATAGATATCTAAAAACACTCAATAAAATATCAGCAAATTGAATCCAGTAACATGTAAAAATAGTTACATGCCATGACAAAGTAGGATTTGTGAGGAATGCAAAGTTAGTTTGACGTGAAATATAATGCATGTGATACACTACATCAATAGAATAAAAACAAGAATCACATGATTGTTTCAATAGATGCAGAAAAAACATTGTAAAATCTGACACCCTTTTCTGATAAGTGCATGCCAACTTGATAGAAGACATTTATGACAAAACCACAGCAAACATCATACTTGGTGGTGAAAGAGTAGATGCTTTTTCCCTAAGATCAAGAACAACACAAGGGTAACTGCCTTTGCTACATCAACAGTGTATTGGAATTTATGGCCAGGGATATTAAATAAGAAAATTAAATTTAAAAAAACATTCAGAATATAAAGGAAGAGTGAAATTATCTCTATTCACAGATGATGCAATTTTGTAAATAAAAACTCTTAAGGAATTCACTAAAAACTACTAGAACTAATAAATTAATTCAGCAAGGGTGCAGGATATAAAATCAGTATACAAAGTTGTATTCTATTGATTGGCAATGAACAATCTGAAAATAAAATTAAGAAAATATTTCCACTTATATTAGCATCATAAAGAATAAAACACTTAGGAATAAATTTAACAAAAGACATGCAAAATGTACCCTGAAAACTATAAAGCATTATTGAAATAACTTAAAGAAAGCCTAAATAAATGGAAGGACATCCCATGTTCATGGATTGGAAGGTTTAATCTTGTCAAGATGGCAATACTCCACAAATTGATTGACAAATTCAATGAAATCCCTTTTGGAACTCCAGGTGAAAGGTAGTATAGCACTGGCATAAAGATAGACATATAGATCAATGGAATAGAGAGTCCAGACATAAACCCATAATCTATAGTTATTTGGTTTGCAACAAGGATTCCAAGACCATTCAATGGGAAAAGAACAGTCTTTTCAACAAATTGTTCTGGTGCAACCTGATATCCACATGCAAAAAAAGAAAATGAAGTTGCACTTTATCTCATACTATATATAAGAATTAATTCCGGCTGGGAATGTTTCTGAGTGGTAGAGCACTTGCCTAGTATGCATGAGGCCCTGGGTTCAATCCCCAGCAATACACACACACACACACACACACACACACACATACACACACCTCAAAATGGGCCAATGATCTAAATATAATAGCTAGAACTATAAAACTCTTAGAGGAAACCCTAACAGTAATCTTCATGATCTTGAATTTCACAATGGATTCTTAGACATGACACCAAAGCTCAAGGAACAACAACAAAAAATAGATAACTATATTTCATCAAAATTAAAAACAGTGTTGGGGTTGTGACTCAGTGGCAGAATGCATGCCTTGCATATGTGAGGCATGGGGTTCGATCCTCAGCACCACATACAAAATAAATAAAAATAAAGACATTTTTAAAAATTAAAAACATTTGTGTTTCAAACGTTACTAGCAAAGAGCTACTTTGGATGGATAGTAGAATGAATCAGATATTATTACCCTATGTGCATATATGACTACACAGTTGGTATGATTCTACATCATGTACAACCATAAGAATGAGAAGTTATACTCCATTTATGTATGATGTGTCAAAGAATATTCTAGTGTCATGTATAAATATTTAGAACAAATTAAAAAATGAAAATAAAAAGACAACCTACATAATGGGAAATATAATTGCAAACTATATATCTGATAAGGGATTTGCATCCAGAATATATAACAAACTCTTACTATTAAGAACTCTTACCAATAAGGACATTTATTATTAAATTCTTAAGTAATTCAATAATAAAAATATAAATAACCAATTAAAATGAAAATTATCTAAATAGGCATTTTTCAAAAAAAACACAAATTGGCTAACACACATGAAAAGATCCTCAACCACATTAATAAGCAAGGAAATTCAAATCAAAACCATAATGAGATACTATTTTAAAATGTCTAGAATAGATAAACTCAAAGCTTCAGATAATTATTATTGGCAAGGTCATGGAGAATTTTGAACCCCCATATATTGCTAATGAGAGTATAAAATGGTACAGCCACTTTGGAAAACAGTCTGGTGGTCTCTCAAAAAGTTAAGCATATAACTATCATTTGTCCCAGGAGTTCCACTCATAGTATATACCCAAGAGAAATAAAAACATATATTACCCCAAAACTTGAATATAAATATTCATAGCAACATTATTCATAATAGCCAAAGGGTGGAAACAACCCAAATATCCATCAACTGATAAATAGATAAAATATGATATATTCATGGAATGGTATACTATTTGGTAGGAAAAGGAATGAGGTTCAGAGGCATGCCAAAACATGGATGAATCTTGAAAACATTAAAAGAGTGAAAGAAGCCAGTCAAAATAGGTCAGGTATTGTATCATACCCTTTATGAGAAATGTCCACAATAGGCAAATCCATTGAAACAGAAAGCAGACTAGTAGTTGGTAAGAGGAGGGGGGCATGAAGAATTATTGCTAGTGGGTACAGGGTTTCTTTGGGGAGTGATAAAATGTTCTAAACTTGGGGAATCATAATGGCTACTACACACGTAAAAGGTAGGATTTATAGCATGTGAATTCTATTCCAATAAAAATACAAAATTATGAAGCTATTCCTATTAGGTGGGGAAGATGCATATATACATAGCAAAGATGACATTAAGCATGAAAAGAAGGCAGGGGGGCTGAGGATGTGGCTCAAGCGGTAGCGCGCTCGCCTGGCATGCATGCAGCCCGGGTTCGATCCTCAGCACCACATACAAACAAAGATGTTGTGTCCGCCAAAAACTAAAATAAATAAATAAATAAATATTAAATATTCTCTCTCTCTCTCTCTCTCTCTCCCCCCCCTCCCTCCCTCCCTCCTCTCTCTATCAAAAAAAAGGAAGAAAGGAAGGGAGGGAAGGGGTAAGAAAGGATGGGAGGAACGGAGAAGGAGTAGGAGGAAGGGGGAGGGAAAAGAAAGCGAGCAAGCTACATGCTACAACATGGACGACCCTTGAAAAGATGCCAAGTGAAATAAAGATGACCTTTGTATTATTCCACTTATATGAAATGTTGAGAATTAGTGAATTTACAGAGGAAGAAAATAGATTCGTGGTTCCTTAGGGATGGGGATAGAGGGAAATGGGGACTGATGGTTAATGGTATAAGGTTTCTTCAGGGAAGGATGGAAATGATTTAAAATTAGATAAAATAAATTTGTTTAAACTTGAGTACTTTTATGCTTATTACCTTCATTACAAAACAATAACTGTAGGTTGGCACTTTTAAAAATCTGTCTACAAATAGTAACTAGAGAAACAATTTGGATATTATAGGGCTGGCATTAGCCCTGTCCCTGTAAGCCTATCTGGTTGTGGGGCCTGCACACAGGTGTGCTTAATCCCTACAAAACTCAGCTATCCAAATAGCCCTGATAATAAAGGAAACACACTCTGCTTTACTAAAACAGCAGTCCAGGAAAAAAAAGTAAGGTGACTATCTGGGTTAACACTTAATGGGCATATGTAACTGATCTAGCACTGACAGAAGACTGTTTTCACACATGTATATACCCACATAGACTCATTATGCATACATATCATTCATTCAGTGCTGCTCTATGGCCTGCTGGCTCCAATCAGGCTGAGAACCAGTATAACATCTGTGACTACCTTGCCTTCTGTGTTTTGTGCAGAAAAACCCAAAGGAAATCTCAGGCTACAAGTGGGCTTAGAAAACTCTCTCATTTCCATGCTGTGCATCAGCCAGAGTGAAGCTGTGGAACTGGTCCTATAATGCCAAACTCTTCCTGATCAAGAGATGACATTAATATCAGCTGTGGCCTAGTTTGTCAGAAACCAAAATTCTGGGCTGGGGTCATAGCTCAGTGGTAAAATCCTTGCCTGGCGTAATGAGGCACTGGGTTTGATCCTCAGCACCACATAAAATTTTTTTTTTTAAAAATATTGTGTCCATCCACAACTAAAAAAATACTAAAAAAAGAAACCAAAATCCTTCCCCCCAACATATCTGGTATTCATTGATCTGCTCTCTGGAGGAGGAGGAAGAGGAGGAGGAGGAGGAGGAGGAAGTGGAGGAGGAGGAGGAGGAAGTGGAGGAAGTGGAGGAGGAGGAGGAGGAGGAGGAGGAAGTGGAAGAGGAGGAGGAGGAAATGGAGGAGAAGGAGGAGGAAGTGGAGGAGAAGGAGGAGGAAGTGGAGGAGGAGGAAGTGGAGGAGGAGGAGGAGGAGGAAGAGGAGGAGGGGGAAGAGGAGGAGCAGGAAGCAGAGGAGGGGGAGGAAGAGGAGGAGGAGGAGGAGGAGAAGAAAGAGGAAGAAACTACAACTCCAAACAAAATCTCAACCTTAATTAAGAGCAATAAAGAACATTACAACACCCATTAAGATATCAAATGAAGAATGGGATTTGTCTATTCTATCAGATACATCTTAATGTAGTCTTGGAAATAGATACTAGTTCTATTGTACAGATCAAGAGAAAGCTGCCAATATGTTTGGTTATAATTGGTTGTTTCAGTAGATGAAAAATGAAGCTAATCTCCCTAAATTCTTCAGGATTTCATCCCTAGCACATTAGGCAAGATATTGGGGTTGGGGGTGATCTTCAGAACCTAAGGTTATGTTCTTTTTTTTTTTGAGAGAGAGAGAATAATAATTCTTTTAATATTTATTTTTCAATTTTCGGTGGACACAACATCCTTATTTTATTTTTATGTGGTGCTGAGGATCGAACCCAGTGCCCTATGCGTGCCAGATGAGCGCGTTACCACTTGAGCCACATCGACAGCCCTCTTTTTGTTCATTTATGCTCCTTACAAAAGGATATCAATCTCTTTCCCTTTCTCTCTCCCACTCTCATACACACACACTTCTTGTTCTTAAAGAATCTTTTTTCACAATAGTTTCATGCCTCACATGTGCTACGCAAGTGCTCTACAACTGAGCCACAACCCCAGCCCACACACACTTCTTAATATGGAGAATACATCAGAGTAAATGGATCATTTGGAGCAGAAATTGCAAGTAAGAAGGGGAGATTGTAGAACTTTGGTAGAGACAGTCCAATAAATTTTCAGAGACAATGAAAGTAAACCTGGACACCCCTTCCTCCTCACTGGTATTTAGCAAGGCCAGTGTTAGTCTTACTTATAGTTATGGTCTATAAAGCAATGGTCTATAATGTCATTACTTATGAGATATGGAAGAAGCCTCTGTATCCAAAACCATCTCTTGCATGGCAAGGCTACCACAAAGTCCTTACTCTGAATGCACTCTTTAAAGTCTTTCTTATGGAGCCATATATGTTATCAGACCATTATGTCACAAAAGTGTTGGAAGGAGGGATTAAGAGCAGCATAACATGGTAGCTAGCTGTCCCACTGCCATCAAGCAAGCCTTGAGAAAATGAATGGCAGCACTGGTAAGTTCTGTTTGGAGTCCAGGAATTCTGCAGTTTAAGGCCAGGAGAACAGTCCCAAGAGAGCTTCATAGAAAAAGATTCAATGGATCCAGGGACAGCTGGGGGCACTAGATGCCCAGATAAAAAAGCACAATAAGATGTTAAAATTAGGGCACTGCAGATTAAAAAAAAAAAACTAAATAGGAATGGCAGTGGTAGCTTAAAGTCTTCCACATATACCCTTTGTGACAAGTTAGTCTACTGGGGTGGAGGGAGCAAGGGATTGGGCTTGCTTGCTTGCTTATATACTTTTATGGCAATGCAAGGATTTTTATGCTCAAGTCCCACCCCCTCCAACTCCATGGTTTTAATATCTGGGATTTTAATCATTCATTTTGAGATCTGGCTCCCCTTGACTAGATTTTCAGCTTACAGTCCAGGCACGCAAACCAGACCAAACCTTCTGAATGACATAGGCCATACTTATGGTAAAAAATAGGCCCCTAATTCCTCATTAGCTGTAGGCCCCACATCTTGAGTTACTCTAGCTAGTACAGGAAGGGTTTCTGGATCTGTCTATACCCTCTAACCCAGTGCTGTTGAGGAATGGAGTGTGCGTTGACCATGTTCTAACCCACTGGGATGCTTAACCCAGACAACAAACATACATATGTGCACAAAAAAGAGGAGCTGGACACAGCTGCCTTGGCAATGGCTGCAAGCCCAACCCCTAGCACCATGGAGGCCAAGAGTCCCTGAGACCAAATATCCATTGGTAATTTGCCAAAGGAGGGTCTAGACATAGCTGTTTGCGCTTATCCCAACCCAGTCCCTTTGCCCACCCCTACCTGAGCTTACCTAGGTTCACCAGGTTGGTCATTGTCAACTTGCTTCAGAGAAGAGGTGTTAATATTGCTGTTGGACAAACATGGCTTTAAGAGTCTCCCTCCCTGTAGGTCATCAGGGTCTTTTTTCTTTTTCTTGCCAAAAAAGCTCCTAAAGGCTTTAAATTTGGATTTCTTTTTTCCTGAAAATGAGAAATGAAAGTGAGGCAAAGTGTGATAGAGGAAGGAAAGGTAGGAAAGGAGACAGAGCCTTCAAAACTGAAATAAACACTGTGGATCTCACCCCCAGGGCCCACTGCACCTCTCATTTGGTTTTTACCTCTCTTGGAAACTCAGTAACCAAGTATTTGAGATGCTGGCAAAAGAAGCAACCCAAACCATAGCTTTATGCAGCCTCTGTTGAAGTCAAACGAGGTATTCACTTGCTTCTCAATTTCAACCATTAATTAATATGCACACTGATAAATCCAAACCAATCAGCAACAGTTGAACAACACACACAGTAGTGAACGCACACGCACCTCTTTCTTTTCCTAAGAACTTCGTTTGCCTGAAGTGATGATTGAGCCAATGGAAGCACTTGGCACCTCCCAGATACCACACTGGTAGCTGGAGTGACTGCAATCCAGTGGAAGAGCCAAGTTTACACATGTGAAAAACCACTTTCAAACCCTAAGAAATCTAAGCAGGAGCTGATACCACCCAGACTATGTGCTGAAAAAATGCAGACCTAAAGTGTGAGTGCCATTGGCTGGTATAGTGAATGAACACTTCCTTGAGGAAGGAGTTTATGAGCAAGAGAGAGGGCTGGGAATGGGAAAGAAGAAAGGGTCTTCCAGGTGAAGAAGCTGCCTGTGCAAAAGCTATGTCAAACTCAGGTAACAAAGGGCTTTTCAAAGTGTGTTTGTCTGTGTGTGTATGCATGTGTATGTGTGAGCGTGTGTACTGCTGTGCATGTTGTTCAACTATTGTTACTTGGTTTGGATTTATCTACACAATTGTTGCCCTTTGCATTTGCAGATAAATGAATGTTTGCTCCATCTATAACAAGTACCAGGGTAACAGTGAGAAATGCGAGCTTTAAATGTCCCTAAGGCTCTCTCTGTTTGGGCTTTCTTTAATTTCCTAATAAACACATGTACATATCTATATCAGCAGAAGAGAAGAAGGGGAGGGGACTCAACCTACATTCTTCAGAGGGAAAGAATTAGCTCTTATTTCTCTCAGTGCAATGATTTACCAACTCAGGTGTCTCATTTCAATATTCAGCAGTCTGGTCTCTGGAAGGCCTCACCAGCATAGCAGTGCTGCAGTGGTGGTGAGAGGTCTGTACTAGGGAGTTGTCAATATAGCTGCCATTTTGAAAAGTGTGATGGTATAATGGAAAGTAGCACCCAAGAATCTGAAATCTGGAATCCTAGGCTTGAATCTGATATCAGTAGCCTCTGTGACTTTACCCTGGGTAAGTTACTCAATCCCTATGGGACTCAGGAAAACGAGGGATTACACTGGCTCAGCATCTCCCAAAGTGTGTTCAGAGGCATGCTCTAAAATTTTGTTATGTGAAAAGGGGATCTGCCAACCAGGCAATCTGGGAAATGTTGAATTAGACAAAGTTCATTGCTTTCCAATAAGACTTTGCTGAAACTTCAAAATGCTAAAGTGTAGAAAAGGGAGGTCAGTTGAATAGAAAAAAGGTACCAGGGGATGGGAGGATGGGAGGAAGGAGGAAAGTGCTTGGGAGAGAGATATTGGCCAAATTATATTGTTATGTTATGTGCATGTACTGATAAATTACAACAAATCCCACCATTGTGTACAAATTAATGCACCAATAAAAGTGGAGAAAAAATAAAAATAAAATTTAAAAAATGTTTCTATGTTTAATGAAGAAACTGGGCAACAATATGGTCTCCCAAATGCACATAAGCAGAATATCTGGCAAAATGCAATTTTGGAAATGCTACCTAGGGTTCCCTCTAGCTCTGAAATGCTATGACCTATTTATATATTAATTACTCCTATTAGAAAGGTTTCTAAGCTGGGCATGGTGGCTCATACTTGTAATCCAAGTGACTCAGGAGGCTGAGGCCAGAGGATTTCAAGTATGTGGCCAGCCTCAGCAATTTAACAAGATCCTATCTCAAAAAGATAAATAAATAAAAAGGACTAGGGATGTAGCTCAGTGGTAGAGTACCCCTGGGTCCAATCCCCAGTACCAGGGGAAAGAAAAAGTCAATTTCCTAACCTTCAAGGATACCATTAAATCTAGTTTCCCACCAATCTGTACAATTCATGCCTCTTTTCTCTAGACAAATAAAACTTGACTGTTATCACAATGAGTTTTGCATCGGAATACTCTCTAGTCTGTCCACTAATTCATTCATCTATTCAAAAATATTTATTAAGGTCAAACACTTACTCTGTTCTGGGTGTCAATGAGAAAGGAATAAGATATGGTCCCTCTATCTTAGTTACTGTCCCCACATCTGGGTATATTTAAAATGACCTTTAACCTCACAAACCACCATGAGGATTTCATGTGAAAGTTCTAGGAGGTATACAGCACACAGTAGGCGGGTTCAAAATCATCTCTATTTTGCTCTTTGGCCTTCTATCTTAATCTCCTCACCTCCAAATGGTTTCTAAAACCTATGGAATTGTGAGGATTTTTGTAAAATGCTCATTAATATAATGACAATTTCACAGTTTGATGCTAAAAAATACTTCACAACAAACTCTCTGGGAAAATTCCTTGATACCTATTATTTGCCTATTGATGTGGTGCAAATACACTTCCACTATGACCAACTTGAAGCTACCAACATGACATTTGGGAAGGAGATGGGCCCCATCTCCCAAGCCAGCCTGAACCACCTCCAACACACTGGTAAGTAATTCCCACCCAAGGAGGATGAGTTGGGCAGAAGGTCTCTCACAAACAGAAAGCAGCATGCTACATTTTAACCTTGGGAGATACTGCCATTTTCCAAACAGAAGGAACAAGATTTATTGATTCTTAACAAGTGGGTATCCTCCAGGCCTCCGAACCATTATACTCAGAACATAGTATAAAGAATGGTCTGAACATTCACTAGGTTTGGAAACACAGTGACTATTGTCTCTCTTGCTTCAAACCCCCAGAATGCAAGAGAGGAGGGCAAAGCTAGAGAATTTGGCGTTGCAAACCTACTTCTCATAAATCAGCAAAGACAAAGAAAGGAGAATCAATAGCCAGTAGCTCCACAATCTATAATCACTGAATAGCTGAATAAAGCATTTCCAATTACCTCTTCAGGCTGTGAAACCAAATTTACCAAACATGATCATTGTACAAACAGACAAAACTATGCACTAAGATTTTTATGTTTCTGAATTAAGAAAATGACTTGTGACTGTAGCATGTACTAAAATTGAACATACATATATTCCAATTTTCTCCCAAGTTTTCATTCTTTGTTGATAAGAAAAAAAAGAACTTATTTCCCACAAGGATTCAAAACAGCTTAAGCAATGTGTGTCTTTTCAATCATGGCCCTAGAAGAAAAGAATGCTTCCATTCCATATAGTATGGAAGTCACATAGCTTTTGTAAGCATGGAGTTGGGCAACACAGAGAGAAGGTAACTGCCAAACATGGTGGATTAGCAGCTTGTTGATCCAGAGCAGTGAGATCACATCCTTAGTGAACAACCTGTTGCTGTGGCCAGGCATAATATGTCAGTTGCAGGAGTCTAAATCTTCATTTTTTTTTTTTACTTCTTTTCTCCCAGTACTGGGGATCACACCCAGGGCCTCACACATGCTAGGCAAGCACTCTACCACAAACCTATATCCCCAGCCTCTTCAGTTTGCTTTTGATTAAAACACCCCAGTAATCCTGACTTCAATAGGTCTCCAAGAATGGAGATGAGCTCTGCTCTCAGCTCTGGAAATGAGATGCAAATCTGGGAACAATCCACATGCTATGTTATTTTTTTTTTTTTTTTTTTGGTGGGGAGCAGGGTACTGGAAATTGAACCCAGGGGTGCTTAACCATTGAACCACATTCCCAACCCTTTTTATTTTTTATTTTGAGACATTGTCTCTCTAGTTGCTCAGAGCCTCACTAAGTTGCTAAGGCTGGCCTCAAACTTGCAATCCTCCTGCCTCAGCCTCCTGAACAACTGGGATTACAGGAGTGTGCCACCACACCCAGTACTATGCTGCTTTTGAAACCCTGATGGAATTCAACATGGTTGACATATATTCAAATGCATTTCTTTTTTTTTGTTGTTGTTGTTGTTTATTTATTTTTATGTGGTGCTGAGGATCGAACCCAGTGTTTTACCATGTGCAAGGCAAGCGTTCTACTGCTGAGCCCCAGCCCCAGCACCCATAATTAAGCATTTCAAGCTTTCTTTTTAAAGTGTTGCCTTTATACTACCAGAAGTTGAGCCCTGTAAAGTCTGCCTTTCAAAAATTAATAAAAGTACAAAGGATAGATAGGCCTAGACAGCAGGTAGGAATCAAAACCCATATTTGTATTCAGCAATGTTTACATAGGCCACCTATATACTGGGCAATTTATGCCACCAAAAAGAATAGCAGTCATGGTCAGTGAACTGAAAACTGAGAGCTGACAGTTATCTGGACTTCTCCTATAACAAAGCCATTGACTTCTCTGTCCAAGCCCAAGGACTGTGTATTCCCAAACAGCAAATAGCTTTCAGTATTATCACCCGTGAAAGCCTACAGCATGTTACATGCCAGAAAATAACCCAAAGAAATCACAGCTAAATCCAAAGAAGAAATTGTTGCTTTTTAGTTATATATTTGCTTATCCACCATACATGTAGGCAGCCCATCTAGGTTGAATTTAGCTTTAAAAATGGAACAGTCATTGCCACCTGAAAAGAAAACATCTTTTACCCTGCTTGAAATTAGCTCACATACTATGTACCAAACTGAAAAACTTTGAGGTCAACTTCAGTATGATTTGTCCTTCTTTTGCAAACACCAAGACCAGTGTTCAGAGCTGATGAGAAAGGGAACGAGAGGTTAAAGAAAACATGTCTTACTAACCTTTCTCCCCTTTAACCTCCTAGTAGCCAACTTATTCTCTGGCCAGCACTGACTAGATCTAAAAATATACCTAAATCTTTTATCTTGAAAGAATGTTGAGAACAGAGAAAAGGCATTTCCTTAATGTGTACTCACCTTTTTCTGTAGGCATTTGTCTAGCTCAACGATAGATCAATTGGCTTGGTAGTTGGGTCTGCCTTGGTCAGGAGACCTTTCATTCATTTACTTATCCATTCACTTATTAAATATTTTGGAGTGCCTGATCACTCTCTCTGAGACTTAAAACTAAGCAGCAGTATCAAAGAGATGAAGAAGACACAAGTCTTGCACTTAAGGATCGGTGACCAACCTCAGCATCCCTTGGCCCACATATTAAGTGAAGTCAGACCTCCAGGAAGTAAAAAGGAGGTTCCAATCTCTCTGTCCTTCTTGACAAAGTCTTCTGTACCATATACAACTAAAGAAAACTCAGCAAAAAGAAAAAACAACCTGAAGAATAACCAATCCACTGTTAAATTCAGTTCTGACTTTAAAAGCAATGTCTCACTTTGTGTCTTTCTCTATTGTGTGTGTATAGCAAAATCTTATCACTATTTGTCACTTTTATCTCCTTTTCTACTACTCCATTTATGACACCTGTCACTCACAGAAGGAACCACAATTTAGACAATGAATATATATCTGGTAAGTTTTGTAAAAGATAATTTTTTTTGTAAATTGAATCTTATTTAACAGAAGTGTGAGGTGGGATCTTTTGTTCCTATCCCCCTTTACTCCTAAAATCCCAAATTCCTCCATTTGTTAAACATGGATTACTATCTACCATAAAACCTCAGTTGAACCTGTCAAGTCATGGGCTATTCTGATTTTTTTTCCCAAAGAAGATTGCAGACACACCGACAGACCATCAGAGTTGGAGATGACAGAGAAAAGGTTAGAAAACTGAAAAGTATATATGAAGTCAGTCTAATGTTATTAGAAATTTCATATGAACTTATTTTCTTACAACTTGGTTCTTTTTCCTAGGAGCTTTACAACTTGGTTCTTTTTCCTAGGAGCTGAACACAGTAAATCTAGTTTTAGTTATCACGATTTTATTGAGTGACTTACCCTCATCGCTGGTCTCCACAATTTCTGTACAGCTAGGAACATCAGTTAGTGACTCAGCCATACTAGGATCACTAAAAGAAAATACAGAGCAAGAGAAAGATAATTGTTTGATATCCAGGATCTGCAGTTGTTTCACCCTACTCCTTATGCTTCAGTTAGATCCTGAAACTATTCAAAAAATGTTCAAGTAGAATCACCATTAGGGAGAATTGGACTCTTAAAAAGACAATGATTCTGTTAATATTAAATGTCCAGAATTGACAAATGCATAGACATAGGAAATATCTTATTTAGGGCTAGGGTGATGGGGCTTTTGGGGGTGACAGATTAAAAATCCCTATGATTTTACTGGCCATTGTAATAAACATGGCAGCATCCCTACTTCCTGTCACTAAGGAAGACTTTTTAGATGTTGGGAAAATAAACTATCTCTGAGTTTTATGGAAGCCCATAGAAAAGGAGCCTGTACACTAGAGCAGATTATGCTTAGTGAAGCTAGCCAATCCCTAAAAAACGAATACCAAATGTCTTCTTTGATATAATGAGAGCAACTAAGAACAAAGCAGGGAGGAAGAGCAGGAAGAAAAGATTAACATTAAACAGATACATGAGGTGGGAGGGAAAGGGAGAGAAAAGGGAAATTGCATGGTAATGGAGGGAGATCCTCATTGTTATACAAAATTACATATAAGAGGTTGTGAGGGGAATGGGAAAATAAATAAGGAGAGAAATGAATTACAGTAGATGGGGTAGAGAGAGAAGATGGGAGGGGAGGGGAGGGGAGATAGCTGAGGATAGGAAAGGTAGCAGAATACAACAGTTACTAATAGGGCATTATGTAAAAATGTAGATGTGTAACCGACGTGATTCTGCAATCTGTATTTGGGGTAAAATTGGGAGTTCAAAACCCACCTGAATCAAATGTATGAAATATGATATGTCAAGAGCTTTGTAATGTTTTGAACAACCAATAAAAAAAATAAAAAAATAAAAATAAAATAAAATAACAGAAAACTCCAAAAAAAAAAAAAAAGAAAAGGAGCCTGTAACCCAAAACACCAGGTCATACTAGGCTGACATTGCTCTTAACCCACCACGTTTGGTGTTAGAAGAAAAGAAAATAACCATTAAAGAGAAAACTCTGGAAGACAAAAGGCAAAACAAAGAGGGCACTGTGACAGCATCCAAACCCCTAGAGCATTAAGAGAACCATTCAATCTAACCCTAGAGTTTAGATGGTCTGAAATTCTTTCTGGCATGCTTGCCTTATTTCCCCAACCAAATCCTAAAGGCCCTAAGGATAACACCACCATCATCCCCTCAGCTGGGACATGTGGAACTGTCTCTCCCCCAACAAAACACACCAACCTCCCTGTGATTTCAATCTCTCTTCCTATTACCACAACAGCTGTCTGCTTATTTTTAAAGCAAAACTCAACAAAAGAGTTATCCATACTCACTGTATTAGGTCCTTACTTTCTATGCTCTTGATAACTCTCCATCCAACCAGGCTTCCAAAGCCAACTGCTTCCAAAATCCATCACTAAAACTGCTCTTATTAAATTCAGCAGTTGCCTCACCTTCTGGGAGCTTCTGACTTTTCTTTTGGGCACTCCTCCTTTTTTGAATAATTTTTTCACTTGCCTTTTGGAACATCACACTCCCCCAATTTTCTGCTTACCTTATTGGTTGTTCCTTCTCAGTCTCCTTTTCTGAATCTTGAGTCTCTCCCTGACTTTGAAATGTTTTATCATCAAGGCTCTGTCCTTGGCCTTCTCTGTCATTTACAATCATTTCCTAGACCAGTCACATTAAACAACAATGTCAACATTAGCATAATTACAAGCCATATATGTAATTTTAAATTTTCTAGTGACCACATTTTTAAAAGTAATGTTAATAATAATCAGGTGGGATCACATTTAATAATATATTTTATTTAGCCCAATATAACCAAAATGTTATTTCTACATTAATGATGTATTTTAAATCCTTCTTTTCATACTAAGCTACCACATCATTTGCATGAACCCCTTACTCAAACTCGTCCTCTCCCAGTCAGTGACTTGTCATTAAGCTCAGAGTAAAATCCCAGCCTCTTACCATGGGTCTTATGTGATCTGGCTCTATGTCCATTTCCCCACTGACCCACCAAGCATGCTACTCTCCTACCTTGTCCCTGGGCTCCAATATACCAAGACTCTTTCAATCTCAGGATCTATTTTTTTAATTTGTTCTTTGAGTTATAAATCTCAAGATCTTTACATTAGCTGCTCCCTTGCCTGGAGGGCTCTTTCCCAAGACAGTTGTATGTAGCATTCACACATTCAGTATTACTCCCCTTGGTGAGCACTTCCATCATCATCCTTGTTAGAGCACCCCCATTTCTCCATCCCATTGTCCTTTATCAATATCTTCACAGCACTTCTCTCTACCTGAAATTATATCCCATATTTTTTAAATATTTATTTTTTAGTTTTAGGTGGATACAATATCTTTATTTTATTTTTATATGGTGCTGAGGATCGAACCCAGTGCCTCACACATGCTAGGTGAGCATTCTACCACTTGAACCACAACCCCAGCCTAATTATATCCCGTATTAATAACTTATTTGCTAGTTTCTCATCTGTTTATGTTACTAGAATATACACACCATGAAGTCAGGAGTTTTGTCTATTCCATTCACCACTGATTCTTCCATCACCTAGAATGGAAGTCACAGGATTTACTGGAGGATTTGACATACAATGTGAAGGGAATAGCAGACTCTATAAATATTTGTTGGATGAGTGCGTAAATTCAATAAAAGAAAGGGAAATAATCTAAGAGCTGCTTCTGTAGTCAGCAATAGAAATAGAGGCATGCTAGTGGAGACAGAGAAGGACTCATTCTGGTGGAGAAACTCCCTTGTTCTCAATTTAGCAGGACCTGCCCTCTTCTCCAGCTAGGTGGGCCTCACCCCTCCCTGGGTGATTTGCCTGTGCAGAACATTCTTGGATCCTTCTTATCCTTGATGTGTAGAGAATATTCCCAGGAGTCCCAGCCATATGAACCCTGGATGTGGATCTTCATTCAGTTGGACTAGGCCAGGACACTCACAGAAGAGAAAGGGGTTTCTCTTCCTATTTAACAGCCACCATCCCTGATAGAAGTTCTTTCTTTTTGTTCTCAGGCTGACCTTACTAAATAGAACCTTGCTTCCTGACATGGTTTGGAACTAGACAGTCCTCCAAAGTCATATTGCTTAAGGTTTGATCCCCAATACAGTAATGTCCAGCAGTAGAGTCTTTGGAAGGTGATTGTATCATTCGGGCTCTGATCTCATCGTAGACTGATCCATTGATGCATTCATAGCTCAGTGGGTTTGATGGAAAAGTGCTTTGTTATAAAAGCGAATTTTCTTTGCTTCCTATTCACCATGAACTCAGCAGCTTTCCTCTAGTACATGCTTCAACCATGATGTGCTACCTCAACACAGGCCTAAAAGTAACCAGACCAAATGACCACAGACTGAAACCTCTGAAACTGTGAGCCAAAATAAATCTTTCCTCCCTTAAGTTGATCTTTCTCCTGTATATTGTAACAGTAACACAAAGCTAACACACTTCCCAAGTACTTCCTCATAAAGGCCTGTATTTCTCTTATGAGTCTCATTGTGGCTAACATGAATTTAAAACAAAATTGCTCCTTAATTATACCAGTACTTATTAATTATGGCCTTGGGCCTGACTCATCTATATTTTTATTTATGATATCCAGCAAAAACTTTAGGCCCGCTATAATCTGGTGTTCCCTGAAGCCCTCCAGTCTCCCAGCAGCCCACCCTCTCTCACATTGTCATGGTCTGGTCACCCAAAAACAGAATCATCAGTCATTCGTAAACATAACACGTTCTTCTTTCTCTGTGGTCTGTACAGGCTGTCCACTTAGCCTGGAACACCATCCTTTTAATCCAACATCCTTGTAGTCATACACATTCTTTAAGACCCGGATCAAATGTTGCCACTTCTGCTCCAGGCTTTTTTTTTTCCTTTCTTGTAGGTTCTTTTATTGTTGATACTATGCTTCTTGTCTTATGAGGGTTTTTTTTTCTTTTTTCTTTTTTTTTTTGTGTGTAATCTTTTCGTTCTTTTTAGATATACATGACAGTAGAGTGTATTTTGACATATTATACATACCAGAGTATAACTTATCCTAATTAAGATCCTATTCTTGTGGTTGAATATGACATGGAGTTATACTGGTCATGTATTCACATATGAACATAGGAAGGTTATGTCTGATTCTCTACTGTCTTTCGAATTCCCATCCCCTCCGTTCCCTTCATTCCCCTTTGTCAATCCAATGAACTTCTACACTTCCCCTCCCTAGCCTCCCTTATTGTGTCAGGGAGAACATTCAGCTTTTGTTCTTTTGGGATTGGCTTATTTCACTTAGCATGATAGTCTCCAGTTCCATCCATTTACTGGCAAATGCCATAATTTCATTCTTCTTTAAGGCTGAGTAATATTCCATTGTGTATATATCCACATTTTCTCTATCCAGTCATCTGCTGAAGAGTACCTAGGTTGGTTCCATAGCTTAGCTATTGTAAATTGAACTGCTATAAACATGGATGTGGGTGTGTTACTGTAGACTGCTGATTTTAAGTCCTTCAGGTATAAACCAAGCAGTGGGATAGCTGGGTCGAATGATGGTTCAATTCCAAGTTTTCTGAGGAATCTCCATACTGCTTTCCAGATTGGTTGCACCAATTTGCAGTCCCACCAGCAATGTATGAGTTCCCCCTTTCCCCACATCCTTGACAACATTTATTATTACTCGTATTCTTGATAACTGTCATTCTGACTGGCTGCTCCAGGCTTTCCTCCTTTGCCCATACTTTTGCCATAACTGATGTCACCTTGAGGACAGGGACCACATTTTGCTTATCACCAGTACCTAGCATGATACTAATAAGCACATAGAAAGTGCTCATTGCATGTATTAGTGAAAGGACGATACAGGAGCAAGTAGGGAGGAGTATTAGTGTAGCAAATAGGAGGCAGGGAAAAAAGTGATCCCCTTATTTGAACATATGGGGACACACTTTAAGTAAAAGGCTTCTTTGCATGAAATCCTATGAAAAAGCTGGTTAGACAAGTAAGGAAAGAAGATATACAAGTTTTTTTCTTCCTGCAGTACATGATAAGAGACCTTCAGAGCCACTTCCAAGGAGCATAAGCAGTCATGTAATAATGATCATCAGGAAGGCTGTCCCAGCAGAGATATAAATTGCATATCAAGTCACAATTAAACTGCTTCTTGGCCTGAGGTTGTGGCTCAGTGGTAGAGCGCTTGCCTAGCATGTGTGAAGCACTGGGTTCAATCCTCAGCGCTGCATATAAATAAATAAATTTAAAAAATAAAGGCCCATTAATAACTAAAAAAATATTTTTAAAATAATGCTTCTCTAGGGCTGGGGTTGTGGCTCAGTGGTAGAGCTCTTACCTAGCATGTGTAAGGCACTGGGTTCAACCCTCAGCACTACATAAAAATAAATCACCAAATAAATGCTTTGTGTCCATCTGCAAATAAAAAAAAAAATAAATGCTTCTCTAGGCCAACCCCAAATGCTCAGGTTCCAAAGTTGCTCTTTCCTTTTTAGCTGTCTCACTTGAGAACTGGACAAGAGCTCTAGAAGTTTTTTAAAAAGGGGGGGGGGAGAGAGGGAAACAGGCCTGTCTTCCAAGTCTTCCAAGGTTATTGAAATTGTTTAACCATATCCTGGTTTAGGTTAAAGGATTCAGAAGACTCTGCTTGACAACTCTACTGCCTTCCTAGAATGGAGAGTACTAATAGAAAGCAGCTGTCCTTGTGTTTTTTTTTAAAAAACAATCTAATAGAATGATATGATTTTCATACAGTTGGTGGTATATGGAATTTTAGGTTAGCCTCCAAGATTTTCACCCCCAGTAGGCATGAATGTGGGTGGACCTAACCTAATCAAGTGAGCCCTTTAAAAGGGATCTATGGGTCAAAGAGATTTAACCCTGAAGCACATGCTGTCTTGTTGGCCTTGAAGGGACAAACTGTCAGGTTGTGGAGAGCCACCTGGCAGGCAGCCACTAGTAGCTGAGAGTAACCCTCAGTTGAACTGCCACCAAGAAACCAAGGACCTTGATTCTCCAGTCTAATTTTGAAAAGAAGGAATTCTGCCAATAACTAGTTTGGAAGATGACCTTGAACCTCAGATAAGACTTCAGCCCTGGCTGACACACTGACTGCAGTCTGATGAGACCCTGAGCAGAGGACCCAGTTAAATCACACCTACACTCTTGACTGGTGGAAGCTGAGATAATAAATTTGTGTTATTGCAAGAAACTAAATCCTTTATCACTTGTTATACAGCAAGAGAAAACTAAGAGTCCTACAAGTCCCAGCTGTAATTAAGAAAGAAGCCAAAAGTGGGGTAGCTTTGGAGTTATGTAAGCTGCAATATGGAACTGTGTACTCCATGATGGGTCATTTTTACCCTATTACAAAATTCTTTTTTGATGCAGGGTACCAAGGATTGAACCTAGGGACACTTAACCAAGGAGCCACCTCCCAGCTTCCCATTTTTATGTTGAAACAGGGTCCCTCTAAAATGCTTAGGGATTTTCTAAATTTCTTAGGCTGGCTTTGAATTAGGGATCCTCCTGCCTCAGCCTCCTGAGCCACTACAAACACTTCTTTATGAAGAATCTATGTTGCTATACTTTTAGGTGAGTTGTCAGCTGGACAGATGAGACCCTGCCAACACGTTAGAACATGTGAAAAGCCCTGAAAAGGCTCACCTTGTCTGAGATAGATTTTCCTGCCCTCAAAAGAATGTCTTAAATCCATTTCAAACTATGATTATACTCCATGCCTTCAACAAGGGGTGCATCTGCCAAGCAGCAGATGAAGAGCCCTGGAGTTGATAATAAGTGGAGGCAATTATCTTTTTCCTTGAAACTGCTCAGCTAGCTCTACAGGAAGGGTCTGATGCCTGGACACCAATTTATTAAGGAATCTGGGATCCTCCTGGAATGAAAATACACAAAAGAGGGCTTATATAACCACTAATTGTTGACTCAGCTAACCTCTAGTGGAGAGGGGTCTATTATCACACCTCTTTCCTCTTTTCCTTGCATGAGGTTGGCAGGAGGGCACCAGAGGTTCAGCCAGACCTTGAAATGTAGCCCTTGGACACTATAACAAGGAGAGCTGTTCTTCAGAGCACACAATGAGCTCTAGAAGTTCCACTCCAGGAACCCACCAATAACCAGGATGGCTCCATTGTGAACAGTCACCCCACTGTTTTGCAGAGTTCATTTGGTTGGGTAGGGTTTTCATATCAAGTTCCATTCAAGATAAACTATTTCCATGCAAAAATCAAGGCTTTGTGAGGGAGTAGGCATGATTGGCATTTTCTCAGCAGAGACCAAGAACAGCAGCCCTCTCAGTAGGCTCAAGGCCAAGTAGTTAGCTTTCAGTTTCTGTTTGATTATGTCCCTAAAAGCAGTTGTGAGTGCCCTCAAGGAGTATGAGTCTCTAGGGCAGTAACTTTAGGTGGGGTGGGTCAAACAAATGGCAGATAAAAGTTAGCAAAGCTTGTTAGAATAAATTCATCTGGTCTCATCTCAAGTTGATGAGGATCTAAGGCTGTCTTCAGTGATTAACCTATGTTCCCCTGGTTGAAGGAGAGATGGGATACCATTTCTCTTTGTAAATCTAAGTCCTGCTTTTAGGCAAGTAGAAGAAGGGCAGAGAACTTTCCTGATCTGCCTTTTGTGTGTTTATTTTGGTACTAGGAATTGAACCCAGGGGTGCTCAATCACTGAGCCACATCCCCAGCCCTTTTTTGTATTGTATTTAGAGATAGATTCTCACTGAGTTGCTTAGGGACTCACTAAGTTGCTGAACCTGGCTTTGATCCTACTGCCTCAGCTTCTCAGGGCTGCTGGGATTACAGGAATTCATCACCACTCCTGGCTCTGCTTATTTTTAAAAATTCACAAAAAAGCCTCCATATTTGATGACTCATATTCTGGTCTCCCATAGTCCTTTCCATTGAAACTTTATTTTCAGAAACTTTCACATGTTAAAGTAGGATCCATAGCTATGGAGATGTTTGAATTAGGAATTTTATAACAAGTTGGCAAAGGCAGAAGAAACATAGATTGTAATAAGCAGAAAACAGCAAATTGGAGCACAGAATCTCATATCTTATTGAATCAGTCTCTTAGTCCTGAGAATAGATCAGTTCAGGGAAATAGTCTTATTTCAGGAGGTAAGCTCCCATCTATAGGGGCTGGGGTTGTAGCTCAGTGGTAGGCTCGCCTACTATGTGCGAGGCACTGAGTTCGATCCTCTGCACCACATAAAAATGAATAAACAAAGATATTGTGTCCATATACAACTAAAAAATTTTAAGAATAAAGTTAGACCTCTATATAGTGCAAGCAAATGGGTATTTAAAAAGAGACATTCTCTGGAAACAAAAGAAAAACAGCTCAAAGTCCTCATCCCAGAGAAGCAGCTGCAACCACCACATCAGTAGCACCTTTTCCTCCATTTCTTCCTCCTTCTGCTCCTCCTTTTCTTCCTTCTTTGTGCCTTTTCTCCCTGACCCCCAACACTTCTGCTTGAATGGTCTTAGCTTCTCCTCCAGCTCTGCTTTCCCTTCCTCCTCATTACACCTCCCCTGTCCAGTCCCCCAGTAACCCTGTAGAAGCTCAGGAAGACCCATCTTATGCCACCTCTAACACCTTAGATCCTGAGAGGGGCACTGAAATGCAAATAGTGTGGCCTAAAGGTTCTTTCTGACATCCCTCTAGTGGCCTCAAGCTTAATTGACATGGAGTCTGTCTTTTAATACCTTTAATACCTTTTAATCATACCCTATGATTAAAGGCTCTGTTCTTAAATTTTAAAAAAAATAGAAATAAAAATAAATTTTAAAAGACTCTATTCTTGCCTTTAATCAGGGTAATTAATATTTTACAATTAGAGTTGGGGATATAGTTTTGTGGTTTTGCCTAGCATGTGCAAAGCCCTGGATCTAATTCCCAGCACCACACACACACACACACACACACAAAGTATGTCATGCAAATTGTAAGTAAATAATAAGTAATAAGGCTAGGACTAAAATCCAGTTCTGTCTGATTTAAAAGGCTGTGACCTGGCCACTGTACTCTTCTCCCTCTTCACTTAGTGAAATCTGGTAAATATGAAATGCCCATTCACTCTTGCCCCAAAGAATGTGCACAGGCCTATTACAGGACCTGAAAATGGTGTAACTCACCAGGTCATCATCAGCCCCCAACATCTTTGCAGAGATATACTGATTATTTTAACAGTAAAGAGCCCTGCCATATATTTTTATGAGGGAACTCAAAGGAGATAGATCTGGGGCATGGGGCACCCTCAGATTGTCAGGCTAAAATGGTGTAGCAGTAATGGGGGTCAGGAAAGCCTGAGGATACTGGGGAACTCAAGAGAAGAACTAGGCCAGGAACAGTTGGGTGTACCAGCGACTCAGAAGACTGAGGCAGGAGGAGCCAATGAGTCCAAGAGTTCAAGGCCAGCCTAGGCAACATAGTGATAACCCATCTCAAGAAAAAAGGAAAGGAAGGAAGGAAGGAAAGAGAAGACAAGAGCAAAAATGAAGGGTCAGAATTTAGGGGCCCTAAGAATTTATTTCATAGCTTGAATTGTGTGTTGGGTGCCAAGAGCTCTGTCCCTAAACTCTCCATCAGTTCTCTATTGCAAGCAGAGTATATCTGAGGTCTCTATTTTATGATTTGTGGTGGTAGCTCCAATCACTGCTCTTAGCAGTCATTAATACATCAGTTAGGGGAGGGGTTGAAAAATCTCCAAAGAAGAAAAAAGCAAAAGCAGAAGTCAGGGAAGAGCGTGCTAGTGCAAGATGAGAATTTTACACAATTCCTTGGATTCTGTTGGACTTGACACACATTTCCTGTCCTCAGAATTCCAAAGACACTGAGGAGAGGAGACAGTGAAGGTCACTTCCAGGCCAGTGAAGGCATGGGAGATAAAGCAGGATGAGAAATCAGTCTTCATGAATGTGCCCCTTTCCCTGGCTGAACTACCCATTCCCTTTGTGAGGGTGACTTGTAACTTTCTGGTTTCATCTTAAGACCTTTCAACCCACAGGGCAGGGACAGGGAGAAGCAATTTTGGCATCATCCCGTGGTTATGATAAATAGCCTTTGTTCTGCCAATTCTGGGGTAAAACAAATAGTCTCCAGATGAACTTCATCTTAATGGGAAGGAAAGGGCAAAGAAGGGTAATGCTGTTGTCCCCAAAGGGTACACGTCCACAGGAATAAAAATGCTTTCAAGAATCAGAGCCCTAGACATTTTCAGTCAAGGTGATACCTGTGAGCCTGTAGGACCACAGATTTCCTTAGCCCTTAATCCCCTAGAAAGCTGTTTACTTGGGCTGCCAGATGCCTACCTGGAATGTTGGAAGAGTGATTCCTAAGGTTCTCTGGCCCAAAATCATAGGCATTGTCCTCCCATCCTGCTTCGCCTAAAATAGCCACCCCTAGACTCATTCCCTTTGAACCAGACAACAAAATCAGAATATTAATCCCCAGGACCTCTCTACTTAGTACCCAGAATATGTCTACACATCTACTATATGTTCAGGTCTGTTCCAGGTACTATGGAGGCAATGACAAAACAAAATAGTTAACATTTACCGGACAATGAATATGTGCACACACTATTTAAAATATTTTCCCATACATAACCTCATTTAATCCTCAGAGTATTCCAATGGGGTGTTTACTGCTTATTCTCACTCTCTTTCATTCTGTAGATGAGGAAGCTGAATGGCTAAGTAACTGCCAATGGTCATATGGCAAGTGTATAGCATATTCAAGTTCAAGGTAGGCTTTCAACCTATGTAGGCAATTTGACTTCAGAGCCTATAAGTGTTACATAAAATAACATACTTCCTGATGATTAAGAAAAAGAATATACATGAAAACTATAAGAATAGTATCAAGGGCTGGGGATGTGGCTCAAGTGGTAGTGCGCTCGCCTGGCATGCGTGCGGCCCAGGTTCGATCCTCAGCACCACATACAAAGAAAGATGTTGGGTCTGCTGAAAACTAAAAAATAAATATTAAAACTCTCTATCTCTCTCTCTTTCTCTCTCTCTTTCTCCTCTATCTCTCTCTCTCTTAAAAAAAAAAAAAAACGAATATTATCAAGAGTAGGAATCAGAAGGCCTGGGTTCTTATTCTCCCTGGGAAAAAGGGATGTAAATGAGACAAGTTCCTTCCCTGTGTCTTGTTACACCATGAACATCATTCTAGGCCAGAGTCCTCAGGCTCTTCTTGGTCATTCGGGGTTTATAGGTGTTATCTGTTCTCTTTGTCCCCATACCTACCTCACCTATGCTGACCCTCAGTGCCCCAATGCAAATGGTCCATCCTGAGGTCTGCCAAAGAATAAGAGATGATGAAAGTAAAGGGCAAAGGGCTGGGGATGTGGCTCAAGTGGTAATGCGCTCGTCTGGCATGCGCGGGGCCCTGGGTTTGATCCTCAGCCCCACATAAAAATAAAATAAAGATGTTGTGTCCACCGAAAACCTGAAAAATAAATATTAAAAAAATTCTCTCTCTCTCTCTCTCTCTCTCTCTCTCTCTCTAAAAAAAAAGAAAGAAAGAAAAGGGCAACAGCAAATGGGAGAACAAGAGATAGGAGGTAGCCTAGCCACAGGAGGGCTGGAGGGTGCTTTGTGGATGGCTCAATTTAAAGGCAGAAAGGACTAAAAGAGATCCCTTGGAGCAGGCCAAAGTAACCATGAAGAGGGGAGGCAGACTTCAGGATTGACCATTTGCACTGGAGCACTGAGGGTCAGCATAGGTGAGGTAGGTATTGGGACAAAGGGAACAGATAACACCTATAAACCCCGAATGACCAAGAAGAGCCTGAGGACTCTGGCCTAGAATGGTATTCATGGTGCAACAAGGCACAGAGAAGGCATTTTCTTATTCACATTCCTTTTGCCCAGGGTCAAGTCTGCTCCCACACTTGATTCTTGTACCTCTTAGATCCAGGGCCTGAAGCAGAAGCCAGATGCTTCTGGAGCAATTTGACAGACCAGAGAAGGAGACTTCAGAGTAAGAGACACCAGATAGTCATGGAGTAAAAAATGGCATGTCCCAGGGCTTGAGGCTAGACAGGACACCAGAAGGGCAGAAAAAAAAAGGATCACTTGAAAGAGGGTCTAAAGCTGAGCCAGGCTAGGGGGCAGTTGGTAAGGTAAGAGAGAAAGGCTCAAAAAGACAAGGGCACAAAGGAGATTCCTGGTTCACTCCTTCTGAGCAGAAGCAGAGAGAACCCCAAGGGACAGTGCTTTAAGTATTTTTTTTTTTTTTTTTGAGAGAGAGAAGAGAGAGAGAGAGAGAATTTTTAATATTTATTTTTCAGTTTTTCGGTGGACACAACATCTTTATTTTGTTTGTATGTGGTGCTGAGGATGAACCTAGCGCCCCGCGCATGCCAGACGAGCGCTTTACTGCTTAAGCCACATCCCCAGCCTTTTAAGCATTTTTATACTCATCCACTCACACAACTCACTTCTTTCCTAGGCAGGGAAAGAAATAAGGCTACCACTTTTAAGAAACAAATGGTGTGCCCAAAGCTCTTCCCACTAGGCAACACTACCTGAAGGGAAAAGAGAAATAAATGGCAAGGAGAAGCAAGAGAACCAAAATCTGCTGTGTTCCCCTAAACATCAGGCACAACAATCCCTTGTTGGAAGGGCCTAGGAAAAGAAAAAGCCACATTGGGAGTGGTGTCCCCATTGTCCTCACAGTGCCTAGGAGGAGTGTTTAAATGAATATAGGAAGTGGCTGGCCCCTGCCCACTAGACACTGCTCTATTGTCCACTTGAGAGTGAGAGGGAAGCACACAGCAAGCATATGAGGAATAATTGAGATAATGCACATAAAGAAGCACTGTGCTGGTATAATTGAAGAGTTTTACAAATAGCATGGTTTTACAAACTACTATTACAAGCTGGGCATAGTGATGCACGCCTGTAATCCCAGCAACTTGGGAGGCTGAGGCAAGAGGATCACAAGTTCAAGGCCAGCCTTAGCAACTTAGCAAGGCCTAAGCAACTTAGCAAGATTCTGCCTCAAAATAAAAAAATAAAAGGGGCTGGGGATGTTGTTCAGTGGTTAAGTACCCCTGGGTTTAATCCCCAGAACCAAAAAATAAAATAAAATAAAACAAAACTACTATTACAGCAGGAATACAAACATGGATTTCTTGTCCTCCAGGGATTCTGATTTTTCAGTTGGAGTGGGTCCCAGCAACATGTACTATCCAGGGCTGGGGTTGTGACTCAGTGGTAAAGTGCTTGCCTAGCATGTGTAAGCCACTGGGTTTGATCCTTAGCACCACATAAAAATAAATAAATAAAATAGAAAAAAATGTACTTTCCAGAAGCTCCCAGATGACTTTGAGGCAAGGGATCCAGACATCATGCTTTAAGGAAATCCTGCTGCAAAGCATGTTGGGTACTAGGCATGGCTAAAACAGAACTGCTGAATTGGGCAGCCATAATAAAAGTTGAAAGGCAGGGCAAGAATAGTGAAGGAAAAGCAATTTGAATGATATAGAGAAATGTGGCCACAAAGGTAGATATTTTAAAACATGTCTAAAATGTCAGCCTCCAATGAGGACTCTAGCAATTTTTGGAGAGTGCCACCCCCAGCTCTGTTATTAATCAGCTGTGAGGCCTTGGGCACATCAAGGCCCTTTGCTGGCCTCTGTTTTCTCACCTAAGAACTAAGGGGGTGGTCTAGACTTGGAGCCTAGTGTTCCTTTGAGCCCAGGCACTCAGGATTCTAGTTCATCCTAGAGAATCCATATTTTGCAGAGGCTCACCATAAGGTCTAGCCCTCATTTTGAATATCTCCCTTATATGTTATAGTAGATAACTGAATTATATTGTTGGCCAGAAGGGGACCAGACTTCAGAGCAGGGCCTTCAGAAGCCTGTCAATATGTTCAGAATAGTCTCCTACTTTCTGACTGTTTAGAAACCTAAGCTATTGTTTTTTTTTTCTATTTAAAAATATAGAGTTACAGGAGATTTGATTCAAATATCCCACTCATTCTTTCCTGCATTTCTAAAGAGATTTTTAAAATATCTTCTCAAATTGGGAGTTCATCTCTATCAGAAAATTATCATCCCAGAGAAATTCCTCCTTCCTCCAATTATGAATAAGCAAAATAAGCCATTTATGCATGAAATGGCTTTCAGTCGTGGGCATTTGGCTTCTAGAGCCAGAGGGATGGAAGAAACAAATATTTCTCACATATAAAAGTAAAGCTATGTCCTTAAAAAAACAGCATGGGGGCTGGGGATACAGCTCAGTTGGTAGAGTGTTTGCTTTGCAGGCACAAGGCCCTGGGTTCAATACCCAGCACTAATAATAATAATAATACAGCATGGAGGTTTAGTGGGGATTTCCCTCCTCCTCTTCTGGAGACCACTCCAACCATCACAAATGAACAGTGAAATCATGTAGAGACATCTGTCCACATGCTTGATGGCAAGCTCAGTAAAGTAGGCCTTTCCCACTTGGTCCACTGGTTCAAAATATGGGTATGCAGATGTCCCTAGGCTCCCAGGATCCTTTCCTTTTCCCCAACCCTTATGGGTCTCAGAAGAATCTTCCTTTGGCTTCCTTTACTCTGCATTTTCCCAGGATGGTTGAGTTTCTAGAAAAGGAAAATTTAGATGCAACAAGGACAAGAAAGTATCATGACCCTCAGTTTATAAAATGGGCTGATATTTGGTCCATAAAATTTACAGGGTAAGAAATAAATAAATACTTTGTTGATATAAAAATGCAACAAGATATTATCAATCCGTAGTAACAATATTTTTCTGAAATACAATGCCTATTCTGTTGTTGATCTTTTCTTATCCATATCTAGACTTTCCCATGTCTGTATCTTTCCCTTTTCTCATTTCTAGCCCTCATTTTGAATATCTCCCTTATATGTTATAGTAGATAACTGAATTATATTGTTATAACTTAGTGTTTAAATTGTTTCAAAAAAAATTGTTCAAAATTTTCAAATTAGATGAGGAAAATATTTTGTTTCTACTTTTAAAAATTCAAGCAAATTGTTTAACATATGAAAAACTGTGTTATTTTCCCTCCCATTGAGCCTTGGCCCCAGTAGTTGAAACTCTTCCTCCATCTATCAGGCTTGGAATTTTTTAAGGACCATAATGTCAGATTAATGCAGATTCTGACAAGCTGGGTGGCCTTGAATAAGCCATATAATCTCTTTATTCCTCATTTGCCTGACCTATAAAATAAACACAATAGAATATGTCTGGGAGATGGAGGGAGTGGGTACAATGAATGACATTAAGACTATGTTTTTCTGCAGTGCTTTCACTTCTCTGATCCAGCAGCTCCTTAGAAGATGTGTCTTTGGCATAGAAAGAGAAATCTGGCAGACTGACCTTCTAAGGGAGAAGTATAACATAGTTGCAAAGTTGTTAGGCTATGGAGTTGGCCAAACCTAACTTTGAATCCTATCTATTGTTGATCACTCTTGTGTATGATCTTGGGCAAAATACTGGCCTATCCAAAAACCTAAATTTTCTTATCATTAAGTGGGGCTAAGTGTAGTGCCTTTATCAGAGGCTAACTATGAGTGCTGATTTATATAGTAAGTATTTATTGAGTATCTATTATGTGCTAAAAAGAGCTCAGAATAGGGCTCAAAAGAGAAAAGGGCCCTGCTATCAAGTTTGGTGAACTAACTCATATGAAGTTCTTGGCATAAGGTATATAGATGTTAGCTGTTGTTATTGTTCTCCCTTCTCCATAAGAAGATTGGCCTTCCTTGGGTTTAAGGACCTGGCCCAAAATACCAAGTTTTATTTATTTATTTTAAAGTATCTTTTTTAGATGTTGATGGATCTTTATTTTATTCATTTATTTATATGTGGTGCTGAGAATCGAACCCAGGGCCTCACACATGCTAAGCAAGCTCTCTACCACTAAGCCACAACTCCAGCCCCTAAAATACCAAGTTTCTTTTAAAGAGAGAGAGAGAGAGAGAATTTTAATATTTATTTTTTAGTTTTCGGCGGACACAACATCTTTGTTTGTATGTGGTGCTGAGGATCGAACCCGGGCCGCACGCATGCCAGGCGAGCGCGCTACCGCTTGAGCCACATCCCCAGCCCAAATACCAAGTTTTAATGCATCCTTAAAGTGGTGCCTGGGTCTTCCTGCTACACTACTTCTGGGTAACTGATGAGCAGGGCCTGACATTTGTGAGGACCTCCTGGTTTCCTCCTGCTTTACAGTTCAACCTCTCCAATTCAGGCACTCTCATTCCAAACTGAAGACAATTCTACCTACCAAAGCAAGGTAGCCTTGGATACCAGGTACAAACTCATATCACAAACCTTAAACATAGGGCTGTGGATGTTTTATTGTTGTTGTTGTTTTGTTTTGTTTGTTGGTTGGTTGTTTGGTACCAGGGATTGAACCTAGGAACACTTTACCACTGAGCCACTTCCCCAACCCTTTTTAATTGTTTTTATCTTGAGGCAGTTTTGTCTCAATAAGTTGCTTAGAGCCTTGCTAAGGCTGGCTTTGAACCTATGACCTTCCTGCCTCAGCCTCTGGAATTACAGGTGGGTACCACCATGCCCAGTGGCTGTGGACTTTTTAAAGAACTTCCATATCCCAATGACTCTGTGACATGGAAAACTAAGGAAGTGGCATTATCATGATTATCATTTTTATTATCCCCATTTTACAGATGGGGAAACCAAAGTCCAACAAGGCACAGGGACAGACATCTAGTAATAAATAATGTAAAGGCTGGGAGATAGTACTCTGACTCTGAAGTGACCTTTAAATAATCTCCCAAGGAAGATATTGTTTTTATGACCTTCAGAAGAACCATTTATACAATGACAATTACTATACTCACTACAATTCTCTGGCAATAACTGGTAGCATCTCTGAGATGTTTTCTCTGCTGGACACTGCTACATTCTTTATTTCTCATGCATTATTTCATTTGAAACGTACAATCCTAGAGAGTAGGTTCCATTTACTTTGTGTTTTATAGATGACGAAACTGAAACTCAGAAGATTGGGTAACATGGGGCTGAGATTGTAGCTCAGCAGTAGAGCACTTGCCTACCACGTGTGAGGCAGTGGGTTCGATTCTCACCACTGCGTATAAATAAATAAATAAATGTCAATGAACAACTAAAAATATTTTAAAAGATACGAAAGAAGATTGGGTAACAGACTTAGACCATAAAGCTAGTAAGTGGTAGTGTGTATACAAAGCAAGAACTATGCTCCACCTCTAAAGTTGAGTCCAATACGGAAGCCACTAGTCACATATGGCCATTTAAATTAATTTACGTTAAATAAAATTATACTGAATTCCTCAGTCACACTAGTGCAAGTGCTCAATAGCTACATGTGGCTAAGAATATTATAACGTTCAGCATAGGCAGAGATCATTTCCATCATCATAGAAACTTCTATTGGTCAGTGTTATTACAAACACTCTTAAGTTAGTCCTCCTCAGAATTTTGCTTTGGTAAAATGTTATTAGTTTAAGGCAGGATTTCTTAATCTCAGCACTAATGAGCTAGAAAATTCTTTGGCAGGGGAGGGGGTGCCTGTGCACGGTTAGATATTTAGCAGCACTCCTGGCCTTTACCCACTAGATGTCAGCAGCACACCTTGTCTCCAGACTGCCAAATGTCTTCTGGGGAGCAAAACTACCCTCTCACCCACTCTCAACTGAGAACCTCTGGGTAATAGTTACTATATATGTGAACTAATCGAATGGCAAGTATTTTCACTAACTTAATTTGGCCTCTGAAAACATGCCAATTAGCTGACACTTGCTTTTTCTAGTGAATCATAAAGTTATAGCAATTTGTACTGAATGTGTGGCTTTAATGGCTATTAAAGATTTCATGAAAGAGTAAAATCATATAAAACAGCTGAGCTAGAGTGAAGATGTCAAGAAGGGATTGATACAATGTATTCTATAATTAGTTCCTCAAATTTGCTATATGTTAACTATGCATAACTATGAAATTGTGAAGGAACATAAGAAATGCATTTGTTTAAAAAGCTAAGAGAATGTTAAAGTAGAAAATAAAATAAGAAAAAACAAGAGCAACCACATCACTTACTATATTTTGGCTACTAATTTCCAAAATAACAAACAACAAAAGATTGTGCTGTTTGAGAAATCCATGAAAGAATTCCCCAAATGCTAAAGGTAGCACAACCAAAAATGCACTTTCAAAGGATTTAAATAAAACCAGTGTACAAAAACTAAATATGCAAAGTGATTTACATGGTAATTGATTTCATTTAGTCATCTCACAATGCTTATATACATCAAAATATCACATTGTTTACCATAAATATGTACAAATACTCATTTACCAATAAATAAATAAAATTTTAAAAGGAACTGCATTCCCATATGCTAAAATTTTGGTTCCTGGTAAAATATACTTTTTCACATTTTTAGGATTTTCACAAGAAAATTAATCTTCCCTACAACAAATGGAACCCTCCTTAAAATGTTGCTTAACATCAAATGAAACCTGTCAAGCATATCTTCAGAGAAATTTCCAAAAGCTTTTTAAAACCATTTCCACTTAAATGAATTTTTATATAGACAAATATTTTGTAAATAGTCAAAAGATTGCCCAAGGGTCAGCCTTCCCCCAACCTCCCACATAGGGTAAGGCTGGCAGCCTGGGACAGTGCCCACCTCTGCTCCTGCTGTGTGTATCTGTCACTTCATCAATTCTCATATTGATCTCATGAATGGAAAGTGTGATGGGCAGATGCCATGGGGTTAATGTAGATTAGCAAAGTGAAGTACCCAGACTTGGCCTCTGGTCAGGGAATTGGAGTTAACAGCGGTTCCAAAATTAGGGGGAAATAGGGGTTATAGCTCAGTGGTAGAGTACTTGCCTAGTATGCACAAGACCCTAGGTTTGCAGTATCCCCAATACTGAAAAATAAATAAATATAAAGCTATGGAAATTTTTAAAAAACAGGAAAGAGGGCTGGGATTGTGGCTCAGCGGTAAAGCACCCTCCTAGCAAGGACAGGACCGGGTTCGATCCTCAGCACCACATAAAAATAAAGGCATTGTGTTGTGTCCATCTAACTTTATTTTTAGAACCACACACGCCAAACAAAACAGCCTGTCAGGAAAAACCCTCAGAGCCTCAACTGCCACCACTGGCTTTCCACAAGCCTCTCTGTCTGTCTGTTCCTTGATCTATTTGTATTGGTGCTGCTATACCTTGTTCTTGTTTTTCTAATCTTTTTCCTTTCCTATAACCTTGTCTAGTCATAATAGTGGGTGCATTTTGGTTGATGTTATTTGTTAATGTCAAACCTAATTGATCTAGGACATCTCGTCCCCATAAATTTACGGGAAGATGATCCAATACATATGGCTGTATAGTTCCTTCACATCCTTCAGGATCCTTCCAATCTAATACCATTGCACTTCTATGGGGATTAGTTGCCACTCCTAGGCCTCGAAGCATTTGAGTGGCTTGTTGTAATGGCCAATGTTTTGGCCATTCTTGACGAGAGATGATGCTAAGGTCTGCACCTGTATCCAGTAGCCCATTAAATTCATGTCCTTGAATATTTAGTTTTAGCATTGGGCGAGAATCTAAATTTAAAGAAAGCATAGCCCAATCTACACCTGTGGAGCCTAATCCCTTGGAACCTCTTTCTACAGTACGACTGGAAAATTTATCATGTAGGCTGGGTATTATTAGTAACTGTGCTATTCTATCTCCTGGTGAAATTACTGATATACCCTTTGGAGAACTGGCTATAATTTTTATTTCACCTTCATAATCAGGATCAATTACCCCAGGACTTATCATAAGTCCTTTTAGAGTAGAAGAGCTGCGTCCCAATAATAAGCCTACTGTTCCTTTGGGAAGAGGTCCTTTCACCCCTGTGGGAATGATTTGAACTCCCATCTCTGGAGTTAGTACTGCTCTGGCGGAGGCGCAGATGTCCAACCCTGCGCTCCCTCTGGTTTGTCTGATGAGGGATCTGATGGACAATGTGTCCTGGGCACTACCCTGATGGGGTTGCTGGGTTCCTCCAGTGCTCCGTATATTTGTGGTTTTGGGCCCCGGAGCATTGGGCCCCCCTGTCCATTTTTTGGCAATGGAGCCTGATGCCTTTCTCCACGATATCGTGGATAAACACCTGGTCCTTGTTCATTTTTTGATAATGGAGTACCCTCTATGGTGGTTTGAGAACGGCATTCATTAGGCCAATGTCTCCCTCTACGGCATCGTGGGCAAATACCTGGTATTCTACTCCTTTGATACCTAGTTTTGTTAAACCCTCCTCCAATGGGGCAATTCCTTTTAAAATGTCCTGTTTGTTCACAATTGTAGCATGTTCTTGGCCTGGCATCTAAAGCCTGTTTTACTGCAGCTGCCACAATTTGCCCTTGTTCATTAATGTCTCTGGCATCTAAAGCCTGTTTTACTGCAGCTGCCACGACTTGCTCTTGTTCATTAATGTCTCTACATAATTTATTATATGTGTTTAAATCTTCATGTTTCCATGGTCTAATGATATCTCTGCACCAACGATTCGCTTGCTCATAAGCCAGGTGTTTTAGTAATGGCATTGCTTGTTCTGTATTCCCAAAAACTCTGGTAGCTGTTTGAATAAGCCTATCTACAAATTCAGCATAAGGTTCATTAGCTCCTTGTATTACCTTAGATAATTGACCTTGTAAACCTCCATGTCCTTGTAAAGTCTTCCATGCCTTAATTGCATCTGCAGCAATTTGTGCATATACACCAGGATCATATGCAATTTGTTGCTGCTGATCCTCATAAGGTCCCTTTCCTAACAACATATCTAGATTTCTCTGAGGATAACCAGCTGCTGCATTTCGCCTAGCCGTCTCCTTGCAAAATTCCTCATTGGCAACCTTCCATAACAGGTATTGTCCTCCATTTAGCACAGCTTTACACATATTAGCCCAATCTGCTGGCGTCATGTTCAAGTTGTTAATGGATTCGACCATGCTTACAGTGAAGGGTGCTTGAGGACCATAGGTTGTTACAGCCTCTTTTAGCTGCTTCACTGTTTTGAAATTTAAAACTTGGTAAAATCGCTGCCCTCCTGCCTCAAATACAGGGCATGTTAATATTTGAGATCTTGTCTCAGGATCCCAACTATCAACTGCGGGGGTTGGGGACCTCCCAGTATATGGAGGTGGCCTTGTTAGTTGGACACTTACGTCCTCTGGTGATAGAAAGGTGTTAGTAGCAGTCTCCTGTAGAGGTGGTGCTGTTGGTTGGACACTTACACCCTCTGGTGATAGAAAGGTGTTAGTAGCAGTCTCCTGTTGTAACTTTCCCCCTGATGGCTTTTTCTGTTTTACACTTTCTTTCTCTGTCTGACTAGCTTGAGAGGCCTTCTCTTTTACTTGAATCTTTTCCTCTGTCTGACTAACTTGAGAGACCTTCTCTTTTACTTGAATCATTATGTCTTCTCCTTCCTCTACCATTGTCTGAACTGAAGGCTTTGGACTAAGCAAACAAGATACGAACGTCCACAATGGCAATGTGCCAACTGGCAGAGTCCCTGGGCTTTTCTTTTCTATTCTTTTTAAATCTTCACCATGGTGGTTCCATTGTGATATATTTAACAACTCCTCCTTAAAAAGCCATGGGCTACATTTTTGTATTGTATCAACGTATGCCCTGACTGTTCTTGATTTTACTGGGATGCCTCCTTCCTCTAACAATTTACTTAACACTCTTTCAGTTTGTTTTTTGCTAATTTCTGATCCCGTATTTCTACTATAATACAACCCAACAAGATGACGCCAAACAAAACCGAGACAGAATGAAATAAAAAGGGAACAACAAAAAGTCATTATAGCCTTTCTATCCTCCTGACATGTGCATCCGTCCTTTCTCCCTATCTGTTCCTCAGACGTAAATAGTTTTTCCTCAGATGTGAGCGGTTTTTCTTCCGTCTCACTCATCTCCAGGGACAGGCAACTTAAAACAAAAGTGAAGCAAAATAAAAGAGGAATCTTAAAATGGCTACCCATCCTCTCGCCCTGCCCTCAGGGGCGAGCAGTTTCACTTACCCTCAGTCGCTCCCTGTGCGAGCCACCAAATGCCGCAGTCTGGCTGGGCACAATCAGGAGCCACTTGTCAAAAGAAACTAACTTTATTTTTAGAACCACACATGCCAAACAAAACAGCCTGTCAGGAAAAACCCTCAGAGCCTCAACTGCCACCACCGGCTTTCCACAAGCCTCTCTCTCCCACACAAGCTTCTCTCCACCTCCCACAATCCTCCTGCTCTTGAGGCCGATTGGCTGGGTCACGTGGGCGGAGCCAAAAAAGTCCCCCAATGAGCAGCTCCGTGGTCTGAAAGGGCAGGGAAACAGCCCAATGAGCATCACCGCAGGGGAGCCAATCAGCTAGATGTTGCTGGGCCGCTGTGAGCCAATCATCAGCCGGCAGCTGGAAGTTTGCTGGCAGCTGGAAGTTTGCTGGGGCCCCTTCGGCTGTGGCTCTCAACACATCTATACCTAAAAATATTTTCAAAAAAAAAAAAAAACAGGAAAGGAAGAAAGGAAACAAGAAATCAGAGTGCTATAGGGATCTCTAATGAATACATTAAACACTTTTAATCACTAGAAGTTGAGTTTTGAGCTGGCAGGCTGAGAAACTGCAGCTACGTTTCTGGTGCTTTCTGAGAGCCTAAATTTGCCTTCCCCCACTGTAAGCTCATCTAGAACCAGACATCCTGTTCATCTTTGCTCCCTGAATGCAACTAGGCATGAGCCAGTCTTCACGTTCAGAATTCATTGTAGATGGAATGGGGGGATAGCCCCAAGACTGTCAGTCACTGGAGGGATTCTGCAGGGTCTAGCATCTGGATTCCAAGGCCAAGAATGTATGCACAGCAGCTGGGTTTGGTGGCACACATCTGTAATCCAAGTGACTTGGGAGGCTCAGGCAGGAGGATTACAAATTCAAAGTCAGCCTCAGCTACTTAATGAGACCCTGAGCAACTTAGAGAGACCCTGTCTCAAAATAAAGAATAAAAAGGACTGGGGATATGGCTCATTCAATCCCTGGTACTAAAATTAAAGAGAGAAAAAAGAGAAAAAGTATGCTCGTCCCCCTGAATACTGGCAACTGAGGCTCATACAAGTCTTATTTGTGACATATGAAAAAATGTTCAACGTGTTTGACAATCAGGGAAATGCAAATTAAAACTACAATGAGATCTCATCTTACTCTAGTTAGAATAGTAATCATCAAAAATACAAATAACAAATGCTGGTGAGGATGCAGGGGTGGGAGAGGAACATTTACACACTGTTAGTGGAACTGTAAATTAGTAACACCACTATGGAAATCAGTATAGAGGTTCCTCAAAAGACTAAGTATGGAACCATCATATGCCCCAGCTTTACCACTTCTTGGTATTTATCCAAAAGAATTAAAGTCAGCATACCAAGCAGCATATGCATACCAATATTTATAGCAACACAATTCACAATAGCTAAGTTATGGAAACTGCATAGGTATGCAACAATAGATAAATGCATTAATAAAATATGGCATATATAAACAAAATGGAGTTTGACTCAGCCATAAAGAAGAACGAAATCATATCATTTGCTGGTAAATGGATGGAACTGAAGAACACCATGCCAAGTGAAATGAGTCAGACTTAAAAAGTCAGGGGTCAGGCTGTGCACAGTGGTGCATGCCTGTAATCCCAGTGGCTTGGGAGGCTGAGGCAGGTTGATCACGAGTTCAAAGCCAGCCTTGGCAAAAAGCAAGGCCCTTGGGCTGGGGCTGGGGCTCAGTGATAGAGAGCTTGCCTAGCATGTGTGAGGCACTGGATTTGATTCTCAGCACCACATATAAATAAATGAATAAAATAAAGGTTCATCAACATCTAAAAAAATATTAAAAAAAAAAAAAGACCCTAAAGCAACTCAGTGAAACCCTGTCTCTAAATATATACAAAATAGGCCTGGAGATGTGGCTCAGTGGTCAAGTGCCCCTGAGTTCAATCCCTGGTATCCAAAAAAAAGAGTCAAGGATCAAATGTTTTCACTCATATGGGGAAGCTAGAGAGAGAGGAAAAAAGGGGTAAAGAAAGGGGATCTTACAAAAGTAGAAGGGAGACCAATGGAGTAGAGGAAGAGGATTGAGAGGGAGGGAAGAAAGGAGGATATGGGAAAGTACTAGGGAACAAAATACACCAAAATTATGTGATATCCGTACAAATACATAATGAATCTCACTTATATATAATTATAACACATTAATTAAAATAATAATAATAATAGAAGGGAGATCAGTAGACTAGAGCACACAGATCAGTGGGAGGAAGGAGAGATGGGAAAGGGAAGGTACTGGGAAATGAGATTAGTCAAATTTTATCATTCACATGTACAAATCCCATTATTATGTATAATTATAATGCAACAGTAAAACAATGTAAAAAAGAAAGTCCTTTTGCTGTTGCTTCATCTCCTCTCTACTTCTGCTGTATGTTGTAACATAATCCAAGACTACAGCTATTTTCTCCTTTCCTTTAATAAGCATATTCAGTGATCCCTTCATAATTCTCCTGTTATCTACTGTCATTTATGTCTATGAAGATAATAACAAAACTTAATAATTAGTTATCTTGAGCAAAAGCTTTATCTACTATAACCATTAGATTAGAACAATTGTCAATGAGGCTCTTGGCAGAGTCAAGGCCCAGAAAGATCTAGATGGCTTCAAACATTCCCATTTCCACCAGTGGCCAAGCATTTCAAACATCTCCAGATCATATAATAAATATATATCTATACACAAAATCTAGAATTCAATTGTGAGCTGGAAAGGAGGCTCAACTAAACCTGTGTTACTGACCAGATTTCACTTACCAGGCCTACTGGGGTTCCTTGAAAAGGTGTAACCCTGCTGATACAGCCAAGCTATGATTCCAGGAAACCATGTGTGCAGGAGGTATTAGGCAGATGGATGGTGGGAATGTGCCTAAGATTTTCAAAGGAAGCAGTAAATGTTTGAATAGCACAATTTCCCTCCTAGGTATCCTCTCCCACTATCCCTGGAAGCCAGGAAAACCAGAGGACCATAGTTCCATCTGCTCTTGTCCTTCTTTCATCCTCTTCTACTGAGCTTAGGCCTGCTTGTTCCATCTCTTACAAACTGCTGTTTCCTGGGCTGGCCATCCCTCAAGAAGGCAAGTTCCTCAACTGCACCTTGGTTCAATCATGAACATCCCTTCAACTAATGTTTGTGCCAGTTGCTGTGCTTGCTTGGCTCTAGGAGGGTAAAGGAAAAGTTCCTTCCAGAAGACTAGGCATCAAGCTAGCTATGGGAGCACTTGGGAGTAATAATGTCACTTCCATTATAATTTTCCATTGTAATGGCCATCATTATTCTTGCCCTCCAAAAGCATACAGGATCATCCTGTCATCTGTTGGTACCGTGAGTTATACACAGAGAACCCTGTAATTTCCACAGCATCCATCCAAGGCCATAGATTGAGACCACAACAACAAGGTGAAAACTTTGGAGAGAGAGGCTTTTTAAATAGTTGGCCAGGACATTTTTATATGGGGGTCAGCAGAATTTCAAGAGTTCAGGTCTTCTCACCACCAGGAGAGTGGGAGCACACTGTGGTAATGATCTTGAGAAAGAAGCAGAAAGGGACAGCAATCCCACACCTCCATGCCCAAACCACTTCCCTCCACCCCCAGCACCTTAAATAAAGTGCCACTAAAAATCCCATGCAGGGCTGAGGATACAGTTCAGTTGCTTACCTGGCATGCACAAAGCCCTGGGTTCAATCCCCAGCACCACATGTTTAAAAAAGAAAAAAAAAGAAAGAAAGAAAGAAAAAAAGAAAGATAATAGAAGAAAACATGAAATTCCACTTTGGACCTGCAGGCCAGAGACTGCCAGTCCTTATCCATCCATAGTTTTTCTGTGAGGGAACAGAAAGAACTGCAAGACAAGGTGAACCCACGCAACCCTCAACTATTGGAGGTCTGTAATTGGTAAACTGCGTTTCTGGCTGAGATTGCAGGTTTTAATAGCTGAGAGAGAAGAGAGTTCTCTTCACCAGGGAAAATGGCAAACAATCATATTCACTTACATACTCACTAATTAACCATATAACTAAATCTATTTTGGTGATCTTATTGTTGGCACTGTTTGAAATATGCACATTTATGCATACACCACATCCCAAAACAGCTCTATGGACACATACTGAGAAATACTGCCTGAAGACAATGTTCCATCAAATAACTAGAGACTGCACATAGTAGAGCTTGGAATACATTTAGAAAATTAAGACATCTCAGAAATTTAAGGTGATGATCTTGAATCCAAATTCTCTTTCTTTGCCTCTTGTCCTCAGCACCTCCTTCTTTTTTAAAACAATATTTATAGTTGTAGATGGACACAATACTTTAATTTATTTATTTGTTTGTTTATTTATTTATTTATTTTTTATGTGGTGCTGAGGATCAAACCCAGTGCCTCACATGTGCTAAACCAGTGCTTTACCACTGAGCTCACCCCCTTCTTTTGAAATTTCTTTTCAGCCATTTTGGCTGCTGACTTGTGCTAGGCTGTTTCAGTATAACTGGAACTTATTATTTAATAGAATTATTACTGAGAATGTTATTTTAATGATGTTACTTGTCAATGAAATTAGCTTTGTTAAAATCCAGGTTTGTGGGGTACTTTAAGTAAATGTTGGCTATGTTTTTTGACACTTGCAAGTTATAACCATATACCTTTGCCCCAGACCCACTACGCCACCCCACCCCCACCCCCACCCCGTCTCTTGTCTCTTTCCTTAGCCCATCACTTACATAGACACTGGCCTTTTGCAGTTCTCCAGTCTCAGACTCTCGATCCATTTCTTACTTATTCGGGCAAAACCAAAGCTGCAGGAAGAACACAAAAGTAACTTTACATCACAAGGCCAGGAATCACAATGCACACAACAGAAACCCTCCAGGAGCATCTAGGTATTTCCATATCTTTGGTGCATCTCCGCCTTGTGTTTGCAAGTTTTAATCAACAATTTAATCAACTGCTTTGGGAAAATGCCTACCTTTCCATGCCGACCCCTCCTTCTCTGGGACTCCCGTAAGCCAGGTAGGGGTCGGGAAGAGAAGGAAAGGAAGCCAGAAAGTCATAGAAGCCTCCTGGTGTCCAGACGCCGGGACTGCCCTTTTCTGCCTCTGCCCGTGACTCCAAAAGTTCTGAAGGCAAGCTAAAGGGGACCCCACCGCCGCACTTTCCCACACTCCCACGCTCGCACACCTGCACGAGCTCTTCGGGGAGCTCACGCTGCCCGCAAGGCGGATGCACCCTGGCTGGGCAGCGAAGGCGCCCACCCGGTAGGTTGCTCCTCCCTACCCCTCAAGGCAAAAAAGCGCCCCGCTGGGGACAGGAGCGCTGAGGTGCCAGCCGGCACTCTACCACCCTCTGCTCTGTGGTGTCTAGTGGGAAAAGATCAGCTGTACCCACCACTTACTCTAAAATCTTCAGGCACCCATAAAAGCCGGACGTGGTACTTCTGATGTAGCCGCTGGACGGTTAAGCACTGTGCTCGCTGGCATGCCCTTGTCGACTGCCATGTGGGGGCAGCTTTGCCCTCCAATCTCCCGCGTGCTGCAAACCCTTGTCACGCGGATGCAAAAAGTAACTAGATAAAGTTCCTTCTCAAGGTCTCTCTGTCTTCTAAACTAGATCCAGAAAGGGCTGAGATTGCTCCTTACATGGTTAGAAACTGTTAACGCCCCTTCTTCCTCTCCCTCCAACTCCCACTCAGCACAGCATCCCTCGTGCAAAATACCAGATGCTCTTTCACAGCCTTTCTATATCCCTGCGGGGCTAACGAGTGTGAGGAATAATTTGAAGGAAAAGCCCTAAGGAAAGAGTGCAAGTTTTTATCCAGGCAGGGAAAGACACTCAAGGGCTTTAGGAAGGAAATGTAAATATGTCACATTCTGGCATTTTAGACTGTGCAAGCTGGAAGGGAGAGGGAGCAGAGAGGAGAAGCCAGAGATTGAAACAGAATTTAAATGGCAGGGCTACATGTGTCCCCACCTCTATCTAAATGCTGTTTCTGAACCATCTCAAATGTTCTTGTTCAATTCTAAGCAAAATACTCCCTAAACCAGTCTAGGGCCACAAACTGAAAATGCAAGAACTTGCTTAAAGTTAACTATTAAATCTTTCCTGCCCTTGAAATGAAAGTGCCTACCAAAGATGGATACATAGACACTGTGCACCCCAGTTATAACATGGCTTACATTACATGGATTCACAGATATTGCAGATCAGAATGTATCTGCAGAAAATCAAAAGAACTGGGGGCCAGGGTGTGTGTGCAAAGGTGTGATCTATGGCTGCCTACCTCAGTTCAATATAAAGTGTCCCAGGTCTAGCATTTGAGATACCCAGATTTACAATATTTTGATTTTTGAAATGTCAAGTGGGAATGTGAAAGCAAATCAAAGCAAATGCAGATGCAGGCTTTTGGCTTTTTACAATTACTTTGAGGAATCAAGAGTTTTAAAAGTTCAAGATTTCTCCTGTGCATTCATGTGAGGAGGTCATTAAACACTGCCTGGCTAGGCCTAATATCACAGCTTTTCTAAATCCAGCTTTCCCACATTAAAAAAAAAAAAGAAAAGAAAGAAAGAAAGAAATCCAGAGCTGGGGACCTTCAGGGTATATTGAGCAGTTTGGCAGTCTTAGAGAATAGATAGACAAGGATGGTAGGAATAATTCTATAAAATGAATTAAGAATTATGGAAAAGAATTAAAAGAATAATTCTGTAAAATGGCCCCACTGTGCTTACCCCAGCATGCTGACTTTTGACGCCCCCACACACATGCTTTCTTTGTAAAAAAAAATTTACCTGCACCCCTGCCTGGCAAATGGACAGGATATGTCACGTTCCTCAGCAGACTACCTGTTATCTGCAAGGAAAGGCTGGCAGGAAATAACGTTGATAAGAGGAACCCAAGTTACTCTGGAAGGGAGAGAATTTTGTGATCCTTTTCACAGACCAGATTCTGAAAGATAAGGATAATTCCTCCTAACCATAAAACCTGTAAAAAATGATTAGGAAGCTAATTGGAACCAGTCAGCATGGGCCAAGGTGACAGAGTTATCATGACAATGGGGACTTGAAAGTCTAATGTCATCTTACTGTCAGTCAAAAGTCAAAAGGTCCTGGGTGGAAGTCTCTGAAAACTTCCCTGGGATCCTGAATTATACTGTAGTACAGTACAGGCACATTGTTTCTCTCCTCTCTGAAAGAACCCATTCTCTTCCTTGGAAGTGTCCCCGTTCCCCTTTTACTATCACTTTAATGAAGTAATTCATATTACTCTGAGTGACATGTCTGAACTCTTTCTGACTTGATCACAAGAATTAGGTTTGAAGAGGGGGTCTTCATGCTGCCTCAGTTTCCCAAAAGGCCCCAATTCTATTAACAGTAGTAGAGGGCACACTTTCTCTTTCAGTCTGAAATAGGCAACATTCTGCTTGTGGAATTTCATTGGGTAGATAGACTGGGCTCTCTGGAGCAAGATCAGTGCATGGGACCCTTTCTTCTTAACTCTGGGGAGGGAGAATGTGACTGAGCAAGGGCTAGATTCATATTATAGATGTTGAATCTGTGTCTAGAATTTCTAGCTAGAACTCCTCTCTTGCTAGACTTTGTGGTTAATTCTCCATTATTCATACATGGCTGTGGCTTACCCACTTAGTGGATTTTATTTTCCTTTTCTTTCTTCCTTTTTTTTTTTTTTTTTTTTTTTTGGTACCTGGGATTGAACCCAGGGGCACATAACCACTGAGAAATCCAGCCCTTTTTAAAATTTGAGACAAGGTCTCACAAAGTTGCTTAGGGCCTCACTAAGCTGCTGAGACTGGCTTTGAACTTGCAATACCCCTGTCTCAGCCTCCCAAGCTGCTGTGGTTACAGGCATGTGCCACTTGTGCCTGGCTGGATTTTCTGCAATTATGTTTTTAATCAAAGTACAACTTCTGGAATACTACCCAAGTTATAATGTCTGTGAGTGGTTAAGAAAGATTTTAATATTTGCCACAGAAGAAATTAATTAGGAAGGCAAATCTGTCATTCCCTTCCCACTCAAATAGAACACACTCAGAAAACCATGAGGTTTGGGTTTTTTGATTATGCACGCTTTGTGATTATTTGCCCAACTCCTTCCTTCCATTGCTATAAACAATCAGGTCCACAGAAAATGTATAATTTCCAGACTCTATTGATGGCTCCTTCTACTGAACTCTCATAGCACTTGTGGTCAGGACTCTTGAGTCACAACTGGGTTCAAATCCTGACTCTGCATTGTGGCACTGTAGAAAAATGTCTTCTGTTCTTAGGAGATACATGCTGAAATATTTAGAGGGGATACATAAGGATGTCTGCAATTTATGCTCAAATAGAAACATTTGGTATGCATGTGTGTGTATACATATATATGGAGAGAGAAGAGATGGACAGAGAGAAAAACCCTATAGATTTTAAGCAAACATAAAACATAATAGGTAGCAAGTCTAGCTTAAGCATACATGGGCCTTCATTATAGTATTCTTTCAACTTAACCGTAGTTTTTAAGTGTTATCAAAATCAAAAGTCACATGGGCTGGAGATATAGCTCAGTTGGTAAAGTGCTTTCCTCGCATGCACAAGGCCCTAGGTTCAATCCCTGGCATCACAAAAATAAATAAATAAAAGTTGCAGATGAAATCTAGCTCTATCTGCCCTTATCAGCTGTGCTATATTAAATGATTCACTCTTTGTAAATCTGGGTTGTCTTGACTAATACGGAGATATTAACAGAACCCATCCTAAAGGGTTGTTAGGAAGTTTAAATGAGGTAATAAGTGTGATATCCATACTATGGTGCCTGTCCATTAGGAAGACTTCAATAACTGACAGGAATTGCTACTATCATACCATTTTCACTTGACATTTGATTAAATAGTTCTCAAGGTGTTTCAAATGCACATATCTTACCTCCTTAACTTAGATTTTAAGCTTCCAGTGGTTAAGGCACATTTATTGCATCTTCCATAGTCGCTGGCACAGTGTAGAATTCTAGTCAACAGAATACCTTTTTGAGTGATTTTAAGATGATTTGGGGTGGGTCTGTGGTCATAACATTGGCTGGAATGATGACGTGCCCCAAGTCAGTAATTATTTATGGCAGACTGCTAGAAGAAAATGTAACATAACATAGTGGGAAGAGATTACTTACAATAATAAGACATGAGAGCAAGTATAACAATATACTGTAATAAAAATTGTGTGAATGTTCTCTTTCTCAAATACCTTGTTGAACTGTACTATGTTTTCAGACTATAGTTGACTGTGAATAATGGAAACTGATGGAAGCAAACCCACAGAGAAAGGGGGGGCTATTATATGGCTATTTGTTAATGGTAGTTCCCATGCCAGACTACTTCTTCTTCCTCCTTCTCCACCATCAGTCTTCAGAGTCATTGGCATCTCCTGTGTGGATACCTTACCTGGAGTTGGGGGGAGGGGACAACCAGGAAAGTCACCATCACGTAACACAGGCTTGTTCTTATGGTGGAAGAGAACAACCAGATTTGGAGGAAGTTTGTATTATACAGAATGTTTAAAATGTACTTTATTACCTTCAGGCCATATGTGCAATAACACAAACTTAGCTCCAGGTGTGGTCCTAGGGGATCCTCTTGACTCAGCAGAGATGAGGAAAGTTTGTAAATAGACATTGTGAGATGGTTTTAAACACATATAGCTACCCATCTGCTTGCATGCATGATTTGCCTGCATTTCAGATTTTCCCATTCGTAAGTGGAAACTGAAACTCAGATGGGGTCAGTGACATTGGTAATGAAGGTGCAAGGATCTGGAAGGCCCTTGCCAATTTCTTGCCGGATGCCTTCATTTCCTTTCTCCTGACTGTGAGAAAACTCTGAAATAATTCCCTACACTCTCCCCAGATCTCTGGCCTTAAAGAGCCTGGGGATGGAACAGGAAGAAGAATCAAATTTTCTTCTCTCTCACCTGCAGCCATGGCCAAAATAATGACCTCTAACCTGAAAATCACTGGTAAAAAGAAAGCACACACATTTATCATTCATACTTCACTCAGCCCAGAGCTCAGAGCAGTGAGGCTTCTGGGGCCCCACAGCTGCTACGTTTGGGGTCAGATATCAGGACAGGCTGCACTTCCCCCCAGGCAGCCCTATCCAAAGTCTAAACATACACCCTCTGCCCAACCATTCACTCAGAAGAAGGACTCAGCCAGGAGACCACCCCACTAAAGGAGGAAGATTTGCTTGGCACAGTAAGTGGCACTTTTACCACCTAGTCAGGCAAAGAACTATTCTGGCTTCCTTTCCCTGGCAGCTCAGAAAAGTGACCCCCTGAGTCTGGGATCAGTGATTCACACTGGCCTATCTGAATAGCCCCCTGCTGTCATTTATTTTCCTTCCTTCCTTCCTCCCTCCCTCCCTTCTTTACTTCCTTCTTTCATTCCTTTATATCCTAGAAAAGGAGTTTGTGGTCCTTTCCCTAGGCCACTGGCATCCTGAGTTGAATGACTGATTGTTCTGTGGGACAAGCAGAAACATGTAGCCAGGGTAGCTGGCCTGTAAGTACTAAGAAAGGGGAAAAAATGATTGGAAAATTCTAGCAATACACGAAAGTATTAAATGATGAAACATGAAAGCCCATCCGTACTCTTCACCTCCACCAAGTACATACCCTATTTCTTAGGTTCCTTCCAGGAAAAAAACAAGACTTGTATGTGTACACACACACACACACACACACATTATTTTTTTGCTATCTTGGTGATCTGTCCTTCACAGGCCAAGATGCGCCTCATAAGTCATGTGTCACTTAATGACAGAAACAAATTCTAAAAAATGCATCATCAGGTTATTTTGTCATTGTTGTGTGAACATCACAGTGTGTACTTACACAAATGAAGGTGGCTATGATGTCACTAAGCAAGATATCATCTTATAGGACCACCATCATATATGCAGTCCATAACATTTTTGTGCAACACATAAGTATACTTCGATAACTGTGCAACAACAGGCTCTTGAATGATCCTTGGGAATGAAAATTTGAGAATTGATACACTATCACTGCTCTTATACTCAACTCCAAAGTCTCTGCCCTGTTTTCTCAGTACCTCAGAGCCCTGCTGTGTGCCTGACAACAACAGATGGGAGTAGTAATAATGTTGATAAACCAAAGCCACAAAAAGCACAGATATGCCAAAATAGGGTCCTAAGGAGTGGTATAATGAGCCAGGTGTGATGGCCTGTAATCCTAGCTGAGGCAGGAGGATCACAAGTTCAAAGCTAGCCTCAGCAACTTAGTGAGGCCCTAAACAACTCAACGAGACCATGTCTTAAAATAAAATACAGACAAGGGCTTGGGGATGTGGCTAGTGCTTGCCTCCTCCAGAAAGACTTGATTTGGGATGAATTACACCCAGTCCTAGACCCAAATTATATAATCACTTTAAGTCACTTTGTGGGTGCCTTTTGACAGATAGGCATTGAAAACAGCACAATCACTGATCAAGAAGGCTGGGGAGAGGGGAAGGAGGCACACATATTGCCCACTATAGAGTCAAGAAGGCCTGTATCCTGTGCTATCCACATAGGCCCTAAGCCCTGCTCCACTGCAGGCAGGAGGGAACTACTGGCAGATTCCAGATGGAAGTAAAAAAGAGATTTATCCTTCATGACTTGGCACCTCTGTTTATCTGCAAAGATTAATACAGACCCAGCAGAAAAAGTTGCCTTTATCTGGACTCCATGACAAGTTAGACGGGGAACCAAGTGAGGTGGTGTTGCAAACCAGATATCTTTGTGTCTGAAGAGCAACATTTTTGTGGGAGGAGAGGGGAAGTTGATTAATTTTTGACACCATGTAAAAAAAAAAAACTGGCATTTCCTGACCAAACACCAGGCAGCCAAAAGTTTATCAATGAAGACTTTATGGTTCCTTTTTTTTTTTTTTTTTTGAAAATATGTAACTTGTTGTTGGAATAAAACAGCTTTAGTTCTTTAGTGGAAATATTCTGTGCAGGGTAAATAGAACCCAGAAGCATGTTCCACTGACTGCATGGCTTTAGCATTGGCAGGTCAATGAAATGTACAGTTGGTCCAGGCTTCTTGTCTTATGGCAAGAGCAAGCTGTAGGCTATTGCCAGAATCAAGGAGGCCCGAGGAGTCTATGGAAATCAAAACAAAACTTCTCAAGCTTTGCTGAAATATATCCTGAACAAGGTAGCTTTGTGGTTGTGCCTGGCCTGATTCTTCCCTACCCCTCTTAGTCGGCACCTCTAGGGCATCACTCATGCTGGTCTTCCACCTCTCCTGCCCCAGAAAGAGCACATTATCTAGCATTTCAGGCTGTATAATGCAGGCAGCTCATCACTTTTGTTTTGCAATGTTTCTTTATCTACAAATGAAAAATTTGGACCAGAATCTGGTGACCAGATGTGCTTTCTGACCCTTCCAAGTTCTGTGATTTCTGAATTCTCCTAAAAGGAACCTGGAATGTCTTTTCCCCCCATCTCCCATCTAAATGGGAAAACAGCTAGTGCTTCCCTCCTCCAGGAAGACTTCATTTAGGATGAATTATACCCAGTTCTAGCCCCAGATTATATAATCACTTTAAGTCACTTCATGGGTGCCTTTTGACAGATAGGCATTGAAAACAGCACGATCACTGATCAAAATCAATGTAAAAAAGCATTGAGGGCTGAGGATACAGCTCAGTTGGTAGAGTGTTTTCCTCTCAAGCACAAAGCCCTGGGTTCAATCTCCAGCACCACAAAAACAAAAAACAAAAAAACAAGCATTGAAAACAGCAGCAAAGCTATCACCCTCCTCTAACTTCCATCCGGGTTCACTCCCACCTTCCCTTTTTCCACCTTTGGGATAAAAGAGTTGGCTGTAGGTGTTCCCACAGGTGGGCCTCAAGTATTTTATATTTGAAATAGGCCTTGCTGGTTTCTGCATTTGAACAAGACCTCAATTTGGAGCTTCCACTGTGATTGCTGACCATTCATTATTCTTGTAAACTTGAAAACAGGAACTTTCTGGTTCTTTTTCACATCCCACTTTCCTTGTAAAACTAAATGCAACCAGGCTACTTATTAACTAAGGATGAAAGAACACTGGAAGACTTTCTGAGAGAAAAGTAAGAGAAGTGACAGTTTAAATGGCCAAATATGATTAAGAACAAGAATTCTAGAGTCAGACAGCTGCTAGTTTGAAATCCAGATCTTTCTGAATTGAATCCTGAATGTTGAGGTTTGTGCAAGTTACTTACACTCCATGTGCCTCAGTTTTCTCACTTATAAAAACAGGGATAGAAATAGCTCTACCTTGTGGAACTGTTACCAAATTTCAGTGAGATCATGCTTGAGAAGTCTTCAGCATAAGGCCTACATATGGATAATATTCCAAGCTGTCACACAGCTCCTTCATAGTGATGATGGTGATGTCAACCCATCTCATGAAGGCAAGCATCAGGGACAATGTCTACAATCTTGGACTAGTGTTACTTCCTTCTCTTCCTTAAGCAGTAGAGGTGTACTTCTAAAATCTTGGGGGAAAAAAGCCAGGTTCCTTTCTGGAATATCCACATTTGATTGCAAGGAGTCAGGAAGTGGTGATCTGAGGTACTTTTTAGTTGCCTTCATAATTTAAAGAAATGTCTTTAGGAACTGTGAGAATTCAGGAGTGCATATGTGACACAGCATGAATGGTGGACAAGAGGGCACTGGAGAAGCCAGGTGTGGAGGCACACACCTATAATTCCAGCAATTTGGGAGGCTGAGGCAAAATGATCATTCAAAGCCAGCATCAGCAACTTAACAAGGCCCTAAGCAATTTAGGGAGACCCTGTCTCAAAATAAAAAGGGCTGGGGATGTGGCTCAGTGGTTAAGTGCCCCAGGGTTCAATCTAAAAAAAAAAAAAAAAAAAAAAAAAAGAAGAGGGCATTGGGAAAGAGAAAATATAGATTATCCTTGGCTGCCACCAAACTCTGTTCTTAGAAGTATATTAAGAATGCAAAGGAACCCAGTGGCTCAGGATGCTGAGGCATGAGGATGGTGAGTTCAAAGCCAGCCTCAGCAAGTGCAAGGTGCTAAGCAACTCAGTGAGACTCTATCTCTAAAGAAAATACAAAATAGGGCTGGGGACGTGGCTCAGTGTTGAGTGCCCCTGAGTTCAATCCCCAGTACCAAAAAAAAAAAGAATGCAAAGGGTTACATAAGGAGGGAATTCACATAAAATCCAGGAATAAATGCCTCCTCCCAAACATCTCCAAACTGAGTCTCAGTCTCTCTCTCTCTCTCTCTCTCTCTCTCTCTCTCTCTCTCTCATCTCTATCTCTATCTCCATCTGGATGTTCCATGGGCACTTACAACTCAACCTGTCCAAAATGGAGCTCCTTTTCTTCCTTAATCTACAGTTCCCTCAGCCTTCTCCTGACACCCAATTTTGCAAATCAAGAACTGGAAGATCTACCTCAGCTCTACCTTCTTTCTCAACACTACTAATTAATCAGCAAACTGTGTGGATTTGAAAACCAAAACACCTCTCTCATCTACCCACAGTGTGACCTCTCTGCTGTACTGCCCTCATTGAACTCTTCCTTGAACCAGAGCACTATTATTCTCAATAGTTCCTTTACTATTTCCGAACTCATTCCATCCCCACAATCTACAAAACTGCATTCTAAAAGTCAAATCTGAAAATAAATAAATAAAAGTCAAATCTGCCTAAATTTATCCCCTGCTTTCAAAACACCTCCCTCGCCTTCCCAGAGCATTTAAAGTGAAAACACTTGATGCAACACAAACCCTGGCCCCAGCTAAACTATGTACACACTCTCTGTTCTTTTGGGGACCTCAGACAGTTCATATCAACAGTAGAAAAAAAGGGGATTACAAGTCTATGAATGGCCCTAATTTATTATTGGTATTCCGTACTACTTTACACTTTTATGTTACTTCTATCTTGGAAATTGCTCCCTTTCTCCTTCCCCAACCTAATGAATCTTACCCAGTGAGTGTTGAAAATGAACCCAAACCTCGCCTCCTCCGTGAGGCCTTCCCTGTCCTTCCCCCCCTTCACTGTAGCTTCTCCTTCCCTCTCAGACCCTGAACACAATCATCACATTATCATTGCCTGCTCAAACTGAAGCCCCTCCAGAGAAGGGCCCATATTTTATTCTTCTTTATTTTTAATACTCAACATATGACTGAGTCAAAGGAAAGCATGTAATAAAGGTTTGTGGAAAGAGTTCAAGGACTCAACTAAGCCCCTATCCCCAGTAATAAAAGGTCAGTATATAATGAGAGTTCTCTGACATTGGAACCGGACAGAATGTGAGAATTTTAAGGGCTTTGACTGGGGCTCAGTGAGAGTGACTACTTGTCCCCAACTGAACCCTTCCAACCTTAGCCACCACATGAAAAGCCCAAAAAGAAATAATACTACCTTGGCCTCCGATCCTTTGTTTAAATAGTTGCTCTACCCTTTCCAAGTCCTCTCTTCAACCTTTGAGACCTAGTTAGGAGCTTCTCCATGAAGAATGACCATTATCACCCTAGCCCAACAAGTAATTCTCTCTTCTCTGAATTTTTAAAGTCTTGATGCTTGGAAAAGTCTGGCACATAGTATAGACCACCTTGTTGAGTTACTTGGCTTTCCAGGAAATCTCAGACTCTCAGAGCAGAAAGAGACCCAGGAAATCATTTGGCCTGACCGTCTCATTATGTCAAAAACCCCAAGAATCAGAGATGGAGAAGTGGCTTGCCCAAAGTCCTCTAAGGAGTGTGATCACAATAGATTCCTGGACTGTACCCTAGACCCATGAAATCAGGAAAAAAAAAAAAGATTTGGAGAATATCGTTTGAGAACATTGACTATCCTATGCTAAATCTCTGTTATGTATCCTCAACTGGCTTCCAGAGACCAACATTAGAAGCTCTTTCTTCTTAGTTCTGTGTCTTCCATAATGTCCAGTACAATAGCATTGGTTTCTTCAATGATCAGACCCTGGGTTACTTTCCTGTGGGAAAATGGAAATGGACAAAGAAATTCAACCTGAAGTTAGTCCAGTTGAGAGCACCAAGAAAGAGTTGGCCTTGGTAGGCTTCCCCAAATTCTGTTTAATGTCTGATTTTCCAAGTGTCAAGGTCATCATCCTTGGCCAAACTGATTTCAAGTGGGAATGTTCTGTTTCTTAGGATGATAGAGGACCCCTTCAACATTTTTCTGAACTCTCCTTTGGGGAGAAAAATTAGCATTCCAAAACAAACAAATACACAAACACAATTGCATGATTGTGTTATACTGACATATATATACTGGAGTCCATAATCTTACACTTTGTTGGTATCTATTTCCAGCCTGGGAAGTGATTCTAGTTAATCAAGATTAACCACCACTGGGGCTGGGGATGTGGCTCAAGTGGTAGCGTGCTCGCCTGGCATGCGTGTGGCCCGGGTTCGATCCTCAGCACCACATACAAAGATGTTGTGTCCGCCAAATAAATAAATAATTAAATATTTTTTTTTTAAAAAAGATTAACCACCACATAAAAGTTCATTATAGTCACTAGGCTGAGTTCTTATTTTTTTAATTTATTTTATTTTATTTTATTTTTTTACTTTTTTTGGTACCAGGGATTGAACTCAGGGGCACTCAACCACTGAGCCACATCCCAGCCCTATTTTGTATTTTATTTAGAGACAGGGTCTCACTGAGTTACTTTGTACCTCATTAAATTGCTGAGGCTGGCTTTGAACTCCCAATCCTAATGCCTATGCCTTCTGAGCTGCTGGGATTATAGGCATGCATCACCACGCCCAGCTCAGGCTGAGTTCTTTAAGGTAGAAGGTAGCTTCAGATGTTTTGCTAACTCTTCCAAAAGAAGTATGACAAAACAGGCTTTCTGTTTGAGCCTCATTTTCTCAGAAATTCCCACTAGGCTCCTTCCCCAAGATTCTGAACAGTTAATATTTTGATCTACAGAGAACACCAGGGATATCTATACCTTGGGCCTACTTCCCCAGTGACTCCACTGCCCCTACAGCCAGAGGCTTCTGCAAATAAAAGTGGCCTACACAGACACAGAACCAGCCTCAGCCTGGCCTTTGAATTTCCTTCTGTTACTGAAAGGCTACTGTCCTGTCTCTGGATCTTTGATCATGGTTGAACAGGTAGGAGTCCTGGTTAGAGAAATAAAGGGTCCATCACTCACTAACTCATGTCACTAGTTATCCCACTTGCAGAGACATGGACAGCAAGTGCCCATTAATACTCCTTTGAAGCCACAGCTTACCAAGTCACCCTCTGGGGGTAGAGGAAATTGGGCAAGATCCCTTAATACGCCTGGAGAGCTGGATATACTCAGGCAGGACAATTATATAAAGTCTACAAAACAGTGCAGGCTGCATCCTTGGAAGCCAGGGGGCCATGTTTGGTTGTGAGGGTCAAGTCATGTTTGGTTGTTAATTATCAAGGAATAGTGCAAAGCTAGAAAAAAGAGATTAGACACGAAAAATCAGATACCACATGGATACTAGAATGGAAAGAGATTGGAAAACAAGGATGAGAGCAAAGTAAGAAAGTCCAATTGTCTTGAGAGTGAAGTGCATGGAGTTGAGGTATAACCATAGATCTCAGGTTGTGTGGGCAGGATTATTTATTCTGTGTTAAAAATCCAGGGTCTTGGAGCTGGGGTTGTAGCTCAGTGGTAAAGCACTTGCCTGGCACATACGAAGCACAGGGTTTGATTCTCAGCACCGCATATATCTAAATAAAGATCCACTGACAACTAAAAACAAATTTAAAAAAACAAAGAGATCCAGTGTCTTACCTGGATGGATGCTCCAGTTTTCTGGTGGGGACTGGATAGAGCCTTGCTCTCAGGGAAGTTAAAGTCAAGCAGGGCCTTTTCCTCATTTAGGGAAATAAAAAACAAACCTAACACTGGTACCTTGAAGCCCCAGATCCTCAAAGACTACCACAGTGTTGAGGCTGGAAAAGGCCATTGACATTACAGTGGGCCTTTCTTCATGTGGGATGATGGCACTGCCCCTTACTGCTCTACTGACTGCATGTGAGCTTTGCTTTGTTTTCTTACCTAGACTGGCCTTGGCTCTGGCACATTCTTTCATTGAGTCTTTAGTGTGCCAATTTGGGCTGACTTTACAATCAAGGTTTTCTGACCAATACACCATGTTCCAAATAATCAAGATAGCTTGACCACCAATGTCCTAGGGCACCTAGGGAATGGAACATTCCAGTTTCACTGCGACCTTTGCAGCGTGATGATGACAATCTAAATATATCAGGTTTCCCCTGATAACCCATGAATCAAACCAACTTCCTGATACTTTTAAAATCTCTATAATTCCTTGAGAAAGACAATAAGGCTTTCGAATTCTGGGGGAAAGGATGGGAACTGTCACTCTGAGACATTTTATTTTTTATTTTTTTAGTTGTTGATGGACATTTATTTTATTCATTTATTTATATGTGGTGCTGAGGATTAAACTCAGTGAGTCACACATGCTAGGCATGTGCTCTACCACTGAGCTACAACCCCAGCCCCACTCTGAGATATTTTTAACAAGAAAAAGAACTACCATCTGAGTGAATGTTTTTATTCATGCAAAGCAGTATTTGTGCATTTTACACATATTATGTGACCTAATTATCACAACACACCTAGGGCAGAGGTGCTATAACTAGGCCCATTTCACAGAAAACACTAGTTGTTACAGAGCTAAGACCTTTCAGGAAACTGAGGCAACATGAAGACCCCCTTCAAACCCTGATTTTTGTGATCAAATTAGAAAGATTTCAGACACGCACCTCAGAGTAACAGGCATGAGTTTATCAAAAAGATAGAAAAAGAAGAAGGGGAACTGTCAAGGGAGAGAATGGGTCCTTTGAGAGAGGAGAGAGATAATGAGTCTACTCTGCATTCCAGTATTTTTTTTTTTGTACTGCTTAACCACTGAGCCACATCCCCAGCCATTTTTATATTATATTAGAGACAAGGTCTCATTGAATTGCATAGGACCACTCTAAGTTGCTGAGGCTGGGTTTGAACTCTCAATCCTCCTGTCTCAGTCTCCTCAACCACTGGCATTACAGGCGTGGGCCACCACACCTGGCTCTGCACTCCAGTACAGAAAAATTTTCAGAGAGACCCACTCCGGTTTACCTCTTGACTTTTGACTGACAGCAGGATGACATCAAAATTCCAAGTCCCCACTGCTATGAGAACTCTAGGTCAGGTTGGCCCATGCCAACTGGTTCTAATAGGATTTTTTTTTTTTTGGTACTGGGGATTGAACCCAGAGGTGCTTAACCACTGAGCCCCAGCCCCAGCCCTTTTCGATATTTTGTTTAGAAATAGGGTCTTACTGAGTTGCTTAGGGCCTCAATAAGTTGCTGAGGCTGGTTTTGAGTTCATGATCCTCCTGCCTCAGCCTCCCCAGGCACTGGAATTACAGGAGGGCACCACCTTGTCTGGCTTAGTGACATCTCCATGCCTTCTTTTTCCTTGATGTGCATTTTCCACAAAATTTTATCTGGATATGCACCAGACCAGAGACAAAATGGCCAAAGTCTGATGTCCCTTTTCAAGCTTCATTCAGGGATAACCATTAATTTTCCAACACTCCAAGAGAAATGACTTAAATTCTAACGGATTTCACTGAGTTGGCCCCTCATGGTTCAAGTGGTAATTGCCCCCTCTCTCAAAGTCTCTAAATGAAAGTTCTTCTTTAGCATAGTGTTAGCAGAAAATGCAGAAGAGATGGCCACTCTTCCCAAAATCTACCCCTTCTTTGTTCTGTTGCTTTAATTACTTTTGTTTGTAATAATTTTCCATTATTTCTTTAAATATTTTTTTTCTATCAAGAAGGGCATGAGGAATAAAAAAAAGAATGCCTTTATGACATTTTCAGGTAATTGGATGGATCTGGAGATTATCATGCTAAGTGATATAAGCCAATGCCAAAAACTCAAATGTCAAATGTTCTCTCTGATGTGTGGATGCTAACACAGAACAAGGGGTAGAGAGGGAAAGAAGTTCAGTGAATTAAACAAAGTGGAATGAAGGGGAGGGAGGGGGTTGGAATAGGAAAGACAGTGGAATGAATCTGACAAAGCTTTCCTATGTACATATATGAATACACCACATTGAATCTCACCATCATATACAACCAGAAGACTGGGATTCTAATTAGAATAAGATGTACTCCATGTTTGTAGAAATACGTCAAAATATACTTTACTGTCAATGTATAACTAAAGAGGACAAATTTTTAAAAAAATAAAGGACATGAGGTATTTTAAAGTGGTCCAGCCTTCTAAAGGATGCTTTCTGAAGTCCAGCCATTCTACAACACCATAAGGGGAGCCCCATAATCTGCTCTTAAGTGCACACCTTTCTCTTTATTTTCATATTCTGTAAGTGGTATTTAATAAGGATGCCAATTGAGCAGCGGCTAAACAAAACCAAAAGAAACATCCTTAACTCCTAGAGAATAAGCAATGTGGAACAATGATTTTCCCTAAACAGGATCTTGAATGATTTTTAAAAAAGAAAAACAAATACTTCTTTAATGGATATAACAAAAATCAAAGGAGAGAGTAACTCACAAGCTCAGGGTGTGTCCACTTACATAACAAAACAGACCAGAGTCTTTGGTCACAACCACATTCCTCGGAGACCCTGCAGACTACGTCTGCATAAAGCCACAGGCTTTAGGGGCATGGTGAGCAGGGATCAACAGATGTCAGGAGTCCAGAGGCCAAAGAGACCATTAATATCTCTCCAACAATAGTCCTCTGGCTGACACTGGCCCCTTGTTCTGGTTCTATTGTTCTGTCCAGTACCCAGGGTTTCAGGGACAGGCTCTGGCTGCCCTTGATGACAAGACCTGGTTGTGAGAAACCACAACTGGGAAACAGAAATGTGGCATATGTGCCCTGGGTGACACTTATGGATATCATCACAGTAGAGGCATTCAGCACCTGCTGTCTGACTACTGCAAAAGCAAAGCGAGACCCTGATTTTGACAAGACGCTCCTCTTCTGCCAACTTACCATTGTATAGTCAAATGCTTCTGGATCATTTTATGTCACAGTCTACTCCCAGCCTGATGCCAGATGCCCAAACAACAGCCACATTTGGGGGGCAGAACTAGGAACCCATGTGTTAGCAAAGCAGATGGTTCCACTGGACTAGCTATCTGAATCCAGCTGTAAATGTGGTAGTCATGAGGGAGGGCACAGAGCTGGGCAAGAGTTTGTAGCAAAGTTCATTTTTCCCTAGGCATATGGAATCATATGCTTGGCTGATAGTTGTGATGATTTGTTTTAAATATTTTTTTAGTTGTTGATAGACTTTTATTTATTTATTTAATATGCAGTACTGAGAATCAAACCCAGTGCCTCACACGTACCATGCAAGCATGCTATCGCTGAGCCATAGCCCCAACAGCTGTTTTGATGAATTTTCAAAACAATTCTACATTGGAATCATTCTGCTTCTAAATTTCTATTGCTAATTGCAGTGCACACAAAGAGAGTTTGAGTCAGTAGTGGATTGAAAGACACATATGTGCTGAAGAAGCTCTCAGGCTAAAATATAAAAAATATTTCCATTCCTAACAACTTCAAATAACCAGAAATTTTCCTTGGCTTGCCCCAGTTGCTTATAGGAAATAAGCCAAATCATAAAATAGTGGTGAAATTTTGAAATAGGGAACATTTTGAACATATCACGTTCAGTCCAGTCTCCTACTCTCTATTTTTGACCCTGGGGTCATTAGTTGTCAAGCTTGAGTACCCACCACAATTATCTGAGTGTTTACTGAAAAGGAAGAATCTCAAGCTCATCTCCAGTCACTCAACTGGGTAGTCAATTAACATTTAGGAACTACCTACTGTGTGCCAGGCACCTTTCTTTCTTTCTTTTTTTGGACTGGGGATTGAACTCAGGGCCGCTTAACCACTGAGCCACATCCCCAGCCCTATTTTGCATTTTATTTAGAGACAGGGTCTCACTGAGTTGCTTAAGGCCTCTCCATTGCTAAGGCTGGTTTAGCAATCCACAATCCACCTGCCTCAGTCTCCTGAGCTACTGGGACTACAGATATGCACCACAGCACTTGGGATCCAACAGTGAAGAAGAGTCCGTGTCCACAGGAAACTTACTATTTAGTGGGCAAGAAGGAAAGAAACTAATTGGGGGTAACTGTGAGTGCCTCAAAATAGATACAATATGGATGTGATATAGACTATGGTGGGATTGTGATTTTAGAGGGGGTTGCCATGGCAGGCCTCCCTGAAGAAGTTATATTCAATAGAAGCCTGAGTGGATAAAAGGAGTCAGCCATGGAAAGGGTGTTATATCAAAAGGAAGTGCAAGTGCAGAGGCCCTCCCTGCTCGGTTAATGAAACAGTAGAAGGATAGACAGACAAAAAGACCAGAGTGAAAGGAAAGCAAGGAACCAGGAGACAGCAAGTGGAAAATGAAAGTCGGAGACCAGGCAGAGATACACAGAGTTTATTTGTCAGAGCTAACAAATAATGGCCATCTCCCCAAAGATGGAGAGAGCAACACAGGCTTAGGGTTTGGGACTTGAGGGAGGCTAAGGGATTAGAGCCCAGTAGGTCCTAATGCTAGCAGGTAAGGGTAGGGTTGGTATGGGGGGAGTGGTGAGCCTTTCTCTGAAAGGCCCTTGGGTGGGAAAGTGAAATTTTTCTTAAAATGGTGGCTGTCCAGATGCTAAGCAAGGACCTTACACAGAGAATCTGTTCCAGTAGATCTTGTATAAAGGCCAGAAAGGGGCATTTCAAACAGTATCCCCTTCTCCAGGTGATTCTGAGACACAGGCACAGTTGAAAACTCCTAGACTAGATTGTCATTCAGAATCCCAACTCTAAGGCTGGTGTTGTGGCTCAGTGGTAGAACACTTGTGTAGCACATGTGAGACACTGGGTTTGATTCTCAGTCCCTCATAAAAATAAATTAATGAAATAAATGTCCATAAACAACTTTAAAAATGTTTTTTTTTTAAAAGAATCCCAACTCTTAAGTCTTGCAATATCACCCCAGTTAGCAAAGTTATGCTAAGAGCTGTTCACTGAGAAGGGAAAGATTTCCAAAAGTTTAACTAGAAAGTTCCTTAGGAGAAGGGATTTTGTATCCATGGTGCCTGAAATTATGCTTGGTACACAATAATATCTGATTAAAATTAGATATTAATATTAGCACCCCAAACTCCCCATGCTTGATGAATTAATTTTCATATTTTAATATTAAATTTTAATATCAGATATTAATATTAGCACTCAAAACTCCCATGCTTGACGAATTAATTTTCAACGAACCAGGGTTTTTCCTCAAATGAAACTACATAAAAAGTGAAGTGTAAAGCTATTTCCTCCTGCCCAAGAAAGCTTCAGGAGAACTTTCCACTTTCTGAGCAACCATATTCAGGGTATGCTGAATTGCATTCTGAGGAAGGGGCTCAGTCTCACCATGGGGTGCTGTAGGGTTAAAGGAATAAGAACTGATTGAATCAGCTAAACTCATACCTGGGACCAACTAGCTATGGCTAGCTAGCCAGGACTACAGTCACTGGGCTCCCAGGAAGGCTCACATCTGAATTGGTTGATACCAGACACCATCTACATACAGGCTGCTGGGAGTCTGGCTGCTTCATTTACAAATTCTAATCAAAGATCTCAGTATGGTCCCATTGGGTAACCAGAGTCTGGGCATGTTTTGTCACCTCCCACCTGTCCCTTTATTCATCTCTCTCAACACCTCTTACTTTTTTTTTTATTTAATATTTATTTTTCAGTTTTCGGCGGACACAATATCTTTGTATGTGGTGCTGGGGATCGAACCCATGCCAGGCAAGCGACCTACCGCTTGAGCCAAATTCCCAGCCCCATCAACACCTCTTACTTAAGGCAACCAGGACCCATGGAATGACCTCCCTGGACCAGTTGTGATGCTTGGTCCAGAGGCATGCTCAATAAACCTATACAGGTTTGCAGGCTTGTAAAATCTGCACCCCAGGTCTCTTCTTTTCTTTCCCGTTTCCTTCCCAAAACAAAGCTTTCACTTTCAGGAAGATGGAATAGATGCACTATTCCCCATTCTTTCACCAACTGCAAATAAAAATGCTGGAAAGGTAATACAGTATATACTAAAACAAAAGAACAGTGAAGAAGAAGAAGATTCAAAGATGGAGAGAAGATGGCAGGCTAGGGAACTTTGCACTTAAGTTACAAAAATTGTGGTGATGGGGCTGAGGTAGTGGCTCAGTGGTAGAGCTTTCACCTAGCACGTTTGGGGCCCTGGGTTCAATCCTGAGCACCACATTAAAAAAATAAACAATAAATAAAATAAAGGTATTGTGTCCAACTACAACTAAAAAAAATAAATTTTAAAAATTGTGGTGAGTTCCCTGGATTTTCTTTTTTCCTTGTTTGTTTCAGCCTTTGGTCTAACAAAGTGTGTACAAATATGTAACAACAAATTCCATCAATATGTACAACTATAAAGCACAAGTAAAAAATCAGGAAATATTTAAAAAGACCCAATCTGAATGACAGACAGAAACTTTAAAAAAGAAAGAAATGCCCCCTCCAAAAAAAAAAAAAAAAAAAAGAAGAAGACAATAATTGAAAAAACAATAAGAGGGGCAGGGGATGTGGCTCAAGCAGTAGCACGCTCACCTGGCATGTGTGCGGCCCGGGTTCGATCCTCAGCACCACATACAGAAAAAAAAAAAAAGATGTTGTGTCCACTGAAAACTAAAAAATAATAAAATATTAAAATTCTCTCTCTCTCTCTCTCTCTCTCTCTCTCTCTCTCTCTCTCTCTCTCTCTAAAAAAAAGGAAAGAAAGAAAAAACAACAAGAGATGCAGTTTAAAAAATCCCCCAGAAGAGCCTGTCCTCTCTAGTCAAAGGACCAGGAAAGGGGTAGGGGTATAAGACAAAAAAAAAAAAAAAATTAACTGCTGTATGTCAGGCAAACACCACAGAATGACTGTGACCCCCAAGACCATCTGTGCCAGCAAAGCCTAGAGGGTAGCCTAGATTGACACCCTCATGAAACTATAAGAGATGTTCCTACCACCCAGCAGGGTGATGTCAGAGGAAGACTAATAGAAAATGAGGCATGTCACTACAGCCCAGCAGTAATGTGGTCCCCCCAGCCTGACTTAGCCATGGTGTCAATGGAGGCAACAGGAAAGGCATACAAATCTACAAGGAAAAGTAAAACTTGATGCTGATTATAATCCCAAAGACACAATCCCAAAAACTATTGTTCCAAACGCTGAAATCCAAAAAGTTTGAAATCCCTTAAGTCTAAATCCTGAAAGATCAAAATCCTGAAAATACAATTCTGGAAAAAAATAGTTAAAAGTTTCAAAAGACATTTACTCTTTTTAAAAAAATATATTTATTTTTTAGTTATAGGTGGACACAATGTCTTTATTTTATTTTTATGTGGTACTGAGGATGGAACCCAGTTCATGTGCTCTACTTCTGAGCCTGTTATGCTCGAATTTGGGACCCCCAAAAGACCACCAGAGACCAAAATCAATGTAAGCAGCAAAGAGGTGTTTATTGCAAGCTAGCTCAGTCCTCCACACGCACACAGCAACTGGTGACGCTGAGAGGCCCGAGCCCAGGGTTTGCAGCAGTTTTATACACTCTTTGGGGAAGGCAGGGACTTCACATACATCATAGCATCTCTTAGCAAATCATCACCCACCGCGGGAAAATCATAAAACAACTCTAAAACATGATTAGCACATTCACTGGCGGGAACAAGTTGGATAGGGGTGATTGGTTACTACAAGAGGAGGATTCATTTGAACTGATTGGTTTAAGCCAAGAAGGGTGTTAGTGCTGAACTACATGGTTTCCCAACACCATAAAGTACTGGGAGGGTCATCTGGCATCCCAGGTATTTCCCTGTCTCATGCTGATTGGTGGCTGCTAGGGATTGCTATGGGTCCCCACCTAGCCTGACTGAGTCAGGGACACCTGGTGCAACAGATCTCTCATGTTATTTGTAGAAAAACAACCTAGCAGGGTGGGAATGTGCCTAGGAGTGCTCTGTGGGTCTTTCCAAGGACAAAGGTCATGTCCCTTCCTTGGACAGGCTTTGCTCTGAGGTAGAGGCTGGTTTTTCAAGCCACAACCCCAGCCTCTCTCTCTCTCTCTCTCTCTCTCTCTCTCTCTCTCTCTCTCTATATATATATATATATATATATATATATATATATATATATATATATATATAATCATTTTAAAAATAATACCTTTATTTTGTTTATTTGTGTTTATGTGGTGCTTGGGATTGAACCCAGAGCCTTGTACATGCAAGGCAAGCACTCTACCAACTGAACTATATCCCTAGCCCTTATTTATATTTTTAAAAGAGGGGAAACAAGCCAGGAACAGTGGTACACCCCTGTAATCCCAGTGGCTAGGGATACTGGGGCAGGTGGATCGCAAGTTCAAAGCCAGCCTCAGCATTGGCAAGGAGCTAAGCAACTCAGTGAGACCCTGTCTCTAAACAAAATACAAAATAAGGCTGAGGATGTGGCTCAGTGGTCAAATGCCCCTGAGTTCAGTATGCAGGAGCCCCCTGCAAAAAAAAAAAAAAAAAAAAAAGAGGGGAAACAAAACCATAGCAGAACCCTTCATAGGTCATTTTGAAAAACCAGCCTCTACCTCAGAGCAAAGCCTGTCCAAGGAAGGGGGTGTGACCCTTGTCCTTGGAAAGACCCACAGAGCACTACTGAGTTGTTTATCTATAAATAATAGGAGAGCTCTGCTGCACCAGGTGTCCCTGACTCAGTCAGGCTAGGTGGGGACCCATAGCAACCTCCTAGCAGTCACCAATCAGCATGAGACAGGGAAATACCTGGGATGCCAGATGACCCTCCCAGTAGTTTATTGTGGTTGATAACATGTTGGGAAACCATGTAGTTCAGCAAGTACTCCCCTCGTGGCCTAAACCAATCAGTTCAAACAAAACCCCCTCTTGTACTAGCCAATCACCCCTATCCAACTTGTTCCCGCCAGTGAATGTGCTAATCATGTTTTAGAGTTGTTTTATGATTTTCCTGCCACGTGTGATGATTTGCTAAGAGATGATGTATGTGAAGTCCCTGCCTTCCCCAAAGAGTGTATAAAACTGCTGCAAACCCTGGGCTCGGGCCTCTCAGCGTCACCAGTTGCTGTGTGCGTGCGGAGGACCGAGCTAGCTTGCAATAAACACCTCTTTGCTGCTTACATTGATGTTAGTCTCTGGTGGTCTTTTGGGGGGTCCCGAATTCGAACATAACAATTTTACATAATATGGACAATTATATGTGTATATATTTATATTTTATACATATATATATATTTGCAAGCGTGTGTATCTTAGGTATACTAAATATAGTCACATGGGAATAACAATTATGAGCAGACAAAATATATTCATAAATAGGTCAAAAAGCAAAATGCATAGATGCATATCACTATGGTTGGTAATTGTGTGCACCCAACTTTATAACTGCAGTCATCTGAAATATCATGATAAATTAAGTGTAGTGGTTCATGCTTGTAATCTCAGCAACTCAGGAGACTGAGGCAGAAGGATCACAAGTTCAAAGCCAGCCTCAGTAACTTGATTAGGCCCTAAGCAACTTAGTAAGATCCTGTCTCAAAATAAAAAATAAAAAGGGCTGAAGATGTGGCTCAGTGGCTAAGAATCCTTGCATTCAATCTCTGGTACCAAAAAAAAAAAAAAAAAAATCAGGACAGTTTAAGTCTTTTGACAGACCAATCAAAAAATGGGAAGGGGAAGGGGGAGGGGAAGGGGAAGGGGAAGGGGGAGGGGAAGGGGAAGGGGAAGGGGAAGGGGAAGGGGAAGGGGAAGGGGAAGGGGAAGGGGAAGGGGAAGGGAGAAGGACAAAGGAACCAAGGAAAGAATGTAAATGGAAGCCAGACCTGAGAGCTTCTAACAAAGGGGAAATAGCTGGTCAATTAAAAAAAAAAAAAAACTGCAATGAATCATCACTGCATATAAAGTCACTCAAAGAGTTGAGATCTTGAGAAAGCTTATCTTTCACAAATGCAAATGTCTTAAAAGGACTTCTTTACTTTTCTTCTGGAACTTTCAACATTCTTGCATACACACAAAGTCAACACTGTGAAAGTACACTTTAGTCAAGTCAAATTTGCAAAAAATGCATGAAACTAATTAGAATTCTCTAAGTTTATTTAATTTAAACCTGCAGTGTTGGAAAGGATGTGAAGATGAATTACATAGAACAATTAATTGAAAAAAAAATATTGATGATTTTAAATCGTGTAAAGAGAAACAAAAAGGAAAAGAGAAAAAAACAAAAAAAATTCAATATATGAAAAAGAATGTTGTAGGGCTAGATTATGAGCAATCGTAGTGAGGTAGTTCATAAAAGCTGCTGACATTTATGATCATTAACTATATCTTTGAGTCCTGAATCAAGATGAATGATTTTTTTTTCCTTTTAGGGCATGGCTCTCTTCAGAGAACACATAGATCTTTATTTTCTTGGTGGTACTGCTTTTTAAAATTCTTATAATTTGATATGCACTGAAAAGTGCATTCCCTATTACATTTTCCCAAATTTGTGCTGTGCTTCTATGTTGTTTTGGCTATGTGAAAATCCATTTCACATTCACTCATACACAGATCATAAATTCGGCAGAAACATTATTGATAAGTGGAGAGCAACACTATAGTGTATGTTTTCTTCTCCTACCATGCACATAATTATTTTCAAATTGCAGCTTTTAGGATTTCCACATTAGGAATTTTAATCTTCTAAGATTGTGATTGGGAGAATTTTAGACTTTAAGTTGGTTTTTAATCTTTGGGGATTTTAACATTCAGGATTATGGCATTTGGGGTTGTTTCTTGCAGGACTGTGGTCTAAACCTATAAACTTGTCCCAATTTGCAGATGATATGATTGTCTACATAGAAAATCCCAAGCAAGCTACAAAAATTTAGAATCAATAAGAGAGTTCAGCAAGGTCTCAGGATAAATAATCCATAAAAATTCCACTATATTTCTTTATATTAGCAATCGAACATGGACACAAAAATTCAAAATACAATATCACTTATAATCTTACAAAAAAATAAAAATACTTAAATCACAAATCTAGCAACACATGTATAGAAGTTGTTTTCTAAAAACTACAAAACACTGATGAAAGAAACAATGTTTAAATAAATGAAGAATCATATGTGTGTTCATGGATTAGAAGATTCTACATGATAAAGATGTCAATTCTTTCCAAAATTATGTATAGGCTTAATGTAAAATCCCAGCAACTTCTAAATTTATATGGAAAGGCAGAGGAACTAGAATAGATAAAATAAGTTTGAAAAAGAACAAATAGCCAGGAATCAGTCTGATTTTAGAAACCTGTGCACTAATGTTTATAGCAGCTTTATGCATAATGACCCCAAACTAAAACCATCCCAGATCTTCAACAGATGAATTGTTAAGCAAACTGATAAATCTATATCATGGAATACTCCTCAGGAATGAAAAAGGATGAAGTATTGATACCTGAAACAACCTGGACAAATTTCTTGGGAATTCTACTGAGAAAAAAGAAAGTCAATCCTCAAAGATTACATACTGTATGATTTTTTTTGTATACTACTTTTGAAATGACAAAATTACAGAGATGGAGAACTAATTAATGATTTCCAGGAGTTAAGAAAGAAGTTGTGGTGGTAGTGAAGGAAATGTGGCTATAAAATAGCAACATGACTTAGCGAGGCCCTAAGCAACTCAGTGAGACCCTGTCTCTAAATAAAATAGTAAAAAGGGCTGGGGATGTGGCTTAATGGTAAAGCACCCCTGAATTCAATCCCCAGTACAAACAACAACAACAAAAAAAAAAAACAACATGAGAGATCCATGTAGTGATGAAATGTTCTGCATCTTGATTCTATCAATATGAGTGTCCTAGTTATGATAATATGCTATAGTTTTGCCATATTTGGGGAGAGGGATGAATAAAAGGGACATAGGATCTCTTTGTGTTATTTCTTACAACTACGTGTGACCTTATCTCAAAATAAAACATTTGGGCTGAGGATGTGGCCCATAGAGAGTGTTTGCCTCACATGCATGAGGCCCTGGGTTTGATCCCCAGCATCACAAAATAAGTTTAATTTAAACAGAAATGGTCTTTCTGTTCTTCTGTTTGTCCCCTTCACTTGGGCCCTGCTATAATAATCCTCACTGAGGTATTAGTGGGTAGCAAAGGCACTGGCATAATCCTCCCATTTATTTCTCAACAGAGGCTTTCTAGAGATTGTAGAAGAGCAACTTATTTGTAGAAGAAACTGCCTTGAATTTAAAATAAAGATACTTTGAGGCCTCGTCTCTTTAAATATTTTTTTTATTTGTGGATAGACCTTTATTTTATTTATTTGTTTTTATGTGGTGTTGAGAATCAAACCCAGTGCCTCACACAGGCTAGGCAAGTGCTCTACCACTGAACCACAGCCCCAGCCCCCCACCCCCAGGCCTAGTCTTAATATGCTTTGGAACCTTGGACAAATAACTTAGCCTCTCTAAGATTCTATCTCATAATCTGTAGAAAAACTTGAGGGCTAAATGAAAATAATTGTGTTAGAAAAACAAACGAACCTCAAATTCAAGTTCATTTTTTTTCCCTACTATGTAGTCTCACAACACAGGTCATTTCTGTGACCTCAAAATGCAGCAGTGGTCCACTTCACATTTTGAATGTAGCCCTTGTTACTCTGAAGCTTGTTTTTAAAGGGAACCTGTTTTTTCTCTCTCCTCACCCTCTCCTGCTTCCTAATTGGATTAGGGAGGCAGGGTTATCTTTTCTTTCCCTAGTGCACACACCCACCACAGGGAGGTGCCAGAAGATCTAGGAAGTCGCTGTCTCCCAAATTAACAAGTGAATTTCAACAAACACTCAGGATTCACCTGGAACCCCCTGCCAGGGCACACCTGGCGTACAGCCTTTAGAAAGCTTTCTTTAAAAGCCCTCTGCTTCTCAGATAGGCAAAATCACATCCTCTAGGACTGGGGCTAAGCACTTCCTCTACTTCTCCTTTTGTACCAAAGCAATAAACATTCTTTTTCCTTTTTCTCAAAAATGTATCCCTCATTATTGGATTGACATTGGGGACAAGGACTATGCTTTCGGTAATAAACTGGTCTGAGGATTTCTCCCCATCAACAAGTAAGCAAGTTATTTTATAGTGGCCCAAAACTGGGTTTTCTCCAATGTAATTCAAATCTGACAATTAAAGTGTCATGATCCCACAGGTTAAGGCTCAATCCCCAAGACTGTCCCCCAACTTTAGATGCCAGTTACCAGCCCCAGGTTGAATTTTTTTTTGTACTTCTAACTGACTGGTTATAAATGGGAATTTCCACACCCTCTTCCTGGGGATTGACTACTTTGGTGCAGTGATTCACAGAATTCAGGGAAATACTTACATTTACTAGTTTATTTTAAAGGATATTACAAAGGACAAAGATGAAGAGATGCAAAGGGTGAGCTGTGGAAGTGGCACAGAGCTTTAATGTCCTCTGGACAGACCACCCTTCGAGTGCTCAGCTACCTGGAAGCTCTCTGAAGCCTGTCCTTTTGGGATTTTATGATACACCGGCTTTGCCAATTTCCTTCTGGGTTCTTGTCTCACATTTTTTTTCAACTTTAAAAAAAGTTTTTTACATGACAGTAGAGTATATTTTGAAATATTACACACACATATAATAAGTATAACTTGTCCCAATTAGAATCCCATTATTGTGGTTGTATGCAGAGAGTGTCTCACAAATTTTGAAAAATAAAATCCACAGTCACAGAAGGGAAGAATAAACGGAGCAAGATTTATTTAAGCGAGAGAGAAAAATCCTGCCATGCAGGAGGGGACCTGATAGCGGAAAAATCAATTTTGTTGTGGTTTTACATATGGTTCTGGGTAGAGCGTGGAGCAGAATTTATGTTAACAGGCGTTGAAAACAGCACCAAAATCACTGATCAAAATCTATGTAAAGCAGGCAGGAAAACAGCACCAAGACCTTTAATTCTTCCTATCAACTTCCATATGCGTTCACCCCCAACCTCCCATTTTCTCACCTTCCCCCCCCCCCAGGCAAAGGAGGAGTTCCCACAGGTGAGCCTCAGTCTTTTACATTTGAAATAGGCCTTTGAAGTTGCTCATTATTATTTTCTACAAGTTAGCCTCCAGATGTGATTTTTGCATTTGAAAAAGACCTCAATTTGGGCAGCTCACTTCTGCTTGCTGACCACAGACTGTTTTTATTCAATAGGGATTAACTGAGGCTATTGGATGTGGCCAGAGGAGGTGGGCATTGGAGGTGTGCCTTTGGGGTATATATTTTGGTATCAGGTGAATGGACTGTCTTACTCTCTCTGCTTCTGGATCATCCTGTGAGCTGTTTCCCTTGAGGAATAGAGCCAGCTGTCTAAGTACGGAGACCTCTGAAGCCTTGAAGAGTGGAGCCTGCAGCCTCTGGACTGAGACCTCTGAATCTCTGAAGCCCTGAGGAGTGGAGCCTGCTGTCTGTGGACTGAGACCTCTGAATCTGTGAGCCCCCCAAATAAACTTTCCTTTTTCTAATTGTGCTTGTCAGGTCTTTTAGTCACAGCAGCAAAAAAAGCTGACTAAAACAAAAATTGGTACTGGCAGTGAGACTATTGCTGTGACTAACCTGAAGCTTTGGAGATTTTAGGGGTTTGTGAGAGGAATTTTGAAAAGTTTTAATAATGAAGGTTGGAAAATCCTTAGATCTGTATAAGCAGAGCTTAATGGGCAATGCTGGTAGAAGTTCAGGAGGCGAGGATGTTGATAGGACTCTGCACAGTAAAGACAGGGCTCAAGAAGTTTTGGAGGAGAAGGAGGACACTATTGGTAATTGGACTAGAAGCCATTTGTGTTATGTTCTGGCTGAGAAGTTGTCTGCATTTTGCCCGTGTCCTGAGAATTTCCATGAGGCCGATTTAAAAAGCAATGGACTTCTTAATCTGGCGGAAGAAATTTCTAGGCAGCATAGCGTTCAGGAGGTGGCCTGGATATTGTTGGCGGCTTTTAGCCAAGTTTATTGTGATATTCATGAGCAGAAGAAAGATTTCAACTTGAAGGACCAGAGTGAAACTGGGACTGAGGACATTGCAGTTGTTCAAGACCTTGCTACCACTGAAGAAATGCTAATGACTTTGCCCGAAGACAGTAATAAAGATGGCTTGAGGGCGTCTCAGAAATTGGCAAATCTGCAACCTTCTCAGGCTCAAGAGAGTGATAATTCATTTGAGAAGAGACCAATGGGGTCCCCTTCTAGCACAAGGGGGCCTAGGGAGTTTTTTCAACATGCTCATCCACCCAGGTACTCAGAGGCTGCTTCAGCCAAGGTCCCTGGAGACTGTATTACTGCTGGAGATGGTGATGAACTTTCGCATCAACCACATGTTGCTGGTTCTACAGGATTAAAGGATCCTGGAGTTAGAGGGTCATACACGCTTCCACCAAGATTTCAAAGGAAGGCTTTGGAGGCCAAGCAAAATGCAGCAGGGTCAGAGACCCTGCAGGCAGTCCCCAATAAAGCAATGCATGTTGAGGTGAAGAGGAAACCGAAGCTTCCTTGGAGACCTTCAAGATTAAGAAATGCCAGTAACATGGGATATCATCCTGGGAAAGCTGCAGGAATTGAGCAGAGAGAAACCAATGGAGAGGACATGGGGATGAGGGATGCAACCAGTGAGGACATAGGAGACGAGCTACACGAATCTTTTGAAGAGAACATTGAGATTCCTTGGGCTCCAGGTGCCAAGATGCCATGGACTCCAGGTGCCACATATGGAACTACAGGATTTGTTTGCCCAGCTGGATTCCGGACTTGTTTTGGTCCCATCCCTTCTTTCTATGCCTCTGTTTTTATGAATGGAAATTTTTACCCTATGCCTTTGTATATTGGAGGATTTTGATTTTTTATAGGGGCTCACACTGAGTTTGCCTGGAGTCTCAGAGGAGACTTTGGACTTGAACTTTTAGGCAATGCTTGAACTGTTGAGACTATTGGTACTCTTGGAAATGGACTAAATCTATTTTGCATTGTGAGATAAGCATGAGCTTTTGGGGGCCAGGGGTGAAATGTTATGGTTTAGGTATCAGGTTTCCCCTAAAAGCTCATGTGTGAAACAATGAAAGAAAACTTAGAGGTGAAATGATTGGGTTATGAGAGCCTTATTAAACTAATTGAACATATTGAACTAATCTAATATGGATTAATAGTGGTAATGTTAATGGACAGACAGTTGAGAATGATGGGAACACAAGATTAAGAGAATAATTTTATAAAATGGGCCCATTGTGCTAACTTCCTGATGCTTTGTTTTCCTAGAAGCAATTTACCTGCAGCCCTGCCTGGCCTAAGTGGACAGAATATGTCATGTTTCTCAGCAAACTCCCTGTTAACTGCAGGAGAAATGCAGGCCCAAGATAATGTCAATGAGAATAACCCAGGAGATATTTTGTGACCAGATCCTGAAACTCTGTGACAGCTCCTCCTAACCATAAAATCTGTAAGAATGTATGTTTAAGAATCCAATTAGAACCTGTCAGTGGGGACTTGAAAGTCTAATGTCACCCTGTTGTCAGTCAAAACTCAAAAGGTGAACTTGGGCTGAACTCTCTGAAAACTTACTTGAGATCCCAAATAAAACTGGAGTGCAGGAGAGACACATTGTTCCTCTCCTCTCTGAGAGGACCCACTCTCTCCCTTGAGAGTATCCCCTTTCTCATTTCCTATCCTTTAATAAACTCATGCCTGTTACTCTGAGCTACATGTCTGAAATCTCCCTGACTCTATGGGGGATTGAAGGGGGGCTCTTCACACTGCTTCCGTTTCTTAGAAGGCCCTAGATCTCTAACAGTAACTATGGATTGGTAGGGTGTGGCTGGAGGGGGTGGGCACTGGGGACATGTCTTTAGGGTATATATTTGGTATATATTTTGTATCTGGTGAGTGGACTCTAGCTCTGCTTTCTGATCATCATGTGAGCTGCTTCCCTCCACCACATTTTTTTTTTTGCCATAATGTTCTTCCTCACCTTGAGCCCTGAGGAATGGTGCCAGCTGTCTATGGATGGACACCCCTGAAACTTTGAGCCCCCAAATAAACTTTTCCTCCCCTAAAATTGTTCTTGTCAGGCCTTTTAGTTACAGCAGCAGAAAAAAAAAAAAAAACACAGCCGACTAAAACAGTAGGTCAGAGAATTTCCTTATGGCCAGCTCCAAGACAAAAAGGTAGGGTAGGATTCATGTCTCTTTTTTTAAAAAAATATTTTTTAGTTGTAGATGAAAACAATATCTTTACTTATTTATTCATTTTTATGTGGTGCTGAGGATTGAACCCAGGGCCTTGTGCATGAGAGGCAAGTGCTTTACCACTCCAGTCCCAGGATTCATGTTTCTATGACCTGCCCTAGGGAAGAGAAATTCTAGTTTCTGTGGCCTGCATTGGGGAGGGAATTTTGAGCTAGGAACTGTGTATTAAAACCAAAATAATTATATCATAATATGACAACTTGGTAAATTAGAAAGCAGTAAAGCAAAAGGAAGATCTTCCCTTTTTCTTCCTTTCCTGTCTCCATTGAGGTGAAGGAAGAGACTGTCTCTTAGGCTTTCCTGTATGCTTAGCCCGAGTTCCTGCCTCAGAAGGTACTTAGTGAGTGCTTGTTATTTTTCATAATGGTAGCATGTGTAAAGCCAGGCCTTGGCTCTAAAGGGGAAATAGGAAGGTTAACCCCTTAGAGGAAAAGAAGTTTTTGCTCAGTGAGACTTTCAGGAGCTTTTCATAATATCCCATGTGAACAGGCCCTTTTGGGGGCATTGCTTCACTTAGAGACTCCATGGAATATACAGCTAAAGCCTACAGAAAAGCCAGCTGCTAGTTTGGGGGACCAGAGAGGCATGATGAAAAGAAAAAAAAAAAAACTTCTCACCTTGACCAATAACTTCCCTATCCCTATTCTCCTTTGCTCTTTATCATCCTTCTGAGGCAGGCATAGCATCAATCATCCCTATTCTTCATTAGCAAACCCTAAAGACAGACAGATGAGTCCTTCCCAGGGTTTACAGAGTAAATGAGTCAGACTGGCCCCAGCTGGGGCCAGACTCATAGGACAGGCATTTTCCATAGCATAGATGGTGTGAAAAGGGAAAAGCTAAGACATGGAGAATGCAGCCGTTCCTTGCCCCAACTTAAGGCCTCTCCCTAGGAAATTGCAGTGAGGTGTCCCCAGGCTTTTCCACATAACTACCTATCTGAAGAATCTGCTGTCACAGAGGTCCTTATAGATGCCAGGGCACTGCCTGGGATGGTTTTCCTCCCTTCCAGTTCTGAGCTTTTAGTGGCCTGTTTAAAGGCAGAGAAACCAGTTTGGGGTCTGGGTCTGTCCCTTAGCAGGCAATGCCTCTCCAGGGTACTCTCAGGCACCTCTTCCACCGTCTCCTCAGTGGTAGCATTGGGAATGGAGTAGGGAGGGCTGCTCTCATCAATTGCTCCTGGAGGCCCAGAGACCAAAAAGAACAAAAAAATCAAAGCCTCCCTGGAAGGCAGGCTGAAGAGGTAGCATACTTCGTCTGGATACTTTCCCCATTGATGCACACCTCTTTACTGCTGACCCCAGCAGAGCTCCAGAATAAAACAGGAATGTGAAAATACAAATGCTGTTTAGGAGGGGGAATACTGGAAGCCATTTGCTTGGACTAGTTCATCATTTGTGGGTTGCCAACTTGGAAAGCATAGAGAAGCTCTGAGGCTAGGAAGGTATGAATGGGAGAGGAGAAGAGGGATTGAGGGCTCTTGAAATCCAGCCTTTCGGTCAGGAAGTCATTTGGCAATCCCCTACTGAGTGCCTTTTCTGTGCCTGGCTCCAATCTGTGTCCCAGGGGCCACTGTTCCTCCACTCAAGTTGCTCTTAGTTTAAGATGAGGAGACTTAACTCCCAAGGAAGATGTAAGGCAAGGGGTAAAAGGACAAGATAATATTCTCAGGCCAGTCAGTTTTGGCTTTCAGTCAATTTGTGGGACCTTTAGCATTCATTTCTTCATACATTCATTTGTTCATTCATGAGCCATTCCTTCATGTAATAAATATTTATGGAGTGCCTATTACATGCTTGGCACTATAGATAATACTGGCACCCTTCTGGAGATTACAGTCCAATGGGGAAGAAGACAAAGGAAAAGGATAAAGGAAAACTCTTTGTGATAGGGTGTTTACAGAGCCTCTCATTTCCACTATGTTACACTTTAAGAGCTACTCTTTAAAATCCACATGTGATGCCAGGTACAGTGGCACATGCCTATAATCCTAGCATCTAGGGAAGCTGAGGCAGGAGGATTGCAAGTTTGAGGCCAGCCTCAGCAACTTAGTGAGACCCTATCTTAAAATTAAAAAAAAAAAAAGAAAAGAAAAGGGCTGGGGACGTGGCTCAGTGGTTAAGCGCCTGGTTTAAATCTCCAGTAAAAAAAAATAAAAAATAAATAAATAGAAATTTTAAAAAAATAAATCCACATGTTTTCCAGTCAGTGCTGCCAAACCCAATGTTGAGCAGCATCCTGAAGAAACTGCCAACATTTTGCAGACATACAAGACACAAAAAATGGGTCCCTAGCACCTCATAAAAACCTTCCCTCTTACAGGGCCTCTCACCAGCATACTAGAGGGTTCGGGCTAGGGAAAGAGGAAAAGGGTGAGCTCTTGAACATCCAGCTGTTCCATCTGCGTGTCATTCCTCTAATCCCTCACTCCCTTTGGCTCCTCAAAATTCCTCCCTGCCTTAAAGGCACAGTAACTTATAACCAGTCAGCTGTACTTTTCTTCATTCATGTACTAAGCAGTCACAAAATACTGGGAACTGGAGGAGATTCAAGGGTGAACTAGATAGCCACGGCCTCTTTGGGAGCTTACAGTCTAGTTAATGGGAGAAACAGATTAATTTAATTGCATGAATAATTAATTACAATTGTGCTAATTGCTTTAAAAGAGACTATACAATAAGGAAGATTTGACTTGATGGAGGGGCCAAGGATGACTTCCCTGAGGAAGTAATATTTACAGCTGTAACTTGAGGATTTGGCCATGTTAGGAAGTAGAAGGGAGGTCGAGGTTGTTTTATAAAAGACATATCCTGTGGAAACTTAGAGGTCAGAGAGTGTGGCATGTTCAAAGAACAACAAGGGGGTGGGGTGGGGCAGGGGGGAGGGGGGACGGGGGTGGGGCGGGCACTGGAGTTGTAGCTCAGGGGTAGAGCACTCATCTAGCATGTGCAGGACCCTGGGTTCAATCCTCAGCACTACATAAAAATAAATAAAATAAAGATGTTGTGTCCAACTACAATTTTAAAAATATTTTTTAAAAAGCACAACAAATGGGTCAGAATTTGGGACTGAGTGAGGTAGGAAGAAAGGCTCAAAATGAGTTCCTTGAGCTGGGGATGTAGCTTAGTGATAGAGTGCTTGCCTAGCATGCCCATGGCCCTGAAATCAATCCCCAGCATCACAAAAAAAATGAATTATGGGAGATAGTCAAAGAGAGGTCAGACAGGCAGGGCTTCACATACCAAGATAAGAATTTAGATTGCATCTTGAGGATATTGGGGAGCCACTGAAAGGCTATAGCAGGAGGCTGAATCAGGTTTGCTTTGAATTTGGGGGGGCGGGCAGGCCATACTAGAAATGGGAAGACAGCTGGAAAACTACCATTATTATTCAGGTGGGAGAATACAGAAGTTTTGACACTTTGTGGTATGGTAAAGATGGAGAACAGTAGACAGAGTCCAGCACATTTAGCAAGTAGAATCAACAATAGAGTGAATCACTTTGTGATGGTTGCCTGTAGAATTTTAGGGAATGGAGGATTCATTCCCATTCCATAAAGTAGTGTTGACAACACATAGGGGAGAAAATCTTTGGAGTTGAGGGCTTAGTAAAGATTTGGATAGGGCTGGGGCTGTAGCTCAGTGTTAGAGCACTTGCCTAGCATGTGTGAGGCATGGGTGTGATTCTCAGCACCATATAAAAATAAATATATAAAATAAAGGTATTGTGTCCATTATACACACACACACACACACACACACACACACACACATGCTTGGATAGATGTCAAGGGCATTATGCTGAGTGAAAAAAGCTGACTTAAAAGTTATATACTTGGGCTGGGGATGTGGCTCAAGCAGTAACGTGTTCTCCTGGCATGCGCGGGGCGCTGGGTTCGATCCTCAGCACCACATACAAATAAAATAAAGATGTTGTGTTCACCAAAAACTGAAAATAAATATTTAAAAAATCCTCTCTCTCTCTTTAAAAAAAGTTATATACTTTATAATTCCATTTATATAACACTCTTTCTTTCTTTCTTTTTTTGATATGGATATTGAGCACAGGGGTGTTTTAGCACTGAGCCCCATCCCAGGCCTTTTTGATTTTTTTTTTTTTTTAGATTTTGAGACAGGGTTTCCCTATATAGTTTAGGGCCCCACTATGTTGCTAAGGCTGGCCTTGGGTTTGTGATCCTCCTGCTTCAGCCTCCCAAGTCACTGGGATTATAGGTGTGTGCCACCTTACCTGGACCCATTATATAACATTCTTGAAGGGACAAAATTATAGAGGTGTAGAACAGGGGTTAGGGATTTAGGATTGTGGAATGGGGCGAATGTGACTATATAGGGGCAGTTCAAGGGAAACCTTTATGGTGATGGAATAGTGCTGTATGTTGATTATGGCAGTGGTTACACATGATAAAATGGCATAGAACTATATACACACTTTAAACCAGTGTCAATTTCCTGGTTTTGATTTCATGATAGTTAACATAACATTTAAACATTGGAACAAACTGCATGAAGGGTACACAGGAACTCTTCTCCTATCTTCATGACTTCATGTGATATTGTACTTATTTCAATAAAAACAGTTCCTGGCACATAGAAAACATTCAACAAAATGTAGTCACTACTAAATACAGGTACTATTCCCTGTTTTCAGGGAGCCTCTATCTCAGCCCTGTGCCTACTGTGACATTCATGCATCTGGGAGACTTATGTATGTTAAATAGAGGGGATGGGATAAAGAGAGGGTAAGGGAATCCTTGAGGACATGTTTTAAGAACAACTTAAGAGCACAAATTAGGCAAATGAGAAGTAGGGGTTCTAGAATACCCTTAAAGGTCTTTGAAAGATCAGCCTGCTTTTATGAAATTGTTTATGGTTTATTAACTCTTTGAAAGTCTGAAGTGTGAATGTCATGGAAGCCTTAGCATTGGGAGCCCCATTATGGCATGTTAGAGGTAATAACTGTGTCCTACTAAGACCATACTACTTCTTTAATAACTTTCTCCTGATCAAAACTAACCTTTCCTTTTTAAAAAATTAATAGGCTGTTTTTAGAGTAGCTTTAGGTTCACAGAAAAATTGAGTCAGAAAGTACAGAGATTTCTCATATACTACCTCCCCCAATACAAGCACAGCCTTCCTCATAAGTCAAATCCTCCACCAAAGTGGTGCATTTGTTACAATTAAGGAACCTACATTGGCATATTATAATCACTCAAAGTCTACTGGGTTCAATCTTGGTGTGCATTCTATGGGTATAATGACATGTATCCACCATTATAAAATCATGCAGAGTAGTTTCACTGGCCTAAAATCCACTGTGTTCTACCTGTTCATCCCTCCCTATCTCAAACTCCTGGCAACCACTCATCTTTTTTACTGTCTCCATAGTTTTGCCTTTTGCAAAATGTCATATATTTGGAATGATAGAGTACTCTTTTCAAGTTGATTTCTGTCAATTAATTATATGCACTTAAGTTTTTCCCATGAAAATGGAAGCTGAAAGTAAACAGGAATGGTTATTCTCATATCTGACAAAGCATATTTCGAGAAAAAGAGGTAAAGAAGGCCACTACATCCTTGTAAAGGGAAATTCCAATAAGAAGATGTAAAAATAGTAAATATATAAGCCTCAAATATCAATCACTCAATTACATTAAAAATACTTCTTGATATGAAATTCCAAATAGACTCCAATACAATATATTAGGTGATTCATCAAAACCTTATCACGAATAGTTAGGTCATCCAAACATAAAATTAATAATGATATTTTCAACCTAAATTACACTATAAGAAAAATGGACCTAATAGACATCTGCAGAATATTTCACCCAAAACAGACAAATTTACCTTCTTTTCAGTATTCCATGGAATCTTTACAGAAATAGACCATATTCTAGGTCACAATGTAAGTCTTAACAAACACAAAATAACTGTATTCCATCTGATCATAAAGGAATGTAACTAGAAATCAACAGCAAGAAAAATAGAAACCACATAAACACATGAAGATTAAACAATACCTTTTTTGTTTTTAATTATTTTATTGTGTTTTTACACATTTTTATTGGTACATTATAGTTGTAGGTAATGATCAAATTTTTTTGTTAAATATTCATACATGCACATGATATAACAATATAATTTGGCCAATATCACTCCCCAGCACTTCTCCCTCCCTCCCCACCTCACCCCACTTGGTCCCATTCCTTTACAGATCTCCCTTTGATTTTTAGGAAATCCACCCCCACTTTTGTTTTCCATTTTCCTCTCTAGTTTCCACATATGAAAGAAAATACATGACTCTTAACCTTCTGAGTTTGACTTATTTCACTTAACATGATGGTCTCTAGTTCTATACATTTTCCTGCAAATAACATAATTTTATTTTTCTTTATAACTGAATAAAACTCCATTGTGTATGTACACCACATTTTCTTTATCCATTCATTCATCAATGGACACCTAGGCTCATTCCATAGTTTGGCTATTGAACAAAACTCTTTTAAATGAAAAATGAATCATAGAATAAATGAAAGAAGAAATCAAGAAATTCTTAGAAACAAATGAGAACAGAGATACAACATATCAAAACCTCTGGGACAGTATGAAAGCAGTTCTAATAAGAAAATGTATAGCATTTGAGTGCCTACATAAAAATAGAGAGATTCCAATTAAATAGACTTTTATTTGTATACCTCAAAGCCCTAGAAAAGGAAGAACAAACTAATTCCAAAACCAGGAGAAGACAATAAATAATAAAGATCAGAGTCCAAATAGATGAAATTTAGAATAAAAAAATACATAGAATAAAAATGCAATGAAGAGTTGGTTCTTTGAAAAGATAAATAAGATTGATAAACATTTAGCGAAACTACCCAAAAGAAAGAGAAGACCCAAATCAACAAAATAGAAGATTAAAAGGTATCACCACAGACACTTCTGAAATCCACAGAATCATTAGAAACTATTTTAAAAAATTATATTCTTGGAAATACATAAGACATTGACAAATTTTTGGATATACATGACCTGTCCAAATTGAACCAGGAAGATATAGAAAACCTGAACAGACCAAGTAATAAATTGAAACAGCAATTAAAAACCTTCCAACAATGAAAATCCCAGGACCAGATGGTTTCTCAGTTGAGTTCTACCAGACCTTTAAAGAACTAACACCTCCCTTTCTCAAATTATTTCATGAAATTGAAATGGAGGGAACACTCTGAAATATATTCTATGAAGCCAGTGTAACCCTGATACCAAAATCAAACACACATCAAGGAAAGAAAACTGCACACTAATATTGCTGATGAACATGGATGCAAAAATCCTTAATAAAGTATTAGCAAACCACATTCAAAATTACATCAAGAAGATAATACACCATGACCAAGTCATTTCATCTAAGGGATTCAAGATTGGTTCAATATACACAACTCAATAAATGTAATTCACCACTTAAATAGAATTAAGAATAAAAATCATATGATCATCTCAATAGATGCAGCAAAGGCCTTTGATAAAATCCGGCATCCATTCATGATGAAAATGCTGGAGAAACTATGGATGGAAGAAATATACCTTAACATTATAAGCCAACATCATACTGAACAGAGAAAAACTGAAAGCATTTTCACTAAAACTAGGAACAAAACAAGGATGTCCACTCTCATCACTTTTATTTAATATAGTTCTTGAAATTCTAGCCAGAGCATTCAGGCAAGAAAAGGAAATTAAAAAGCTACAAATAGGAAAAGAAAAAGTCAAACTATCTCTGTTTGCTAATGACATTACCCTATAACTAGAAGATAAAAAAATCCACTCAAAGACTTCTAGAGCTGATAAATGAATTCAGAAAAGTAGCAGGACACAAGATCAATACTCACAAATCAATAGCCCTTCGGGGCTGGGGATGTGGCTCAAGCGGTAGCGCGCTCGCCTGGCATGCATGCGGCCCAGGTTCGATCCTCAGCACCACATACAAACAAAGATGTCGTGTCCGCCGAAAACTAAAAAATAAATATTAAAAAAAAACTCTCTCTCCTTTCTCTCTCTCAAAAAAAAAGATGTAAACAAATCAATAGCTTTTCTATCAACAGTGATTCTTCTAAGAAATCAGGAAAACCATTCCTTTCACAATGATCTTAAAAAAAAAAAACACCACCAACAACAAAAAACCTTGGGAAATAATCTAATCAAGGAGGTAAAATATCTCTGCAATGAAATTATAGAACACTGAAGAGAGAAGACATTAGAACATGGAAAGGCCTCCTTGTTCTTGGATAGGCAGAATTAATATTGTCAAAATGGGCATACTGTCAAAATGGGCATACTGTCCAAATTCAATGCAATCCCCATCAAAATACCAAAGCCATTCTTTAGAGAACTAGAAAAAACAGCCCTTAAATTCATTTGGAATAATAAGAGACCCTGAATAGCTAAAGCAATCTCGAGCAAGAGTGGTGATGCAGGAGGTATCACAATACCCAATCTCAAATTATACTGCAGTGCTATAGTAACACAAGCAGGATGGTGTTGGTATCAAAATAGACATTAAGACTAATGCAATAGAATAGAAGACACATAGACAAACCCACATACTTGCAACTATCTGATATTTGACAAATGTGACAAATATATATAGTAGAGAAAATATAGCATTTTTAAAATGATGCTGGGAAAAATGGGTACCCATATCTAGAAGAATGAAATTAGATCCCTGTCTCTCCCCCTATACAAACATCAAGTCAAAATCTATCAAAGACTTAGGAATTAGACCAGAAACCCTACAACTGCTAGAAGAGAACATAGGGTCATCTCTTCATTATGTAAGTGCAGGCACTGACTTCCTCAATAAGACTCCTAAAGCTCAATAAGTAAAACCAATAGAGTGCTTGCCTCACATGCACGAGGCCCTGGGTTCAATCCTCAGCACCACAAAAAATAAAACAAACAAAGTGAAACCAAGAATCAATAAATGGGATATCATCAAATTAAAAAGATTCTGCACAGGGCTGGGGTTGTGGCTCAGCGGTAGAGCACTTGCCTAGCATGGGTTCGATTCTCAGCACTGCATATAAATAAATAAACAAAATAAAGATCTATCAACAACTAAAAATTATATATTAAAAAATTCTGCACAGCAAAGGAAATGATTAAGAGCATAAAGAGAGAGTCTACAGGATGGGAGAATTTCTTTGCCTGTTGCTCTTCTGACAGGGGATTAACATCCAGAATATATACAGAACTCCAAAAACTTAATGCCAAAAAAATAACCCAATCAATAAATGGACAAAAGAACTGAACAAACATCAAAAGAAGAGATAGAAATGGCCAAAAAATAAATTAATAAGTGTTCAGCAAATCTAGTAATCAAGGAGATGCAAATCAAAACACTAAGATTTCATCTTACTCCAGTTAGAATGGCAAAGATCAAGAACATGATGTGCAGATAAAGAGAGGTGGGCAGGTTGAAAGTGAGAGAACCCATAATAGGATAAGGGAAGGACTGAAGAATGGTGAAGTTGAATTTATTCCTTTTGTGGACATTTCAAAGAAGAAAAATCACTGTCTCCTAAGATAACTAAGGAACAAATCTAAGTCTGGTGCAATGAGGCACACCTGTATCCCAGCAGTTTAGGAGGCTGAAGCAGGAGGATGGCAAGTTCAAAGCCAGCCTCAGCAACTGAGTGAGGCCCTAAGCAACTTAGCGAGACCCTGTCTCAAAATAAAAATAAAAAGGGCTGGGGATATGGCTCCGTGGTCGAGCGCCCCTGGGTTCAATCCCTGTTGCCCACCCACCCCCTAAAAAAAGCAACAAGTTTAAGGTTATTTTTTGTTGTTTTTGTTTGGGTTTTTGTTGTGGTGGTGGTTTTGCTTGTTTATTATTTGCTGAGGATGGAACCTAGGGCCTCCCTCACACATGCTAGGTAAGTTCTCTATCATGGAACCACACCCCAGCTCTTTTTAAAAAATCTTTTTCTATTTTGAGGCAAGGTCTCACTAAGTTGCTGAGGCTGGCCTAAAATTCGTGGTCCTCTTGCCTCAACCTTATGAGTCACTGGAATTACAGCTGTGTGCCCCAACACATGGCAAGCTTATGGTCTTTATGCAAAGAAAACCAACAAATAAAAATCTAGGCACTGAAGAAATTACTACAAGGAAGAATGTTAATTATAGTTGACTCTAGATTATGGGAATATGGATATATGTGTATGCATATATAAATAGAATATATAAATGTATATAGATGTATATATATTTTCATATGTGTAAATATCATATATACATACTCACAGCTGGGCCATGATGATCTGTTGAACAGCAACATCAGACAAGGCCACACTCAGTGACAATGTAGGACTGAGGCAAAAACTAAACCATACCATAATTATATTTCAGCAAAGACTGAACATTAACACTGTCCAAACTGCAGAAATGACTCAACATCTTCCTCTTCTGGTGAGTATGAGTGACTGCTACTGCTTTGCCAATTACAGCTTTAGCCTTAAGTAGCTTGCTCTTTTCCTAGAAAAAATGTATTGAAATACCTGAAGAATTGGCCCCACTTTCTGAAACAATTCAATTCAGAGCAACACTCAGCTTCTTTAAACTCTCCCCAGGTCACAGAACACAGACTAATTCTGTAGTAAGTGGTTTCAAACACCCTTTCATTGAGATGGCCACAGATCCCCATAACATACTAGTCCTCACTGGATAGTATTCTAGAGAGAAAGTGGGGGGGGGCAGTAGGGGGGAGCTGATAGATAGAAACATACATTATTTTCTCCATGATTTGATCTTAATTTTTAAATTATTTTTATTTTTTTTTTGTATCATGGATTGAACCCAGGGGCATTAACCACTTAGTTACATTTCCAGCCCTTTTTAAAAATTATTTTAAGACAGTCTCACTGAGTTGCTGAGGGCCTCACCAAGTTGCCAAGGCAGGCTTTAAACTTGTAATCCTCTTGCCTCAGCCTCCTGAGCTGCTGGAATTACAGGCGTGCACCACCTTGCCGTGCTTGGTCTTAATTTTAAACTCTTCACTTAACATTAAAATAAAGCCTTGGTTGGATTTCTGAAAAACAGAGTGAAGTCTCATTAATTGAAAGACCCATAACTTCATATCTGGCAAGTACTATTACAAGTAGCTGAAATTTGCCTTTGCCCCACAATTAGAAAATGCAAACTAAGCAAATTGATCATGTGAATAAAAATGGTTGGGAGACAGTTTAATTAATTTAGAAGCAGTATCAAATTTTCTTTCTAATTATATGCTAATTACTGTAATTTACCTATTTATTAACAAAGGTCAAGGTAACCTCTACTTGGTTACCTTCTGTTAGGCATTATTTGAGGTTACTATTTTACTCAAAAGTAACTTAATTTTAAAGAGCTTATAAGTCACATTTATTACTATTGCACAGGCCCTTTTCCTTCTTCTACTAATTATTAAGAAATGAGATATCAACCACCCATCATATACCATCAGTAATCTAGCTAAGACAGACAAGCACCAGACAATCTCAATGCACTTTTAACAGGTTTGGAGAGAGAAGAATCCAAGGAGACAGTGGGATCCAAAGAAATGTATCCAGCCCAGCCTGGGAGGTGAGGAAGGGGCTCCAGAGGATATGACATTTGAGCCCAGTTATAAAGAAATGGGAATTTGCAAGGGAAAGTCAAAGGCAAAGGCTGGGCTGAGTAGCAGGCAGTGGTAACTCCAAGTTGTTACATAATAGCCCAGCTTCAGGAGGGCAGCCATAAGAGATGGGAGCAGAGTAGTAGGCAGGGACCTGCTCATGAAAGGCCTTATATGCCAAGCTAAGAATGGCATCCTTTATCCTGAAGGACAAAGAAACAGCTGGTGGACTTATTAAGATGCAGATTTCCTACTCCTGCTCCTGAAAATGCTGATTCACCTGGCCTAAGTTCCAGGGGAACTACATATTCTTCTGTAGACGACTGTTAATATGGTGGGTTACATTAATTGAATTTCAAATATGGAATCTGCCATCCATTACTATGTAAACTCCATTTGGTGTATTATTCTTTTTATATATTTCCCAGTTTCATTTGTTAGTTAAATGTTGGAGATTTTTTAACCTACCTTCATAAGAGATATTTGTCTGTACTTTGATATTTATTTATTTATTTATTAAAAATATTTATTATTTGGGGATTGACAACTTTTTTTTAAGAGAGAGAGAGAGAACTTTAACATTTATTTTTTAGCTTCCGGCGGACACAACATCCCTGTCTGCATGTGGTGCTGAGGATCGAACCCGGGCCGCACGCATGCCGGGCAAATGCGCCACCCCTTAAGCCACATCCCCAGCCCTGTACTTTGATATTTATACCAGTCTCTTTCAGTATCAAGGTGATGATGACCTCATAAAAGATACTGAGAACATCATCTTCTATTTTCTGAAATAAATTGGGTAAAACTGCTGTTTTCTTCTTTAAAGTTTTGGTAGAATTCATCAATGAAGCCACCTGGGCCTGGGATTTTCTCTTTTTTTTTCCTTTTTTTAAATTTTTTAACATTTATTATTTTTTAGTTTTCGGCAGACACAACATCTTTGTTTGTATGTGGTGCTGAGGATCAAACCCGGGCCGCACGCATGCCAGGCGAGCGCACTACTGCTTGAGTCACATCCCCAGCCCCCTGGGATTTTCTTTATGCAATGTTTAAAATGAATAATTAAGTTTTAATAAGAATAATAGGTCTATTCAGGTTATCTACATCTTGGGTGAATTTTAGCAGCTTGTACTTTACAAGGAATTGATCCATGTCACCTAAATTGTCAAATTTATGGATAGAATTGTTAGAGATATTCCTTTGTCTTTCCTTTTGGTATCTAAGTGTCCATATCAATATATATATCTTATCCTGTGTTTCATTTCTTTTCTTTTTTTTTTTGAGTACTGGGGATTGAACCCAGGGATGCTTTACCACTGAGCTACATCCATAGTTCTTTTGTTTTTTATTTTGAGACGGGCTTTCTAAGTTGCTGAGGTTGGCCTTGAACTTGCAATCATTCTCCTGCCTCAGTCTCCCAAGTAGCTGGTGATAATAGGCATGTACCACCACATCCAGCCTCTGTTTCATTGCTGATATTAGTCATCTATAATTACTCCAGTTTTTATTTGTCAATTTTGCTAAGGGCTTGTAAATTTTCGTTGTTCTTTTCAAAGAATTTGGTTTTGGTTTCATTGCTTTTTTTCTATTGTTTCTCTGTTTTCAACTTGATTGATTTCTGCTCTGTATTAGTTCCCCCTTTTCTGCTTTCTTCAGATTTATTTTCTTCTTTTTGTAGTTTCTTGAGGCAGAAGCTTAGATTGTTGATTTGAGAATTTTCTCTTCTTAAACAAACATTTAATTCTATGAATTTCCATGTCAGCACTGCTTTAATTTAGCCCACAAATTTCAATGTATTGTATTTTCATTTCCATCCAAAATATCTTCTAATTTCCTTTGAGTCTTCCTATTTTGACATATGGTTTACTTAGAAATCTGTTGTTTGCTTTCCCAGTACAGTATTTGGAAATTTTCTTCTCATTTTTCTGTGACTGATTTCTAGCTTGATTCCATTATAGTCAGAGAACACACTCCATGATTTCAATTCTTTTAAATTTGTAGAGACTTGTTTTATGACTCAGGATATGGTCACCCTGGTGAGTGTTCCAGGTACAGTTGAAAAGAATGTGTATTTTGCTGTAGTGGGTGGAGTGTCCTTTAAATACCAATTATATCTCCTTGGTTGATGATGTTGAGTTCAACTATAATCTTTGCTGATTTTTTTCTCAGGTGTCTACATTTTGTGGAGTGGTGGGATACTGCAGATTGAACTCAGGAGCACTCAACCACTAAGCCACATCCCCAGCCCTATTTTGTACTTTATTTACAGACAGAGTCTCACAGAGTTGCTTAGTGCCTTGATAACTTGCTAAGGTTGGCTTTGAACTTCCAATCCTCCTGTCTCAGCCTCCGGAGCCACTGGAATTACAGGCGTACACCACCGTGCCCAGCCTCAGGTATCTATATTTTTAACCAAATGTGGTGAAGTGAAATGCAGACTTTGCTTGAGACCCACTGCTTTGGAGACTGAGTGGAGGAGGATGAAAGTATGATTTATGGGGCACTAGGAAAAAAAGTTTCCCTGACCTAAGTGTCTCTCACACCCAGGTGCAAAACTTGAGGAGTTTCATCAACCCAAAGCTCCAAGCTCTCTGGGAGGATCCACCTCAGATTACATACATTTAGCCCATTAATTCTTTTCTAGTCATAGAGCATGATGTTGAAATAAGTTGCCCTGCAAGAGTTTTGATGGGGAGAAAGGAAGGGAAAGGGCACAAGCAGGGAAGCAGTACATTTCTATTACAATCGTTTCTATTATAATTTTGCATAGTGTCAGCCCCTGGCTTTGGGGATCTGTGGGAACCTGGAGCTGCTGGCAGCTCCCATAGGACACATGGGAATGAAGAAAACCTTGATGTTCCTTCACTGGGAGGATCCCAGCCTTTGTTCTAGCTTGGTCCTGCTCAGCCCACTCATAGAGAACTGAGCGCAGTTCCTCCAGGGTACGCAGCCCAGAAGATAACTGGTCTGAGGGATGGAATCTTCCTTCCTTTTTCCGGTGGTGCAGTGCCAGTAAGGGCCATGATTTTCTCTTGTTACCTCCTTTGTTTGCTCCAACTCCAAGAGTACATTGATTTCTCCTCCTCTCCACCCCATATACCCCCTGATCCCACACCCCCAGCTGAAATTTTCCCTCAGAGCACCTGGGTGAAAGCAAAAGTGTGAGTAATTGTTGGGTAGGGGAGGGGAAACCCCAGGTTCCCTGAGCCAGATCTTCCTCCTCCTTCTCTCCCTTTACTTCTCCCAAATTATGGCTGGAGTAGGGGCAAGGGCTCTGAAGAGGGCCTGGAGGGGAGTAGGGCAGGATAGAAAATAGTCAACGGCAGTGGTTCTTAATCATCAATGGGTCCCAGAGTCTTTTGTAATGTGCCTGCAGTTATGCCTTTCATTTTAGGGGTGTTTGCAACTCCCAGAGGAGTTGTCTTCAGACCCCATTTTAAAAACCCTTGAATTAGAGGAACTTACACCTACCTGTCCTTTTTCCCTTCAGATATTAGAAAGCCTACTTCTCTCTGACCACCAAAGCATTCCCTCTACCTTCTTGATCACTAAAAATGATACTTCCTCTTACTTTCATGTCCTTTAGCTCACATTTCATCTCATTGATTTGTGCTTCCAGTCCCTAGCAATTTGGGCTATTTGGGGGATGGAAAAGTCATTGATTTTCTGGTATTATTATGTCTGTAGACAGAGTATCTTTGAGTGATGACTAGGGTGTCATGACTGCAGGTTTAAGCAAAGTAAGATATATAGAGAGTTACAAGGGTGAGAGGATGCTGTACATTTGAACTTAGAAAACATACAAGTATATCCAATTTGGGGCATGAAGAGAGAAAAAGATGATTTGGTGGAGAGTCTGAATTCCTATTAAAGACTTCTATTTAATCCCCACCCTGGAGCCTTGCCAAGATCAAAATGCATCTTGCATCATTTTATGATGTCATTGACTTTGTACCCTTTACCTGATAGATCTTGGGTCCTCTCAACCAAGTACATCTTTTGATTGTTTTATCAGGCAAGAGGAACAGAATATTTTACTTAGTCTTCCTGCTCCATCTCATCTGTTAGCCTAGTAAGTATTTTCTCATGGAGATTCCAACAACTGTGTCTGAGAGAGATCAAGGGCCTGATTTGTATTTAAATTTGTATTTAAATCTTACCATTAATGTCCAGAATCATTTAACAACTGTTGTCCAAACATGAGGTTGCTTCTTAGACCCAGACTCCCAAATAGTTGTACACAAGTAGCCCCAGCTCCTCAGGCTGGGAGATATCTTTGAAGGTGACAGAAAAAAATCCATCTTCCTGCACATTCATTGGACATTGAATAATATTCCTGCCTGTGTATTTCTACCACGTGTAGATTTCTGTGCTCTAGTGGCCCTGAGGAACAAAGACTGTAGTCAAGTTGAGGGAGGCATTTGATTACTGTGATGCCTTGGATGTTTGAGAGACATACCCTGCACCTTCAGGTCTTGACCTCAGATCCTGAAACCATAAAAGGCACAATGGAATCTGTTTTATAGAAGACAGTAAATGAAACCACTTCAGGACAAGAGCTGAAAATCATCCCATCCTATCTCACTCAGCTCTGCCATTTTTCTTCCTAAACATTTTTATTTCTATTTAATTTTAAGTCGTTAGGCTATTTGCCCTTCTTTTTGGTGGGGGGACTAGGATTGAATTCAGGGGCACTCGACCACTGAGCCACATCCCCAGCCCTGTTTTGTATTTTTATTTAGAGACAGGGTCTCACTGAGTTGCTTAGTGCTTTGCTTTTGCTGATAAGCTATTTGCATGGTTCAAAACTCAAAAAGTACAATAAGGCATTCAGAGATAAACATCCTTCCTGTGTCTGTTCCCACCCAGATTCCCTGACTAGAGGCAAACAATATTAACTGTTTCTTCTATGTCCTTCCATGGATATTTTGTTTCATTTCTGTTTCATTGCCTCCTCTCAAAGTTTGCATTAGATTTTTTGCAATATTTAAATACAGAAGTGATGGCTCTTCATTTAAAATCAGAGTTTACAGAACAGGTGTTTTCTTGGCAAAGCACTGTTCTGCAAGGCTTGCTGACTTTTAGCAGTTTTTCAGCATTTTGATTTAATTCCACCAGAACAAATGCCATGTATCCAACTTTAGGCCTTGTGAGGAACTACAAGATAAGTGAAGCCTTTGTCACTCCCCTGATAGAATCTCTTTATTAGTAAGGAAGATAAATAAAACTACCTATCTCAACCAGATGACTAGAGCAAATTGGATGAATTTTGGGGATTTATGAGACAGTTTTATATAAAGTTTAAATATCAGGAGAAGTTTGATCTCAATACTGTTAATCTTCAGTAAGCTGCTGGTGGTTCAATGTCTTTTGCATCAGAATAGATCTTGGCTTCAGTGCCAACTCTGTTCCTTATCAATTCTCTAAACCTCTCTGAGCCTTAGTTTCTTCCTATATAACTTAAGAGTAATGATTTATCAGCATGAATTATAAGAGATGATGAAGATGCAGCCTCTGGCATACAATGGGTGGTCAAAAAGGGGATTGGTTGTTTTCTTAATGTATCTTGTTTAAGTTTTAGTTGGACACAATACTTTTATTTTATTTATTTGTTTGTTTGTTTGTTTTATAGGGTGCTGAAGATTGAACCCAGTGCCTTGCACATGCTAGACAAGCACTCTACGGCTGAGCCACAACCCCAGCCTTGGTTGTGAAACTTAGGACCACTAGATAGACATACACATTTATGGGTTGTGGGGAGGTGGGTAGAAGGAATAATATTGACAGTTAGGTCCATGAAGAGTGTGAATAGGGAAGGGGCAGAGAGAGGGACCAGATGGAGGCTTTGCCAATGCATAGAAACTGATGCTGAGATCATGAAGTTGAGCTTCCTTGTTGACTACTAGAGTGGGAAATGAGGTGGGGGCCTGTGACAGTTTATGGTGAGACTTGAACTCTTTTTATTTTCTTGCAGTGCTATGGATTGAACTTAGAGCTTCATGCATGCTAGGCAAGCTCTCTACCACTGGGCTACATTCCCCAGTCTGATCTGTGACAGTTTATGAACATAATCATATGTTAAAAGTAATGTCTTACAAGATTCACATGGGTGTGGGGTGGAGGCTGGTATAGAAAGATGCAGGAGTACAGACAGGTAGTCCAGTAAGGGTTGTCATCAAGGTGACAGATTCTAAAAACTGGTACCTTGTTGGGTATGGAGGAAAGGGATATTTAAAGGTGACCATAGAGTTTCTGGTCAAGGGAACTGGAGTTATGATACTGCCTTTAAGAGAAAGAACAAGTGAGAGGGTTCAGTTTGGAGGGGAAAGACAGGGTGAAGATGCCAGCTGTAGGACACAGGGAGCAGTAAGACACCTAAGTAAAGTCAAACAGAGCACTGGAGTAAGTAGTTTGAAAGTGATTCCTGTAAATAGAAAGAATACAACCAAAAAGTTGCATATCTACTTATGGAATCCTGAGATAGAGCAGATTGCACTGGGAAAGCTCCCCAATTTTCTCACCCTCCATCCTTAAAGGAGAGAGGGAGAAGCAGTGTGACTTTACATGTTTTCTTGAGATCAGGGACTGTCTGAATAGCTATGGTGACCAGAAAAAGGAACATGATGTTTTTATCACCAGCCATATCCTCAGGCTGTGCTCCTTTATACTGCCTTGTAACAAAGGTTCTGAGCAGCTATGTTGGCCTAATAGTCTTAACTGGGTGAAGGATGGACCTAGGGCTGCACCCCGATAGGCTATGGAGATAGATAGGGGAGGCCTCAGCTATACCACACTGCCTGGTAAGCACTAGCTCTGGGATCTGTCCCATAATTCCACCAGTTCAGGTCTTTATGGGCACTGAAGCCTAAATTGAAGCAGAGAGTGATGACCTTTGTGATATCAACTTTTCATGTCCTCATTATTCTGGCACATCCCCAGCTTCCTGTCATGTCAGCCTCTTTTCTTGTGCTTGTTGCCTAGAAGATGATGTTGACAAAGTTCTCCGAAGGATAACAGAGAGGCCTCATTAAGGGAACATCACACAGAGATCAGAGAGGCCACATTTGAATGATTCTACGATATGCTCAGAATAGGCAAGCCCCTAGAGATGAAAAGCAGATAAGTAGTTGCCAGGGGGTAGGGGGGAGTAGAAATGGACAGGGAATGTTAATGGGTACAGGGTTTCCTTATGGAATGATGAAAACGTTCTAAAATTAGAAACTAGTGATGGTTGAACAACTCTGTGAATATACTTTCAAAAGACCTCTGAATGATACACTTTAAATGATTGGATTTTATGATATGTGGATGATAGCTCAATAAAGCTGGTATTTTAAAAATGATCATGTAGATTGATCTGCATTCAGATCAAAATGATTTGCATTCCTGTTTCCTACAAAGTTCATAAATATGTATATGCACTGTTGGGGAGGGGGATGGGTTGCTGCTTTTTCCCTGTCAAATTGCTTTTAAGAGTTAGCCATATCCTCATTACCATATTAATACTTAGCAATAGATTTTAAGTTTTCCAAATCCTCCTTTGCCAGAACTAAGGAATCTTGGGGATGGGGTCAAGATGAATAGGGGAGGGTTATTTTCTCTGATGAGATTATAGAGTTAAAAAGGGTTAAATGGAAACTAATAAAACAAAATCAAAAAGTTCAATAAAACCCATGAAAGTGATGAGTGCACATGTTTTGGATAACCTGAGGTTTTCTTGACTTTGCTAGATCTTCTGAAGAACTCTGGCATCAGGATTAACTATACTCATCTCTTTTTCTGGAATGCTAGGCATGAGCAAGTTTTTCTTCAACATTTACCAGACATTTAATTTATCTCCCCATTTTGAATGAGTTTTCAAAGGTGTTCTCAATGTATGGTACAGCACACATCTTCATCCATAGAACAGTGAAAGTATTTCCCCTCAGAGTTATATGAAATTCAGTTCAACAAGTGTTTATCAAGCGCTTACCATACACAAGATATCACAAAAGAACAAGATAGTTTCTCAAGCCATTTTCTCCCCCTGGCTGTGTAATTGCTCTTCCAAGCAGTGGAAGAGTTTATTAGGTGCCAAAATACTTCAGCAAAAAGGAGAATGTGTGATTATTATGTGCCAAAGTACATCTTCACTTCTGTTCAAGGCTAACTCTGCTGCGGGGGCAGGCTAGGAGTCCTGCAGCACCTTTGTGAGGTCCTCTTAGTGGGACGGTTATAGTCATGCGTGGTCACTCTCATGACTTCATTTGAATTTATACTCTGGAGATGTGCCTAGCCAATCATCATAACACTGCTGTCAATATTGGGACTTCAGGCCCTAGACATGACTGTCAAAAACTCAGTGTGCATCCTAAGCTAAATCAGTTTTTCCCCCTTTCTGGTATATTCACTTTTGTAAAATTAGGGACAGAAGGTGTATCTCATTGTTAGCTAAGGTTCTTTACATTTTGGCTTTCTTAAAATTTATAGAATTATGTGTTATGGGGGTAAAGAAACTTAGAAGAACAGATCCAGGAGGGTTTAATGCTGAGACTCAGGATTGAGAATCAGTGGGATGCTTCCAGTGACCAAGAAAAGAGGGGCAGGAAACAAGAAGGCATGCTCAATTCAGTTTAAAATTTATATGGCCTAATTTTAATGGGAAAATATGTCAGTGGAATTGGAGGGCATTTACACTTACTCTGGATTAAGAAGAGGTAGAAATTGGCTTTTTTGTGACTGGTTAGGAACATTACTAAAATTCACAATAGTTAAAATAACCTCATCTAAGGACTGACCTTAAAAGTTGTCTGTAGGGGGCTGGGAATGTGGCTCAAGTGGTAGCGTGCTTGCCTAGCATGCATGAGGCACTGGGTTCGATTCTCAGCACCACATAAAAATAAAAAAATAAAGATATTGTGTCCACCTAAAACTGAAAAATAAGTATTTAAAAAAAATACTGTGGAGGCTGGAGATATGGCTCAAGCAGTAATGCGTTCACCTGGCATGTGCGGGGCGCTGGGTTCCATCCTCAGCACCACATACAAATAAAATAAAGATGTTTGTCCACCGAAAACTAAAAAATAAATATTAAAAAAATATTTTAAAAATTCTCTCTCTCTCTCTCTCTTAAAAAAAAAGTTGTCTGTGGGCATAGGAAGACTCCTTCCCTCTACCCCATTAAATACCTCTTTCCCAAGTTTACTGTTGCAAAACCAATCAAGAAACTCATAACTAATTAACAAATCTCAATATTATTCTTATTAGTGGAAAGAGGTTTACTGAGGGCCCATCTCTGTGATAAGAATTTTATTTCCATCCAATAGTTCATTGAATCCTCCAGACAAGTCTATAAGTTAGGGACTATTAACTGTGGCAACCCCACAGATGAGAAAACTGAGGCTACTTAGTCTGTGCTCAGCACATTTGTGGAAACTGGGGGACACTAGAAATTAGAGGCTTAAAAGAGGACATTCCCTAAAATCTGGAACAGTTCTGTTAACAAAAGTTTTATCAATTGTCAACAATAAAATCACTGAAAGAATTTGCAGGGAATAAGGGAGAACAAAGATGGCTCACTAGTGATAAGTTTTAATTTTCTGGCTTAAGGAGAAATTTTCCCTTTGTGTGTGTGTGTGTGTGTGTGAGAGAGAGAGAGAGAGAGAGAGAGAGAGAGAGAGAGAGAGAGAGACAGACGCATGGGTGTCCACCATGTTGTCTAGTCAGGCCTTAAACTCCTGGACTCAAACAATTTTCCTACCACAGCCTTCCTAGTAGCTGGGACTGCAGACCTGCACCACTGCATCTAGCTAAGTTTTCTATTTTTATACAACAGACTGAAGAGTTATCTCTCACAATTTATGTATGAAATTGTGAGCACCTTTATCCATTTTGTCATGCCACAATCACCATCTTTCACTTTCTGGAAAGCAGACAGGTGGCATGTGAACTTCTGTCTCTACAACAAAGAGGATAAGAGGATAACTATTTTCAAAAATGGAAGGAAGAAAGCAACTTAGTGTGGCCCAGTTTTCCACATCTGATGCCCTAGATCTGGCCCCAACCATGGCCACAGCAGACTGCTCATTCTTCAAACCCATGATGTTCTTTTCATCTCTGAACCTTCAGACAAGTTGTTCTTGAGGCCTCTTGTTAACTTCTCCCTTCCTCATCAGACAAATTTCAGCCAAGATTCTGATCAAGTACTGTCACTACATTTTGTGAACTCCAGTTCCCATGCACACCAGCAGACTGGATTTCTTTCCCTTTTTCCTGGATACCAAGGAGAACACTAGGGTATAGCATAACACCATCAGTGCATGGCCGATCACCAGCTAGACTGATCTCTTCAACTGTGTAACCTCTCCAATATGCATACACACTCACACCACACGTGGCGTGCATCTTACAGAGTACAATGAAGTATTGTGGTTAGGTGGGTGAACAATGGATCTAGACAATCTGGGTTTCAGTCAAAGCTTTGTTACTAACTTAAATCAGTGACCTTGGAAAAGTATCTGAACCAGTCTGATTTAGTCATCTGCTCTATAAAATTTGGATAATAACACTTCTTTCAAAAAGTCATTTTAAAGAAGGAATTAGGAAGATGGCGGCGAGGGGAGTGCATTGCCCCCGTGTGCTGCTTCACTGTGTGGGAGTATGACAAGTCAGGACGGCTAAAGGCTATCTTGTTAGGAATTTCCAGCAATAGTGGGGTGCTCCGGAACCTGGAGGAAGGATTTCCATCGCACGAGGATCGGCTACGGGGACTCAAACGCGAGAGGTTTGTCGCACGGAGGGTAACACTGCTTATTCAGCAAATCGCCCCACGGCTAGAGTCTGCAGCGCGCTGGGAAACGAGGAGATAGGGACTCAGGGATACAGCGCTGCAGTTTCTGCCAGCCGTGCAAGCACCGTACTCAGGGCTGAATTCTGGGTTCGAGACGGGGGAAGGAAGTGGTCCATCTCGGTTCTCCACACCAGTCAGACCACAGAGGAGGCCAGCGGCCACCATGTTGGAAAGCTGACGTCACCATCCCTGTTTTCGACTGACCGCAGCTCATTCAGCCATAGAACAGGTAATTTCAGGCTGCCATTCGCCTGTGGCTTGCAGACAGATTGCTCGGGCTCAGTGCCTGGGTGCTTCTTAGAACCTGCTCTTATCCGAGCGAGCACCAAGCGTGGGGCGGCCGAGTTCCGGCTCCCGGAACCGCCCTGGCCCAGGGCTATGAGCCCGCAGAAACTGCTTCTCGGTCCGGGTCCTGCTGAGGGCCGGTCAGGACTCACCCGTTGCTTTGGTTGCCCAGCAAGGGGAATGAAATGCTGCCATTCGCATAGGATACCAACATGGCAGAGATCTGATGTCATCAGAAAGCGGCAGAGGAGAGAACTTCATCAATACCAGCGGCGACAGAAACAGTTGGTCTCCTGGTAGGGGGGGTGAGGCACAGACACCCGAGTCTCCTCGATTTGTCGTCGAGCCAGAGGGGAGGAGCCAGGCCGCCACCAGCGCCCGGAGCAGGCCCAGCGGCTTGCCAGCGTGGTGACTGCGTGACCCCAATTGGAGAGGGGGCAGAGCGGAGCCACCACCAGCGCCCGCAAGGTGGGCAGACCCGTGACCCAGTGGTACACGGGCGTGGTAGGAGGGGCAGGGCAGAGCCGCCGCCCCCGCTTGCAAGGTAAGCAGACCTGTGACAGACTGGCGGGTCAGGCCCAGTGGCCTGCCAGCGTGGTACACATGTCACCCCAACTGGAGTAGGGGCAGAGCAGATCCTTCGCCCACGCCCGGATCAGGCCCTGCCGGTGTGGTGGTCACGTGACCCCAATTGGAGTGGGGGCGGAGCGGAACCGCTACCCGTGCCCGCAGGGTGAGCAGACCTGTGACCAACCTGCAGATCAGGCCCAGCGGTCCGCAGGTGTGGTAGGAGGGGCAGGGCAGATCCGCCGCCCGCGCCTGCAAGGTAGGCAGACCTGCGACAGACCGGCAGATCAGGCCCAGGAGCCTGCCGGCGTGGTACACACACCACCCTAATTGGAGTAGGGGCAGAGCAGAGTCACCGCCCGTGCCAGGAACAGGCCCAGCGACCTGCAGGCGGGGTAGTCACGATACCCCAATTGGAGTAGGGGCAGAGCAGAGCCACCACCCGTGCCCGAAAGGTGGGCAGATCTGCGGCCGACCAGCGGGACAGGCCCAGTGGCCTGCCGGTACGACAGACACGTCACCCCATTTGGAGTAGGGGCAGAGTAGAGCCGCCGCCCGTGCCTGCAGGGTAGGCAAACTTGCAACCGACCGGCGGATCAGGCCCGGTGGCCTGCCGGCGTGGTACAATCGTCACCCCAATTGGAGTAGGGGCAGAACAGAGCCGCCGCCAGCGCCCAGAACAGGCCCAGTGACCTGTCGGTGTGGTAGTCACGACACCCCAATTGGAATAAGGAGAGAGCAGAGCTGCCGCCCGCGGCTGCAGGAAAGATAAGCAAGCAGTATGAAAAGACAAGGAAAGAAAGGACCACAAGCAATGCAGGTCAACGCAACTTTAGAAGAGGTAACAGCTGCAGCAGATGGAATGTCAGATAAAGAATTCAGGATATACATGCTTCAGATGATCTGGAGTATCAAGGAAGACATTAGACAGCAAAATCAGACAATGAAAGATCACTTTGACAATGAATGACACAAACAAATCCAGGAAGCAAAGGATCAACTATACAGGGAGATAGAGGTTATAAAAAACAAACAAACAGAAATCCTAGAAATGCAGGAAGCAACAAACCAACTTAAAAACTCAATGGAGAATACTACCAGCAGAGTAGAACACTTAGAAGATAGAACATCAGACAATGAAGACAAAGTATTTCAACTGGAAAAGAACATAGACAGCTCAGCAAGACTGTTAAGAAACCATGAGCAGAACATCCAAGAAATATGGGATAACATTAAGAGACCAAACTTAAGAGTCATTGGGATACAGGAAGGTACAGAGCTCCAAACCAAAGGAATGAGCAGTCTATTCAATGAAATAGTACGAGAAAACTTCCCAGACTTGAAGAATGAGACAGAATCCCAAATCCTAGAAGCCTACAGGACGCCGAATGTGCAAAATCATAAGAGATCCACACCTAGACACATTATAATGAAGATGCCCAACATACAGAATAAGGAGAGAATTTTAAAAGCTACAAGAGAAAGGAAGCAGATTACATTTAGGGGTAAGCCAATCAGGATAACAGCTGATCTTTCAACACAGACTCTGAAAGCTAGAAGATCCTGGAATAACATATTTCAAACACTGAAAGAAAATGGGTTCCAACCAAGAATTGTGTATCCAGCGAAATTAAGCTTCAGGATGGAAGATGAAATTAAAACCTTCCACGATAAACAAAAGTTTAAAGAATTCGCAGCTAGAAAACCATCTCTTCAAAACATCCTCGCCAAAACATTACAGGAAGAGGAAATGGAAAATAACAATGAAAACCAACAGTGGGAGGTAGGACAGTAAAGGGGGGGAAATAATCAAAGAGGAAAACAAACCATGTTTAGTAACAGAAATAAACAAATATGGCTGGAAGAACAACCCATATCTCAATAATAACCCTAAATGTTAATGGCTTAAACTCACCAATTAAGAGACACAGGCTAGTAGAATGGATCACAAAACAAGACCCAACAATATGCTGCCTACAGGAGACGCATTTGATAGGAAAAGACATACATAGGCTGAAGATGAAAGGTTGGGAAAAATCATATCACTCATATGGACTTCGGAAACAAGCAGGAGTGTCCATACTCATATCAAATAAAATAGATTTCAAGCCAAAGTTAATCAAAAGGGATAAAGAGGGACACTACATACTGCTTAAGGGAACCATACACCAACAAGACATAACAATCATAAATATTTATGCCCCAAACAATGGTGCAGCTATGTTCATCAAACAAACTCTTCTCAAGTTCAAGAGTCAAAAAGTCCACAATACAATAATCATGGGAGACTTCAACACACCTCTCTCGCCACTGGACAGATCTTCCAAACAAAAGTTGAATAAGGAAACTATAGAACTCAATAACACAATTAATAACCTAGACTTAATTGACATATATAGAATATACCACCCAACATCAAGCACTTACACTTTTTTCTCAGCAGCACATGGATCCTTCTCAAAAATAGATCATATATTATGTCACAGGGCAACTCTTAGACAATATAAAGGAGTAGAGATAATACCATGCATCTTATCTGATCATAATGGAATGAAACTGAAAATCAACGATAAAAGAAGGAAGAAAAAAGCATACATCACTTGGAGAATGAACAATAGGTTACTGAATGATCAACGGGTTATAGAAGACATCAAGGAGGAAATTAAAAAATTCTTAGAGATAAATGAAAACACAGACACAACATATCGGAATCTATGGGACACATTGAAAGCAGTTCTAAGAGGAATATTCATTGCTTGGAGTTCATTCCTTAAAAAAAGAAAAAAACCAACAAATAAATGACCTCATACTTCATCTCAAAATCCTTGAAAAAGAAGAGCAAAACAACAGCAAAAGAAGTAGAAGGCAAAAAATAATTAAAATCAGAGCTGAAATTAATGAAATCGAAACAAAAGAAACAATTGAAAAAATTGACAAAACTAAAAATGGTTCTTTGAAAAAATAAACAAAATCGACAGACCCTTAGCGATGCTAGCGAAGAGAAGAAGAGAGAGAACTCAAATTACTAGCATACGGGATGAAAAAGGCAATATCACAACAGACACTTCAGAAATACAGAAGATAATCAAAAACTATTTTGAATCCTTATACTCCAATAAATTAGAAGATAGTGAAGGCATAGATAAATTTCTTAAGTCATATGATCTGCCCAGATTGAGTCAGGAGTATATAGACAAACTAAACAGACCAATATCAATTGAGGAAATAGAAGAAACCATCAAAAGACTACCAACTTAGAAAAGCCCAGGACTGGATGGGTATACAGCAGAGTTTTACAAAACCTTTAAAGAAGAACTAATACCAATACTTTTCAAGCTACATCAGGAAATAGAAAAAGAGGGAGAACTTCCAAATTCATTCTATGAGGCCAACATCACCCTGATACCTAAACCAGACAAAGACACTTCAAAGAAAGAAAACTACAGACCAATATCTCTAATGAACCTAGATGCAAAAATCCTCAATAAAATTCTGGCGAATCGGATACAAAAACATATCAAAAAAAATTGTGCACCGTGATCAAGTAGGATTCATCCCTGGGATGCAAGGCTGGTTCAATATACAGAAATCAATAAATGTTATTCACCACATCAATAGACTTAAAAATAAGAACCATATGATCATCTCGATAGATGCGGAAAAAGCATTCGACAAAGTACAGCATCCCTTTATGTTCAAAACTCTAGAAAAACTAGGGATAACAGGAACATACCTCAATATTGTAAAAGCAATCTATGCTAAGCCTCAGGCTAGCATCATTCTGAATGGAGAAAAACTGAAGGCATTCCCTCTAAAATCTGGAACAAGACAGGGATGCCCTCTCTCACCACTTCTGTTCAACATAGTTCTCGAAACACTGGCCAGAGCAATTAGACAGACGAAAGAAATTAAAGGCATATAAATAGGAAAAGAAGAACTTAAATTATCACTATTTGCAGATGATATGATTCTATACCTAGCAGACCCAAAAGGCTCTACAAAGAAACTATTAGAGCTAATAAATGAATTCAGCAAAGTGGCAGGATATAAAATCAACACGCATAAATCAAAGGCATTCCTGTATATCAGCGACAAATCCTCTGAAATGGAAATGAGGACAACCACTCCATTCACAATATCTTCAAAAAAAATAAAATACTTGGGAATCAACCTAAAAAAAGAGGTGAAAGACTTATACAATGAAAACTACAGAACCCTAAAGAGAGAAATAGAAGAAGATCTTAGAAGATGGAAAAATATACCCTGTTCATGGATAGGCAGAACTAACATCATCAAAATGGCGATATTACCAAAAGTTCTCTATAGGTTTAATGCAATGCCAATCAAAATCCCAACGGCATTTCTTGTGGAAATAGAGAAAGCAATCATGAAATTCATATGGAAAAATAAAAGACCCAGAATAGCAAAAACAATGCTAAGCAGGAAGTGTGAATCAGGCGGTATAGCGATACCAGACTTCAAACTATACTACAGAGCAATAGTAACAAAAACTGGTACCAAAACAGGCGGGTGGACCAATGGTACAGAATAGAGGACACAGAAACCAATCCACAAAACTACAACTATCTTATATTTGATAAAGGGGCTAAAAGCATGCAATGGAGGAAGGATAGCATCTTCAACAAATGGTGCTGGGAAAACTGGAAATCCATATGCAACAAAATGAAACTGAATCCCTTTCTCTCGCCATGCACAAAAGTGAATTCAAAATGGATCAAGGAGCTTGATATCAAATTAGAGACACGCCGTCTGATAGAAGAAAAAGTTGGCTACGATCTACAGTCGGTGGGGTCGGGCTCCAAATTCCTCAATAGGACACCCATAGCACAAAAGTTAATAACTAGAATCAACAAATGGGACTTACTCAAACTAAAAAGTTTTTTCTCAGCAAAAGAAACAATAAGAGAGATAAATAGGGAGCCTACACCCTGGGAACAAATCTTTACTCCTCACACTTCAGATAGAGCCCTAATATCCAGAGTATACAAAGAACTCAAAAAATTAGACAATAAGAGAACAAACAACCCAATCAACAAATGGGCCAAGGACCTGAACAGACACTTCTCAGAGGAGGACATACAGTCAATCAACAAGTACATGAAAAAATGCTCACCATCTCTAGCTGTCAGAGAAATGCAAATCAAAACCACCCTAAGATACCATCTCACTCCAGTAAGATTGGCAGCCATTATGAAGTCAAACAACAACAAGTGCTGGCAAGGATGTGGGGAAAAGGGTACACTTGTACATTGCTGGTGGGACTGCAAATTGGTGCAGCCAATTTGGAAAGCAGTATGGAGATTTCTTGGAAAGCTGGGAATGGAGCTACCATTTGACCCAGCTATTCCCCTTCTTGGTCTATTCCCTAAAGACCTAAAAAGAGCATGCTACAGGGACACTGCTACATCGATGTTCATAGCAGCACAGTTCACAATAGCAAGACTGTGGAACCAACCTAGATGCCCTTCAATAGACGAATGGATACAAAAAATGTGGCATTTATACACAATGGAGTATTACTCTGCATTAAAAAATGACAAAATCATAGAATTTGCAGGGAAATGGATGGCATTAGAGCAGATTATGCTAAGTGAAGCTAGCCAATCCCTAAAAAACAAATGCCAAATGTCTTCTTTGATATAAGGAGAGTAACTAAGATCAGAGTAGGGACGAAGAGCAGGAGAAGAAGATTAACATTTAACAGGGATGAGAGGTGGGAGGGAAAGGGAGAGAGAAGGGAAATTGCATGGAAATGGAAGGAGACCCTCAGGGTTATACAGTGGAGGGGGTAGAGAGAGAGGAGGGGAGGGGAGGGGAGAGGTGGGGAGGGGGGATGGTGGAGGATGGGAAAGGCAGCGGAGCACAACAGACACTAGTATGGCAATATGTAAATCAATGGATGTGTAACTGATGTGATTCTGCAATCTGTGTATGGGGTGAAGGTGGGAGTTCATAACCCACTTGATTCAAAGTGTGGAATATGATATGTCAAGAAATTTGTAATGTTTTGAACAACCAACAATAAAAAATTTTTTTAAAAAGTCATTTTAAAGATTAAATGAACACAACAGACACGAGTATGGCAATATGTAAATCAATGGATGTGTAACTGATGTGATTCTGCAATCTGTATATGGGGTAAAAATGGGAGCTCATAACCCACTTGAATCAAATTGTGAAATATGATATATCAAGAACTATGTAATGTTTTGAACAGCCAACAATAAAAAAATTAAAAAAAAAATATATATATCAGTCTATTGTTCTAAAAAGTAAACTTTAGAATATACTTACCTAAAAAGTAATGCCTAAACTCTTTATTATTAATGATCCCAGTTCTTTATTATTTCTGATAATCCATCACACAAAGGTCAAATCTAAGAAAAGAAGATTCAAGATGCGAGGGTTAAGAGGCCTTAAAGGAATATGAGAAATGAGAAGGAAATTGTTAAGAAAAAGACCCTTTTTCATGGGCTTTCAATGGATGGGGAAAAGTAAATAAAGTTTGCCTACAATTATCTGGAAAAAAAAAAGATTAAATGAAAAGAATAGAGTTCAGTGTTTGATATACAATTTCAATTGCTCAATCAGTAGTACATAGCATTATTATTGCACAAAACCTGATATATAGAGTATATATAGGCTACCAAATACGTATTTAATGATCTGAACACAGTAAGCCTTTAGGTGATATTAAATCATGTAAAGAAGGGGCCAAGGCTGGGGCTCAGTGGAAGCGCTCTTGCCTGGCATGTGTGAGGCACTGGGTTTGATTCTTAGCACTGCATAAAAATAAATAAAATAAAGCTTTGTCAACAACTAAAAAAATTTTTTTTAAATCACCTAGGGGCTGGGGTTGTAGCTCAGAGGTAGAACCCTCGCCTATCATGCATGAGGCACTGGGTTCGATCCTCAGCACCACATAAAAATCAAATAAAGATATTGTGTTAACCTATAGCTAACTATAACTAAAAAACAAATATTTTTTTTTAAATCACCTAAAGAAGAAGTCAGGGACAGCTGGGCTATCCAAGGAAGCTGTTTTCCCTGACCTCATTAATCTAGCTCACTGCACCTTGTTCTTTTCTTTAAGTATATATATATATATATATATATATATATATATATATATATATATGTGTGTGTGTGTGTGTGTGTGTGTGTAAATATTACACATATAAATTTACTTATTTAGTATTATCATTTCCCAATAAACTAAGTTCTGTGAGACCAGAGACTATGTGTATTTTAGTCATCACTGTAGCTCATGTACTTGGAACAGAGCCAGGAAGACCATAGTTGCTCAAGAATTATTCATTTGATTAACAAATAAGTGAAAGAAGAATTCAGGGGGGTTATTAGATTTAGGTGAGACTAAAGAATGTTTAAGAAGTGAGAAGGCAGTCAAGAAGGCTTCTAAATGGAAGGAATCCTGGGAAACTTCAGCATGCATAAGGTATTTTTTAGCAGGTGAGGGAAGGGAGAATGGGGGACAGCAAGTACTTTTATTTGATGGGAAGAACAAGAAACTGTTCCTACAGTTTAGTTCTCCTAGGACATTAGTGAGATAGAAAACTGGTGGGAGTAGGCAGTACATGGCCTTGAATGCCAGGACATCAGAGACATTCTGTTGGTTAAGCTTTAGCCTCTACTGACGTGCAAACAGTCCCAGGAAAAGTATCTAGTAACAGTGAACTAGAATTGAGAATAAATTGGTTTACTTACTCTTTGCCTTAGAGCAATTTTTTTGCCAGAGGGAAAAGTGATGATACCAAGAAACTACTGCAAAGAAAAAAATCAAACCCTTGAGAAAATTAATATATATATATAGAGAGAGAGAGAGAGAGAGAGAGAGAGAGAGAGAGAGAGAGAGAAAGTGAAAAAAAACCTTATCTATCTCCAGCATTACCTTGGTCAAGAACCTGGACCCCAAACTATTTAGAATTTTTTTTTTTTATCACAAAATAGTCTTCTTGGGCTGGGGCTGTAGCTCAATGGTAGAGCACTTGCCTAGCACGTGTGAGGCACTAGGTTAGATCCTCAGCACCACACAAAAATAAAGAAAATAAAGGTATTGTGCCCATTTACAAAATAGTCTTCTTTACAAAAGGTTCAGTTAGAGAGTAAAGGTGGTATGTGTGATAAGGGAAGGATTTTTAAAGTGCTGATTCAATGTCTTGTTGTAGGTTTATTCAGCTTTTCCATTTCTCCTTGAGTCAGCTTTGTTAATATGTATGTTTCCAGACAAATATTATGATCATTTTGTTAGGAGGGCTGGTTCCCTTTCAGAGTTCTTCATTACACATTTTGGGGGCTGCCTAATTCCCCTATTTTTATCATGAGACAACATCCTTATAATGTGCAATTTAAGAGCCTAAATAAGCCAGGCTGCAACTATACTTTTAGCTTTCATATCTTTTTTCATTCTCAAAGGGAGAGATCTAAAGAGTAAAACTACTTTGGACACGTTTGTTTGAAAAGCTCAAATGAAAAGAAACAGCTTACCACATCAACCATGTTGAAAGTGTATTTTTCCTTCTCTGCAAAGTAGAATTAATCTCTAAGGTGACAAACATTCTCTTTATTTTCTGTGTTGATTTTTGTTTTTTATTAACATCATGAAATTATACTTACTAATGTTCTAAGTTTTGTACCTGTCTGTGGAATAACAACTAATCATGTATTCTCTCTGAGCCTCAGTTCCCTCATATAAAAAATATCAGTAATGACCTCATTATGCAATATGCTTGCTCTGAGTCTGGCTCACAGTAGGCAATCAGTGGATGACAGGCATAATTACTGAACATTTTATAAAGAAGACTATTTTGTAAATGGGCACAATACCTTTATTTCATTTATTTTTGTATGGTGCTGAGAATCTGACCCAGTGCCTCACATGTGCTAGGCAAGTGCTCTACCACTGAGCCCCAGCCCCAGCCCAAGAAGACTATTTTGTAACAAAAGAAATTCTAAATAGTTTGGGGTTCAGGTTCTTGACAAAGGTAACACTAGAGGTAGATAGATTTTTGGTTTTTTTTTTTTTTCACGTTCTCCTTTTATATAGGTTTTCTTATTTTCTCAAGGGTGTGATTTTTTTTCTTTGTGGTAGCTTCTTGGTATCATCACTTTTCCTCTGGCAAAAATTTGCTCTAAGGTAAAGAGTAAGTAAACCAATTTATTCTCAATTCTAGTTCACTGTTACTAGATACTTTTCCTGGGACTGTTTGCACGTCAGTAGAGGCTAAAGCTTAACCAACAGAATGTCTCTGATGTCCTGGCATTCAAGGCCATGTACTGCCTACTCCTACCAGTTTTCTATCTCACTAATGTCCTAGGAGAACTAAACTGTAGGAACAGTTTCTTGTTCTTCCCATCAAATAAAGTACTTGCTGTCCCCCATTCTCCCTTCCCTCACCTGCTAAAAAGTACCTTATGCATGCTGAAGTTTCCCAGGATTCCTTCCATTTAGAAGACTTCTTGAGTGCCTTCTCACTTCTTAAACATTCTTTAGTCCCACCTAAATATATCAGTAACAAGAATCAGGTTCTGGAGTCAGATTTTTTTGGGTTTAAATCTTATCTTCATCATTAATTAGTTTTCTGATATTGAGCACGTTAACCTGAACATGCTTTGGTTTCTTGTTCTGTAAAATATGTGTAATACAAGAATCTGTTTATTGGTTGTAAGGAATAAGTTCATTCTGTAAAACACTTAGTACAGTTTCTGGCACATATTGGGAACTCAATTAACGTTAGCTAGTCCTATTGATAGTGTCCTTGGTGGGGTTGGTGCTATTAATATCAACCCTTGTTATTTGGACAGTAATACAATCAAGAATATATTATCAGTCTGGAAATGTAGTTCAGCAGTAGAACACTGGCCTAGCATGCTTGAGGCCCTGGATTCCATCCCCAGCACTGGGAGAAAAAAAAAGAGAAAATTATCACCTCATAGCACAATGCAATGCTTTTTTTTCTTTTAATATTTTTTTTAGTTGTTAATGGACCTTTATTTTATTCATTCACTTATATGCAGTGCTGAGAATCGAACCCAGTACCTCACACATGTTAGGCAAGCGGTCTATCACTGAGCCACAATCCCAACCTCAAGCACTTATTGTTGAAAGCCCTAAATGCCTATCCTTCCAGAAACTTTGTTAGGGGAATGTATTATTAGTCTTCCATACCTGTGGGTTCTGCATCCTTGGATTTGACCAAGCATGAATCAAAAATATTCTTTAAAAAATTATATCTAAGATAGGCATGATGGTGCATGTCTGTAACCTCAACGGCTTGGGAGGCTGAGGCAGGAGGATCATGAATTCAAAGCCAGACTCAACAAAAGTGAGGCACTAAGCAACTCAGTAAGACTCTGTAAATAAAATACAAAATAGGGCTGGGGATGTGGTTCAGTGGTTGAGTGCCCCTGAGCTCAATCCCTGGTACCAAAAAATCTGTATCTGTACTAAATGTGCATATGTCATTATTCCTTCAGCAATACAGTATAGCAGTTATTTACAAAGCATTTGCTTTGTCTTGGGTATTATAAGTATGCATGAGGATGTGTGTAAGTGATACACAAATATGATACTATTTTCTATAAGGGATGTGCAGAGAGTCCTAGAACCAATCTCCAAGGAATAACTACATATACATGATCTATTTTCAGGAACACAAAACAATTTTTGGAAATGCCTTATAATTTCAATTTTTTTTCAGTATTTATAACTGTCAAGGTTTTAATTGCAAACAATAGAAACTAACTCTGACAGAATTGAGCAATTTATTGGGCATTTCACAGAATCAACAGGAAGGCAGATAAACCAGGCTAGGGAAATGGCAGGAAGCAACATGTCACCACTGGCAATAGACACACTACCACTGTAAAACTGCTCCCTTTGTATTCCACTAACCCAACCAACATTGACTTCTGGGGCCTCTGTTAGATGCAGTTTTTATAAACGAATTAAAAACTGCCACTCCTCAAGATTCAAAGTCTTCAATGAGAGCCTGGGTCCCTTGTTGGTGCTCTAACCACCCAGGGCTTATGCAGAGGCAATATGTACTTCCTTTGGTTTCCATGGTAGCAGGTCTCAGCCTTATCTTCCAGAATTACACTGGGGTTTGGGCATCTACATCAGGTAGGATTACCACATAAAATACATTAAATTTGAATTTCAGGAAAATTAATGAAGGCCTTTTATTCAGTATAAGTGTGTTATTACAGCATGGAATGTAGAGCAAAACCTTGAAAAGACAATTATGCACAGTGTAGATGGGGAGGGCATGATGAGGCCAAGTGCTCGCATACATTACTGATTGACATACCCATTAGCATACTTAAGTGCCTTAAAAATATTCACAACTTTCACTAATTAGAACAAATTTAAAAACAAAAATTAAAAAATTCACAACTTTTGAGGGAAAATTCTATTTTAAAAAATCATAGCCTTTGACCCAGGAGTTGTTGTTGTTATTATTAATTATTATTATTATTATTATTATTATTATTATTATTATTATTATTTTGGTTCTGAGGATAAAACCCAGGGCTTCGTGCATTCTAAGCACTTGCTCTATCACTGAGCTATATACTCAGCCCTCCATGAGTTGAATTTTGAGGAGTTTACCCAAAGGGAGTGATCAGAAACAGACAAAATAATTTGTATATATAGCGTTTGTTGCACTTAGTATTCATAAAGAAAAATAGGAAATACATCTAAATATGAAAATGGAAAAATGGTCAAAAAAAGTTATGATTGATATATATGAGAATTTTAGTTATGCAGAAAACTCTGACAAAAGAATGTTCAGAGATAAAAAGCAGGGTGGGCACCAGGTGCAGTGGCACATGCCTGTAATTCCAGAAGCCAGCCTTAGCAACTGTGAGGAGCTAAGCAACTCAGTGAGACCCTGTCTCTAAATAAAATACAAAATAGGGCTGGGGATGTGGCTCAGTGTCTGAATGCCCCTGAGTTCAAATCCTGGTATCCACCCCCCCAACAAAAAAAGCAAGGTGAATAATTGCATATGTAACTCACTAGCTATATGATTTTCAGCTACTTACTCAATCTCCCTGAGTTTATTCATATGTAGCATGGTCTAATCATAAGGATAACATGAGAACAGGACTTGCAAGAGTGCCTTGAACACACAATCTATTAGATGCTGCAGGGATGGGGGAGAGAGACAGTGAAATGGTAGCCAAGACACTATTGCAATAATGACAGAAACCCAATTTCCTATTCTGGTCTCTCATTCACTAATTTCATGGATGTTGGGAGGCAGTTTACAGTGGCAGTGGTAGTAACTAGCCCAGCTTCCCTGGATTGCAGCTGTGGTGTTATAGGCTCAAAGTTGATAGTTTTCCTGATTGTTCACCTTCCTGACTGGGGGAGTCACCCTGGTGGGACTATTTAGTGATGAAGTCCTAAGAATCATTCCTCCAGCCTTTCCACTGATTTTTAAACTGTGTGTGTGTGTGTGTGTGTGTGTGTGTGTGTGTGTGTCTGTGTGTCTGTGGTACTAGTGATTAAACCAAGGGTATTGAGCACACCATTGTTTTTGTTTGTTTGTTTGGTTGGTTGATTGGTTGATTTTGTTTTTGTACTGGACATTAAACCCAGGATGGCTTAACTACTGAGCCACATTCTCAGCCTTTTTAAAATTCTTTTAAAAATTTTGAGTCAGGGTCTGGCTAAGTTGCTTAGGGTCTTGCTAAGTTGCTGAGGATGGCTTTGAACTTACAGTCATCCTGCCTCAGTCTCTTGAGTTGCTGGGATTGTAGGCAAGCGCCACAGCACCCAGCATCATTGGTTTTTGCAAGCACTTAATTCCCTGTTGTGTTATGTTACATCCCTTTCTCCTCAAAATAATAAATATTTTGTTTCTCTCCACTGAAGAATAATCACAGGGATAAAATAAAATACTTATTTGGACATGCAAAGATTCTGATGCCTATTGACATCAAGTATATAGTAATGTATACAGGATCTGCAGTCCAGGGGTAAGACCCGGTTAGGATGTTTAAATACATAATTGATAAGTGATATTCATATATGAATAGCATTCTGAGCCTTAGGAATGGATGAAATCAATTGGAAAGACAATGAGAACACATGTTGACCCAGGACATACCTGAGGTGCTCCAACATTTAACTTTCTGGGAAAGGAGGTGTAAATGGTAAAGATGGCTGAGATGGAATAGCCAGTGAGGAAGAAGAAAATCCATCAGAATGTGTATGCCAGAAATCAAGTCAGGAAAGTAATAATTTCAGATGCAGTGATCAACTGTCAAATATTATTGAGGGACAGAGAGAGACAGATGTTATAAAAACATCCAGGACTGTTTCTAAATAGTATTTTAAAATTTTTTTAAAAATATATTTTTAATATTTTTTAAAAATTTAAAAAATTTCTGGGGATGTGGCTCAGTGGCTAAGTGCCCCTGAGTTCAAAACCTAGTACCCCCTACCCCCAAAAAAACCCATCCAGGGGATTAGAACCTGCCCAAGAATCATGTTGAAGCAGTGATGGGGGCAAAACCCCAATGAAATGGGCAGAAGAGAGAATAGGAGGAAAGGATGTGGAGATAGTGCACATAAGACAACCCTATGTAGAAGTTTGTATATACAGGGAGCAGAACAATGCAGCAGTAGCTAGAAGGAAGATCTGGAGTCAGAGGATGGCATTTTAAAAGAGAATAAATACTAGAGATGTTTACCTGCATATAAGTATGATGAAATAGAGAGGATGAGATTAATATGTAGGAGACAGAGGTGATTACTGTGGGAGCCAACATCTTGAGAATATGTGAGGCAAATGAATGTAAAGTTTGGGGTAAGGGCCTTCCTAGGAGAAGGAGACTCCCTGCAATGTACCCAAAGGAAAATAGAAAATGTAAATGCATTTAAAGGTCAGTGGGTTAGGTAGTGGGAAGATGATGGAGTTTCCATATAATGAAATCAAGTCAGGAAAGTAATAATTTCAGGTGCAGTGATCAACTGCCAAATATTATTGAGGGACAGAGAGAGACAGATGTTATAAAAACATCCAGGGCTGTTTCTAAATAATATTTTAAAATTTTTTAAAAAAATATATTTTTAATATTTTTAAAAAAATTTCTGGGGATGTGGCTCAATGGTTAAGTGCCCCTGAGTTCAAAACCCAGTACCCCCTACCCCCCAAAAAAAACCCATCCAGGGGATTAAAACCTGCACTAAGTTCTTAATGAAATAAAATGTAAGGTCATGAGTTGAGAATGAGAGTAAAAAAATGGATATTGGAGATTTGAAGAGAGTGGAGATGATGCAATTGAGTCTTCTTAGAGAAAGAGGATGGGAGAGAGAATGGCCTGGAGTTGTGTAGTATAATTGCTGGACAGCATAGTCCATTTGTGAATTATGATCAACTATTTTCAAATGATTGCCTTTCATTCTTTATCTCCATGTAACCACTGATCTGTTTTCTGTTTTCATAAATTATATTGAATTTTCTGGCAATTTATACAAATGGAATCATATGTTTCCCCCAAGTATTTCATCTTTTTGATGCTATCATAAATTATATCTTTTTCCATTTCATTTCTGATTATTCATTGCTATCACCTAGACATAAAATTGATATTTATGTCAATTTTGTATCCTACAACCTTGCTAACTCATTAGTTCTAGTAGCTTATTTGTAGAATCCATTAGATTTCCTACATGGATGATTACGTCATTTGTAAATTAAAAGTTTTATTTCTTCCTTTCCAAAGTTTGTTTCACGTGAGACTAGTGAGTAGAAAACAGTTTTCCACTGTAGGTTCAATTATTTATGTGTAGTTAGGGAGTGGGTGTTACAGTTGGGTTTAACCAGTGAGGCTTTTGAAAAGGTCTTTTGACCAAGGGAGAAGGTGGCTGATGTAGGGTAGAGGAAAAGGTGATTAGAGGTAATAAAAGTGAAGAAAACAGAATGACAGGTTGTGAGATGGAACATCCACATGAATGTTAAGGTCACCAGAAAGTGTGAACCACCATCAGTTTGGGGAAGACAAATGAGTCTGGAGGAACTTTGGGCTTCTAAGGAATTGGCAGAGGTGGTGTACCAGGATATAGATCTTGGACACTCTGGGACACTGCCTTTCACATATGTGCCCAGGATCAGGGGATCTAGCACCCGCTGAGGCTGGCCCACCCTTTATTGTCCCTATACCCAGAGGCCTTCACTCTCAGACAATCCAGCTCTAAGCTCTCAATAACCTAGACTTTTTGGAAACAAAATCCTGTTTATTCTCCTCCTGGCACAAGTAAAGTCCAGAGTTCCTTGTCTCAAAGCCCTTGCTATCTTTTGTGGCAAGACTGAGGAGAAAGAAAAACAAATTTTATTTAGTGTTGAACCTACTAAAACCAGAGATCATTAATTTCTCAGTTTGATTATCCTGTCATCCAAAAAATCAAGAAAGGAATAATTCCATCATATTAACTCTAGATATTTCCAGTTAGTGGGGGGTGTGTTAGTTACGTTTTCATTACTATAACAAAATACTTTAGGTAAGTGAACTTTATAAAGAAAAGAGACTCATTTAGCTCACAGTTTTGGAGATTCAAGGACATGGCACTGACAATTAGCTCAGCTTTGATAAAGATATTATTTTTTTTTTTTTTTTGTGGTACTGGGGATTGAACCCAGGGCCTTGTACATTCAAGGCAGGCACTCTACCAACTGAGCTATATCCCCAGCCATGATGAGGACATTCTTGGCTGTGTCACAATATAGTGGGAGCACATCTGTATGGTCTCTCTCCCTCTTCTTATAGAACCACCAGAATTCAATTATGGGACTACACCCTAATGACCTTATGTTATCCTAATCACTTCCCAAAGGCCCCGTTTCTAAACACCATAGTCAGATTACTTAATCCGCCCTCTTAATACTTTATGATGGAGATTAAATTTCAACACATGTAGCCTTGGGGGATATTGAAACCATATCCAAACCTTAACATTATAATATTGGGATCGTGCTTATTATACACATGCAGAGGTATGGACTGTGTATGTGTGTCTTAATTACACACATGAGCTCTAGGAAACAGGGGGAAATGGTCTTTGATTCCTTACTGCCACTTTTGATGCTCCCTTCCTTTTTATTTAAGTCTCCTGTCCCAGGCTACTCATATCCCTCTCATCCCCCAGGCTACAGAGGTTGCCTATGCCCTATGAAATTGCAGGATTTTCTCTACTTCTATCCCTACATACCAGTTATCTTTTGGATAACAATGGATATGAATAGGTTAATAAGATTCAAAACAACCTACTATTGCTTTAGCAAACCACTGTGTTTCCTAGGCAACATAATGCCTGTATTTCTCCTGTTTCTTCCTGTTCCAAAAAGCCCCTATGGAGGGAATGGTGAAAATATTAACATTGGCCAATGCTCAAGCCCTTGCTCTGTCCTTCGCTCTCCCCATTCTATCCCTGTAACAGTTGACCTTGACTCCTATTTCATGAAACATGTTGAGGCTGTCCAGTATGCATTCCTCAACCTTGAGATCTCCATAGCTCTCTCCCTCCCCTCCCAAAGGATAATTTCTGATCCTCCCACCTATTGTTTTGATTTCATCCTCTTCTCTCTCCTTTCATGAGACAGGATTGAATAATACCCTCCTCTTTCTTGTATTTTCAATCCCAAAGCATCTACTAGCTGTGTTACTGCAGCCTAAATTGATTATAGTTCAGAGAAGCAAAAATCAAACCATAAAAATCCATCTTTTCTCTATTCTCCACAGCCCCCACCCCCGTCAAGAATCTTAGTCCATTTGTGCTGCTGCAACAGAATACCACAGACAAGATAATATACAAATGAAGAAAAAAATTATTGGCTCCCAATTCTTGAAGCTAGGAAGTCTAAGATAGAAGGAATGCATCTGGGGGACCATCATGCTGAGTCATCCCATGCAAAATGAAAGGGAAAAGGCAGATGGAGGCAAACTCATCCTTTTTTTTAGTTGTTGATAGACCTTTAATTTATTTATATGTAGTGCTGAGAATTAAACCCAGTGCCTCACGCATGCCAGGTAAGCATACTACTGCTGAGCCCCGGCCCCAGCCCCCAACTCATCCTTTGATAAGGAATTCACTCCTATGGTAACAGCATTAATCCATTTATGAAAGTGGAGTCTTCATACCTAATTACCTCCCATTAGGCCCTACCTCTTCAGGCTGCTACACTGAAGATCAAGTTTTCAACTCATGAACTTTGGCATACAGATACAAACCATAGCATCTGGCTTCTCAAACTTACTGAGAGATGGGTCTCCATGCTCACATCCCACTCACTCCTTAGAGGAAGCCACTAGAACCAGGCTTTTGCTCTTCTCATGTCATGATGAAGAGACTCTGGCACAAATAATCTGGAACTTCCTAACTGCCTAGTCCAATTTGCTCTGTGGTCTTCATCTTTCTTGATGCATCCACACAGCACTGTGAACCTCTCCCTCCTAGAAACTCTCCCTCTTGTCATCAAGATTCTATCTTGGCCCTCTTTTTCTTTCTACAACCAGCTAACTACCTGTAGGTGCCAGCTAATACGAATGAGTAATAAAAGTTTGGTGGGTGTGTGACAATGTAGTATGCGCTGAAATTCACACAAAAATATGCTCTTGGCCTTTTTTTGAACAGCAACCTTATTATCTGCCTTTCATTTTCTATTTTTGACAGCCATGAGTACAAAAAGAACCACATGTTTGAATATCCACTTAGCTGTACTATTAACAAAAACATAGCAAATATGATAAAAGAAACTAATACTTGATCTCAGCATTGGGATGCACTAGGGAGAAGTGGATCACCTTTAGGTGTACCATCCAAAGGAGACAAATGCTAACCCACTCTGGCCAGTTGTTGCCACACTGGACTATAATGTCAGAGCTTCCCATTTTTAAGAGGAGTCAGAAAGATGGGTTTGATGTAGACATCTGTTGGTTACATGTTTATGAATGAGTTAAAGATGTTCTATCTCAAAATATGCCATTGGGATATCGATTACTTGAAGCTAAAATCACTTGAGGAACTCCAAAAAGAGCCATCTGTATTTTGTTTTCTTGCAGGGAACAGACTCTGGAAGATTCTTTTGAGAGGGAATGTCCTTCACATACCAAGGCTAGAAAATAGCCTTGAGCACCAGAGAGTGATTTAATGAGGCTGCAATGTCTGAATAAGCAAACTCTTTAAAGTAACCCTTATTAGCTTCTACATACCACCCCCATATATCTCTTAGTAACATCCCTGGGATTTACTACTCTTGTTCACATAGCCATTTACCCTATTATTCCTTCACACATTTATTGTTTTTTGTCTAAGAAGTGCAAAAGTGTCATGTTTTGGCCATTTTTTTCAGGTTTTACTTTCTGGTGAAGATTCCCCGTAACATGTAAAATTAATAAAATTTTCATGCTTTTCCCTTGTTAATTAAAGCTGATATTGATTAGGTTCCTAGATCCAGCCAAAGAGCCCACATAAGGGAGGCCAGTCACGGTGGTGAATGCTTGTAATCCCAACAGCTCGAAAGGCTGAGGCAGGAGGATTGTGAGTTCAAAGCCAGCCTCAGCATTAGCAAGGCCTTAAGCAACTCAGTGAGACCCTATCTCTAATAAAACACAAAATAGGGCTGGGGATGTGGCTCATTGGCTGAGTGCCCCTGAGTTCAATCCCCAGTACAAAAAAAAAAAAAAAAAGAACTAAGTGGGGAAGCAGAGAGGATCTCTCTGTTATCTACATTTACATCTGATGTTTGAAAAACTAAAATAAAATGAGAGTCAAATAAACATGTGTTCAAGCCAGCTCTGGCCAACAAGGTCAACAAATTTCACCCTTGCCTTAGTGCACTGTGCAATGAGCCTTGGAGAGACCTCTGCCCTGTGTTCTCCTTAGTAATCTCATTCAACGTCAGTGACTTCAACTACTGCCCTCAAGTTGATCCTCCTATCTTTACCTCTCCTGTCCAGACCTCTCTCAAGAGACCCAACCCCAAATATCTGACTGGATACATTACTGGATATCTTCACCAGGAAATTCCCTCTGCCTGTGCTTTTCTTTCTTTTCTTTTTAAGATTTTTTTTAGTTGTAGATGGACACAATATCTTTATTTTATTTATTCATTTCTTATATGGTGCTGAGGATCGAACCTAGTGCCTCACAGGTACAAGGCAAGAGCTCTACCACTGAGCCACAATCCCAGCCCTACCTGTGCTTTTCAAACATTAATGTGCACATGAATCGTCTCAAGGTCTAGTTAAAATGGGGATCTGATTCAGTAGGTCTGGGATACTGCCCAAGACCACGTGTTTCTAACAAACTCTCAGCTGAAGTTAACACCACTACTAGCTCATGAACTGCACTTTAAAACACAATCCTGGGCTGGGGCTGTAGCTCAGTGGTAGAGCGCTTGCCTATCACGTGTGAGGCACTGGGTTCGATCCTTAGCACCACATAAAAAAATAAATAAAATAAAGGCATTATGTCCATCTACAGTTAAAAAAATAAATATTAAAAAAATAAATAAAACACAATTCCCATTTGAATACAAGGTCTTCTCTGCAGGTTTTCTCTTTCTCCTGTAATATTTCATCTTGGTGTATGATATGTCATTCACCCACTCATGCAAACAAAAGTTTGGGGCATAAGTTCCATGTAGAAGGGATAGAAGAAGCAGAGAAGGAATCCTAAGCCCCCTACATCCAACTCCTCAACATAAATCTTAACAATCCCTGCATTATGTCCTTAGTATTTACAAACTTAATTTAAGCCCTCATTTTTCCCATGGTGTTTTAGTCATCTTTTTCACTGCTGTGACCAAAAGACCTGACATAAACAATTTTAGAGGAGTAAAGTTTTATTTGAGGGCTCACAGTTTCAGAAGTCTCACTCCATTGATAGCTGACTCCATTCCACAAGGCTTGAGGTGAGGGAGGACATCTCTTGTTCTTTGTAGCTTATATTTAATTTGGAGAAGACAACAAAAAGGAGAAATTATATTGTAAATTTGGAATCAGTCAATGTGATAGGGAAAAATAAAGCCAAGAAAGGGGAGGAGGGGCTGGGATTGTGGCTCAGTGGTAGAGCACTTGCCCAGCATGTGTGAGGCACTGGTTTCAATTCTCAGCACCACATATAAACAAATAAATAAATAAAGGTCCATCAATAACTAATAAAATAAAAAAGAAAGGAGATGAGTAGTGGAAGGGGGCGTTTTGAGATTAGAAAGGGTAAGGGTATGACCCATTAAGATATTTGGGGGAAGAGTATTCCAGGTGAAAGGAATCACAAATACAGAGCCCTCAAATTGGAAATATGCTTAGTTATTCAAGGGACAGCAAGGATACCATTGTAGCTGGAGCACAGTGATGAGGGAGGAAGTGATGATGTCCTAAAGTAGTAAAAGGTAAGTGTAGATGAAGTAGTGCAGATCCTGTAAGATCTTACAGGATACTGTAAGGCCTTTGGTTTTTACTCTAATATGAATAACCATCTTGGAATAATTAGGATCAGAAGATTATATTGTCCCCACTCAATTATATTGTACCCACTTACTATATAATTTAGTTTAACAAATATTATGTGGCTATTATATGACAGACATGGTCTAGAGATGAAGAAAATGAATCTTGCATTCTAGCAATTTCACTCTTGCCAGCAGATATCAGAGTGCTTGTCTTGCTATGTGATTGCCAACTCAAGTATTGCCTTTCTTAAAATTGCCAAGAAAAAAAAAAAAAAAAGACTGTTTGAGCAATCCAAGAGATGAAAACTGGCACATTGCTATTATGCTTCTTTGGATTTATTTGATTACTAGTAAGGTTGAACTTTTTTCCCTATATTTTCTAGCTAATCAATTAATTGTCTTATTTTTCTTTAGAAGCTCCTTAAAATCTTTGAAAATAAAGGAGACAGGAAATTCAGAAGCATTAAAAAACTTAAAATCTATCTTGGGAAATAAGTAGTTCTTCAGTCAAGTATATAGGCTTTAGGAATTGATTTGCAGTCAAAGAGCACACATAATGCAACTCTTATGAGAAGGGTTTTTTTCAGTCATGAGCATCCTTTGTTATTTCCAGATAACTTGGAAACTGCCACACTGAATGAGACCTGTCCACTCAGCATTGATTCTGACATGAGCCCGAATCGTGGGATATTTTTCAACAATCTCTACATCACAGTGTTGCTAATAGCACATTTTATTTTAACATCAAATCTGGTTTGAAAGCATTTATATTTTCAGAGTGTATCACTTCTTGAGTTTTTAAATTACACAAATTTTCTACACTCCAGGTGAAGCAAGACTACCTTTCTTTAATCTATTAATCTACTAAGGGGACACAGAGATGTGGCAGAAAGAACACTAGACTGTGATAAATGAGAATGACAAAGTTCCTCTAGTCCTCCAAAGAAACAACTTACCCATTGTTAATAGTGGTTACCTTTGAGGAAAGAGAATCAAGAATGAGAATAGGGGCTTTAATTACCTTCTGAATCCTGCCATAATTTAATTTTTTTAACTGGACTAGGTGTTGAACTGAGGGGTGATCTACCACTGAACTACATCCTCAGCACTTTTTAAAATTTTATATTGATATTTTCTCATGTACGTATATGAAAACCACACGGTGAATCCTACCACCATGTACATCATAAGAATAGTATTCTAACTAGAATATGATATATTCCTTGCTTGTATAACTACATCAAAATGTATTGTGTTGTCATGTATAACTAAAAAAGCAATAAATACTAAAAATAAGTATATGGCAATATTTTATAGTTGATTGACCAGCAAACAATTAAAAGCATAATTCACAGCAAAATATATATTACTTTATACACTAAGGTACTGTTTAAGTTTGTATTATAGTGAATATGTATTATCACTCTACATTTTTTCAGAAAAGAAATAATAAATCATTTTCTCCTGAATCTTAAAACGACATGTACCCACCATAGAAAATGTAGAGAAGTATAAAGAAGAAATTAACAATCACAACAGTTAACATTTTAGAATATTTCCTTTCAGGCTTCCTTTAATGCATTTTTGGACATAGTTGAAGTCATGCTGTATATAGTTTTATATCCTGTTTTTCTCTCCCAATATTAAAATATAAGCATTTTCCCATGTCATGATGATATTAGGATGGCCAGTATATAGTTTTATCACATTTCAAGTGGATTAATTAGCCATTTTATATGTGGAACATTTGGGTTGTTTTGATTTTACATATTAAAATGAATCTGGGATGATCATCTTAGTAATGAAATCTTTGTCTGCATTCTAAGTGTTTTCTTGGGATGTATTCCAGAAGTATAATTTCTGGGTCAAAGAGCAGATTTCTAGAAGTGGAATGAATGACTAGAAAATATTTTTGTGGATGGCAAAAGTTTATGCCAATATCAACTCCCACTAAAGGTACATGAGTCTCGCCACTCTGGCCAGCATCATCCCTTTTATATTTCTTATAAGAAGGTCGTATGTCATAGTGGAATCTCCATGTTTTTATTACTAGCAAGAACTGAACATTTTTCACATGCTTATTTATTACTGGTATGCCCTCTTGTGAAGAAACTGCTCCTGCTTTGTGCATTTGGACTAGGATCTTAAATATTGTTTTCTTATCAATTAGAATGAGCTCTTAAAGGACATTGATCTTTTGTCATTTTAGTTACAAATGAAAATATTTTTCACAAGTTTGTTGGTTTTTAAAAATGTCTTGGCTGTACATAGTTTTTCTTTTCATAAAAAACAAAGGATAATTAGATTCTAACTACAGATGAGTGGCCTCAGTTTCCCCATGATTACATTGAAGAGGTTTGACAAAAGCTTTGGAGGAGGGGCCATTTTAGCTAATCCTAAATTTAGCTCTGAAAACAAAATGTGTGGGGCCTGATGTAAAGTTTGCTCATTACACTGTAAGATGATTTAAGATGATGGGGGAGGGGCTGAAATGGAAGCAGTTTTTGTCAGAAAATGTTTAGACTTCTGAGATAGGAAGCCAATTCTTTCCTCAAGTCTCTTGCGTGTTGGGAGAGGGGGCAAATTATGTGCGAGTGAACGGAACCCTTGATGGAAAAGTACTGCTCTGTGCTGCAGATGTGTGCATGGCTTGGTTTTAATTATTTTCCCTTCTCTCTATCCTTTCTTCCGCTCCCCTCCCCCGCCACAATAAAAAGAGCTGCCAGATTAGGCCTCTGAAGGGTAGAGACTACCCTTCCGCCTTCGGGACCTGCTCGTGTGCAGGCTGATAGCACATCAAAGGCCGGATGAAATACCTAGGAAAGGAAGGGACCAAGCCTAGAATACTTTCAAACTCCCGCCTTTGTCTGGGCTCCAGTTCAGGGTTATTGTGATTGCCAAGGGTTGCTCGAAAGACTTCAAATAGAAGAATGCTGCCAAACAAAGAAACTTTGGACAGTATTCTGAAGGGGGGGTGGGGAACTCAACAAGAAAACGTTACTTGCGAATGCCTGTGACTAAGCAAATCAGTGATTGTAAAAGGGCTTAATTTTTTTTTTTTTAGAACAAACCCAAAAGTAAATTGTGTGATCTGATACTCAGATATTCAGAGAATTGACAGGCCTGTGCGCTGACTTTAGCTATCCCATGGATGTCTGTTCCATGGATGTCTGTTCCACGGCATCTGGGATTGAACTGGGCAAAAGCCGTCAAAATGAGTGAATGCGGGTTCCCAAAGTGAAAATGGGTAGTCTAGATCTCTAAGGAGGAAAAGGGAGTTAAAGAAATGAGTTTCCTAAGACAGCTTTGTGGTCGTGGGGGATGCCAGGGAGAATGGGGGAATGAGAGGGTAAGGAAAGGGAGGCAGGAGAGAAGCAAGAAGAGAAATGGAATCCAGTTTGGGCACGCATCAGGTGGCGGAGGGGGCCTCAAACAGGGGCCCGCAAAGCCAGGGCTCTTCCAGACGGTTGGTCTGCGTGGAGCAACCGGTGGTGCTAAGGAGCGCCGCTTGTAGCAACCAAGGGTGTGGAGGAGGGCTGCATGCCTTGTGGCGGTTAGCTAAAGGATGGTGCGAGGGTGGCGTGAGGCTGGGACAAGGGCCTCGCAGGTAGAACTGAGGGGTAGGCTCTGCTGAGTAGCAGGGGAGGCAGGGGCCAGCTAGGGGAACCAAGCCAAAAACCGGTGACTACGTGGGGGGCCTGAGCAGTGACCAGGCCGGACAGAGCAAGGGCGGGGCGTTTAGGTGGCCATGGGGTAGGCGGAGCTGGGAGGCTCCTCCCCGCCTGGCCCCACCTCCTACCCTGAATAGTCAGCGTCCGTCGCTGAGCCCGGCGCGCCACAAGCTCGCAGAGAGGGAGGAGAAAGCATTGAGTTCCGGAGCTGTGCCTAACCCGGCCCAACCTTTGCTCCAGAGATCATGGCTGCCGAGGATGTGGTGGCGACTGGCGCCGACCCGAGCGAGCTGGAGGGTGGCGGGCTGCTACATGAGATTTTCACGTCGCCACTCAACCTGCTGCTGCTTGGCCTCTGCATCTTCCTCCTCTACAAGATTGTGCGCGGGGACCAGCCCGGGGCCAGCAGCGATAGCGACGACGATGAGCCTCCCCCGCTGCCCCGCCTCAAGCGGCGCGACTTCACTCCTGCCGAGCTGAGGCGTTTCGACGGCGTCCAGGACCCGCGCATACTCATGGCCATCAATGGCAAGGTGTTCGACGTGACCAAAGGCCGCAAGTTCTACGGGCCGGGTACGGCGGCCAGTGATGGGGGCGCGGAGACAAAAGAAGGGGGGCCCAGCAGGGGCCGGGCCCTGGAGGGGAGGGGGGAGCGGGGTGCCCCTAAGGGGAGGGAGGAATGGCGACGGGCCAGGGAGGGCGGGCTGGAGGAGAGTCGGGCGGTCGTGGCAGGGCGGCTCCCTGGGCAGGCGGGGGACGAGGGGCGCACTAGAGGGTCTGCGGGCCAGTGGGGGACGCAGATCCTCATCCTGCGCTGCCAGCGCTGGGATGGGGGTGGAGGAAGAAGGCTGAGGTTCCGAAGCCCGGGAAGGGGGAATGGGGCCACAAGGCTCAAAGGGGACATGCCAGAGTGCAGGATGTTGGGAGTTTTCGAAGATACCAGGTTTGGAGGTTCCTGGAAGGAGGGGTTGGTATCAGTTTGAGAAAGGAAATGAGAGTGCTCGAGGAGGAGGGAGTCCAGATTTAGAAAAGACGTGAAGGCCAATGACGCCAGGAGTAGCCATGGTGGAATGTTAAGGGTGTGGGAGAAAGAAAGCCGAGATGAGGATTAGCAGCAGGTAGAAGCATTGTGCTTGGCGGAGACTGGTGTGTGTGTGTGCGTGCGCGCGCGCGCGCACGCACACACACGCACGGGCACGCGCACTTCTGCGGTGTGTATGTATTCAGTGTATGTAGTTTGTCAGGTGTGTGTGTGCACGTGCATGCGTGTGCTTGAAACGTGGCGTGTGCTTGAAACGTGGCATGTGTTCGATATGTGTGTGTGTGTGTGTGCGTGTGCCGTGTGTGATAGATTGACCAGGAAAGTCTGGAAGGCAAACAAGGGAGGCCCCATAGAGGGTAGGGAGCAGGTTGAAGAAGGAATAGAGGCTGAATGTGGTGGACGATGGTAACCTGGTAAGCTGATAGGTAATGCAGAATTTAGACTGTAGCAGGAGAGAAATAATTAGGACCCCCCCCCCCCCCCCAGAGAGAAATGGGAGAATTCTGAGAAACAAAAGGGGTAGGGCTATGAAGGTGGCTGGGTGGGGGTATTTCAGAAAAAAAACAACCAGAGGCAAAAGGAGGAATGGATGGGTGGATGACTGCATGACTGCTGAGCTACTGGAGGGGCAGTCTAGAAAGAATCCTTAGAGATGAGGTTTTTCCAAACCTGGTTGCCTATCAGAATCACCTGATGCACTTGAAGGAAAGTGCAGGTTCCTGGCCTAATTGGCCATAAGCACACATGAGTGTCTGGGAGAGGCCCAGGAATCTGCATTTTAACAAGCTCCCATAGGCAAATTTGAGAAGCCACCAGATTTGCAACTCCTGACTATGGAATACTTGGAGAGAAGAAACAAGAAAATTTAGGTCCTCCAATACGGATTCCTCTAAACACAGTGAACTGGGTTGGGGAGGGGCTGTATGTCCACATCCACACTGGTCTGAGAGGGGGAACAGTAGGCTACACTAAACCCATTATACCCATTCCTTTGTTTTAATTGCCTAGTTGAACTAATCAGAATCAGATGTGTGAAGGTTCTTAAGGAACTGTTCCACTTAGTTCTTTTCGTAGACATTTTAGAATATCTATTTTCTGTAGACATGTAACTGCAAAATAATTTGCAAACCACACTTATATTGTCATTATAGTAGTTCATTATCAATAAACATCTTCATGTTAATATCTGTAATTACTAAGTCAAACCATAAAGTAGTCAAAACATGCATATGGAGAATCATCATATGGTTGTAGTTTGCAAAGTCATTCCGAAGAATGTTGATCTGTGCACAGAACACAAAACTGGAGTCAGGCAACCTGCACTCTAGTCCTGGTTAGGTCACTGAACAGCTGTGCGACCTGGTACAAAGCATCTCTTGGTGTGAATTTTCCCTCAAAAATTACCAGGCCCATTGTGACATCTTTAAGTCTCTACCTTCTACTATCATTGAGTGGGCCCATGACTACATGACAACATCATGGTGGAAATGATACTTCATGTTTCAAAGGATTCCTAAAAATTATTCATTCAAAAGCCTATTACTCTCTGCAAGGCACTGTTGTAGGTGCTGGGAATGTAGCAGTGAGCAAAAACAAGCTTCTAGTGAATATACATTATAGTGAACAATATGTATTCTCCAAGACTCTTTAATGTTCCTGCTAGACCTTGTTCAGTTATTCAAAGGGATTTGTTAGGTGAAGACTCCCTCTACCAATCTAATGAACATACTTTCTCAACTGGTGAGGTCCAAGCCAGTATAATTTGCCTATTTCAAGCATTAGAGGTGGAAATGGTAGCAACTAGTTTGTGAAAAATGTGAATATTTTTTACCTGCTTTCATGGAAATGGCAGCATTTAATGATGCCTGTTTTTAATAATCATTTTGGGGAAATCTCTTTTTTAATATTTATTTTTTAGTTGTAGTTGGACACAATACCTTTATTTTTATTTATTTTTATGTGGTGCTGAGGATCAAACCCAGGGACTTGCATGTGCTAGGCAAGTGTTCTACCACTGAGCCACAACCCCAGCCCATTTTGGGGAAGTTTTAATTGCACTTAAAAGTTGATCATAGAATTCATCTAATTTGTATTTCAGATGACCAGGCCATATCAAAACTTGATTCATTCTAGTACTTGGCATAATGGTTACCTACAAACTTTTAAACCTTAGATTTGCTATCTAGCCTACTTTTGGGAAAACAAGACATTGTTTAAAGTACACTGGATCCTTTTCATTTATTTATGCAATATTTAAGTTTAAACATCCACTTTAAATGCCTACAGAATGATTCACTGCTCTTGGACAAAAGTTCAGTATAATATCATAAATAATGGCATTCTAAGTTTTGCAGGACTATTTTGGGGGTATTGATTGCTTTTTTTCCATGAAAATTTTAGTATTTTCACAGTCTTCAAGTCCACCAAAAATGGAATAATGAAGCTGATCTCTGTGTTATCTATTTATTGACAGTGAATCTTACGTAACATGTGGATATGAGTATCTGAACCACTGATACTCAAAATGATCTCCTACAAATAACACCAGTTAATATTTAATTGAGTCTCACAACCAAAGAGACCTATAATTTTGACTTATTAAAATATTTTGGATACATTTTTGAAAACATGTTTTCATTTACACATTAGTAGTTATCACCTTAAGAAACCATAACTCACTGGCGTAACCCAATAGCCTAGAGTAGAACAGATACCGTGTTCAAAGTCCCTGAATTGGATTCTAACCTGTGGACTGTCTTATCTTGGATCATTATCTAATACCTCCACCCCCTGAAGTAACCATTTAATGACTTTTGTATTAACAACTTGCAAATCACAGGATATTGAAAGTGTAAAGTGTTTTGATTTAGTTATTTAATAGTTTCATGACAACAGGTCTCAGTTTTACCTACATAATTATCAAAGTATCAATATCACTTTATGTTTTGAATGGAATTTGATATTCAAAAAGGGGGCTTTCTATGTTGGTGGGTAAAGAAGCCACTTTCTTGTTTGTAAACTTCAGAGAAACTTATTATCTAATAAAGAATTGGTCTTTGGTCATTTTGTTTTTAAAGAGGGACCCTATGGAGTATTTGCCGGAAGAGACGCATCCAGGGGCCTTGCCACATTTTGCCTGGATAAGGAAGCACTGAAGGATGAGTATGATGACCTTTCTGACCTCACTCCTGCTCAGCAGGAGACCCTGAGTGACTGGGACTCTCAGTTCACTTGTAAGCAGTTCCCCCCCCCCCCCTTTAATTGTGCCTGGATCAAATTTCTACCAGTAATGGGGATTCATGGCAGGACAATAGTTATTACTAAGCAGCCTGAAGCTTGGGTGCATTTTGATAGGCTCCTGAGTCTTGGAGGGATCAAGTTCATGGCTTGAAGTAATTGTAGCAGTGCTGAGTCACCTGCAATGATTGCATACCAATTTTTAGCTTTTCTCATGGTGGGTTTCTGGGGTTTTTATTTTTAAATTTTTGCATAGAGGTTTGTATAGATTTTACACTAGGATTTGGGTATGTAGGGGAAAGGACAGTGGCCCTCGTAGCTATAGAAAGAGAGGTTTTTATAAGCCCTCTCTTGTAGAGCTTGCTGTTTAAAAGCAGCCCACATCTCTGTTGAAGAATGGGAGACTTGTATTCTGCAAAACAGCTTCTCTTTGAATCTAATTGAGCCTAACTATAGGCCTCATCTACAAATGATGCTTATAATCTGCCCAGCAACAATGGTGTCTGCATTTTTAGAAAGAATGAAAGAAAAAAGGAGACACTTGTTTCTGGCTTGTGCTATGGGCTGAGGTCTTGGGAAGGGGTTAAATTCAAATTTTGAAAATTCAGGAATTGGCTTCTGTCAGACCTAAATCCTAAGGGTTTAATTATCACTACAGCAATATTTTACTGACATAAATTGATTATAAAGTTTCCCAAATTTTATGAAAAGGATGTGAAGACCATGACTGTTTCTTTGAGAAAAGATTTTTCATTTAAAATGTAGCTTTCTATTTGCTGTTCTCTATAATCAGTTAAATATTACATGCTCTTTTGGCTATATCCAACCATTTTCTTTGAAAATAATGCTGACCTCACAGAGAGTTCTAGATTAATAATTAGCCAGATGTAGCTCTACCATTGAGTTTGGATCTCAAGCAGACCACATATAGCTTTCAAATCTAGAGGCAAATATATTTACTTTGAAAACATAATCCAGCTACCTAACATAGTCACGAATTGCATCCCAAGGATGCCTTCATAATGATAAAAGTCTTCCATATGAAAATAATAAGGAATAATTTGTAACTTTTGGTTACCACTAAACCTACCTTAAGTAGACTCTACAGTTGTAAGAATTTATAAAAGTATGTATATGAACAACTAATGTTCTGTTTTCTAGGGCTTACCTTTATCAATGGGAGATAAATGATTTTTTACCCTTAAACTGAGATGAACCTCAAATACTGTTGTAACATCTCAGCTACACTCAAAGCTAGTGTAGATTTCCCCCTTAAGGCAGGTTTCCCAGGTGCCACCTGCCTTTTATTTGTCTTGCACAGTCCCAAACACCCCAGGGACCTTTATGCTATGTTCAAATAGGGAAGTTATAATTGTTCCCAATGATTATTTCACACAAAAACAGCTCTAGTTACCTGGTTAGACAGGTTGGTTTCTCCTCTCATTCCTACCCATATCCCAAAAGAGATTTGGGCCTTTTGGCTTCTGACATTGAGAAAATTAACCCTATATTTATTTGGCTGCAATAATGTTGTAGTTTGTTGACTCTAGTTTGCCCTCAAAAATCTTTTGTCTCCAACATCTCCAGTCCTCTCCTGGCTCCTTTACCACTTCGTTTATCTACTCATAGGTTTTTCTTCATGCTGGAGAAAAAAAAATTCTCTCTTGCTATCCTGTATATCTACTAAACCATTATTCTTTCCTTTAACTGTCCAATAAACTTCTGATATGTTGTCATCCCTATACACTGCAAAGATTTTCAGGGACCTGCTTCCTGCCTGTACTGCAGCGCCCCACAATATCCTGTTTTGTGCTCCACCAGAGTGGCTCCCTCTACAGAGTCCCCATTTTGGTCCATGGGCTATTTAGTTTTCACTCCATTAACTCATGTTTCCTGTTTTCTTTGAAAGTATTTCATATCCTCTCCTTTCCATTCCTATGGATACCACCCTATTCCTGGCTCTGGTCCCTTCACATGCTGGTCTCCCTGCTCCTTGGATCCCCTTATTGAAATCTGCTCTGTATCAGTGATGTTGTTGCCAAATGTTATTTTGCTGTGTCATTCCTTTACTCATGAACTTTCAATGCCCTTTGCCACATATAGGTTAAGTTCACATTCCTTGGGCTGGCTTCTTAAGGGATTTCATAATATTTCCCCACACTGTTTGGCCAAACTTATCTCCTACTACTTCCAAATGTCAATTCTTCTCCTGGCAAATTGGTTTCCTTATTGCTTTCCAGATATGTCCAGGCTTACCTGTATGCCTTTGAACATAATGTTTTCATTTTCTAGAACTCTCTCACCAAATCCTTCTCCACATTCTCCAAAGCATGAAAGTGCTCTGCAACCCTTCTGACTGACTCATGGATGAGATCTCATTCTTCTAAACACTCCCTACACACACAATTAATTTTGATATTATTTTGCACGTTCATTGTCAGACATAGCTACCTGTTTCATACTTCTGTCTTTTAAACAAAACTCTAATTCCCTGTTGGCAAGGACTGGGGTATAAATTACTTTTGTATCCTTCACGGACGCTAATATGTTGCTGAGTATGTTATAGGCCCTTAATATTTTAAAAGGAAATGTAGTAATTTTTTTATGAAGCATGTAAATGACCATCTGCATTTTCTTCTCTACCACCAGTCAAGTATCATCACGTGGGGAAACTGCTGAAGGAGGGGGAGGAACCCACTGTGTACTCAGATGATGAAGAACCAAAAGATGAGAATGCTCGCAAAAATGATTAAAGCATTCAGTGGAAGCATATCTATTTTTGTATTTTGCAGAATCATTTGTAACATTCCATTCTGTCTTTAAAACATGGTGATTTCAAAATTTAGAAAAGTTTTGAACTTGCTGTAAATTTTTAAATTAACATCACTAGTGACACTGATAAAACTAATTTCTGTCTTTGAATGCATGATGTGTTTATGTGTCACAAATCCAGAAAGTGAACCACAGTGGTATAATACAAATGTTAATACTGTTTTTCTTCTATCTGTAGTTAGCACAAGCTGAATTTAGATTTGGTTTTCCTGAGAGTCAGGTAAGACGTGGGTATCTCCCCAAACAGGTAAAAATGTTAAATGTGCACCAAGAACAAAGGATTAACATTTAGTCATGTTCTCTAAAGACAACAAATCCCTTTTACTCAATTGACTTAACTGCATGATTTCTGTTTTATCTACCTCTAAAGCAAATCTGCAGTGTTCCAAAGGTTTGGGTATTGATTAAAGAGAGCCATCCAGTAACAAAGTGATATCTCAACACCTCCCTCACAGGGCTCATTCAGGAAGATTCACCGTGTTTCTGGACTGCTTTGTTGTCCTTGCCCTCGCAGGACACACAGACACCTTCACAAACACAGTAACCTACAGTTAGGATTAAAACAGGATCTGAACATTCAAAAGGTAGCTTTAGGGGGCAAAAATCTAAATGCATGAAGAAGATTGTAAAGCTGGCCTCCCGGTCCCCATGTTCATGACATGGCAATGGTTATTTGTTTATTTGATAAAATGTTCAATGTGAGAGGGGCATACGGACCAGGAGCAGGTGGGTGCTCTCCTTAGAGTCTTCATCATAGTCCTGAAGAATGAAGAAGCAGTACATGTCACTAGCCATGTGGTTTTTAAAGTAAAATGTATTCATGAGATAATAACAGTTATCCTTCGGTTGTTACAAATCTAGCCACTGCAAAAGTAGTAGTCAAGTATCTAGGTCTCAGATAGTACTCTTTTGGTTAACACTAAACCTAGCTTAAGTAGACTCTACAGTTGTAAGAATTTGTAAAAGTATTATATGAACAACTAGTAAGGATTCAAACTCTTGTAATTGTAGTTAAATAGTCATTGTATTTTCTTGTGAGCTGTGTTTAATGGTTTTACCTCAAATCAGAAAACAAAATGAAGTGCTTTGGTCAGCTAATAAAATGGTTTTACCCTGTATAGTGTGATGGCTCATTTTAACTTTTTAAAAACTTATTCTAAGAAACTAGATTGAGAGCTGGGTGTGGTGGCCCATGCCTGTACTCCCAGCAGTTTGGGAGGCTGAGGCAGGAGGATTGCAAGTTCAAAACCAGCTCTAGCAATTTAGCAAGGCCCTAAGCAACTCAGCAAGACTCTCAAATGAAACAAAAATGGACTGGGGATGTGGCTCAGTGGTTAAGCACCAAAAAAGAAAGAAACTAGATTTAGTCATTTTACTTTAGTTTAAAATTCAGTTTCACTTTTGAGTGCAGATTTTTTTATTTGTATAATCCTTCCACTACAAATATCACCTTGTCTTAAGAAATTGTGAATTGAGCCAGAGATGGTGGCACACACCTGTAATTCTAGTGACTCAGAAGGCTAAGGCAGGAGAATCACAAGTCCCAGGCCACTCTCAGTAATTTAGTGAAACTGTTTCAAAATTTAAAAAGAGGGGAGCTGGGGATGTTGTTCAGTGGTTAAATACCCCTGGATTCAATCTCAGGTACCAAAGAAAAAGAAATATTGAATTGTTTTTGAGTCCGAACTTTCTTAACTGAAGTCTGTAGCAGGTTTATTAGGAGTAATATTATTAACTGCAACAGTGCATGAATATTTTTAAAATGTGCTTTTTCCCCCACACTATTTTATCCAAGAAATATTCAAATGCTTATTTTATGTCAGGTGCCTTACTGCATCTTCGGCTTTGGAGAAACTGTGGAGGGAGAGAAGTTAGGCCACCTTTGTAGCCTTAAGTCTCATTTTAAAAAAACAAATATTTATTTTTTTAGTTGTAGTTGGACACAACTTTTATTTATTTTATGTGGTGCTGAGGATCGAACCCATAGGCCTCGCACGTACTAGGCGAGCACTCTACCACTGAGCCACAACCACAGCCCTTAAATCTCATTTAAACATGTAGATTAGGCTACTCTGTTTACACAGTTTAGCAGGTTTTTCTGATGCCAAGAGGAAAACATCTAGAATGTCATTAAAACTTCAATCCCAATACCCTGATTCCCCTTCATTCAGAGCTGAATCAACATTGTGTTGATTACATGTCAAGAGATATTACCATAAGGCAGGATTTTGAGGCAAAACCTTTATCAAGTCCATACTATATATGCCATAGTACAGAAAATGTGTAATTCTAGAAAAGATAGCAGTGATTGTTACCACTTCCATACATCCAGCAGGGCAGGTATCTGGGTAACCTCTGTTTGCTCCCTACCTGCTATCACCCAACCAGCTGCAGAGACACTTTGTTCTCAGTGCAGAATTGGATCTCAAGCAGCATTGGTTACATATTTTCTATATCTGTGGTTTACAAGCAGCATAGGTTACATGTTTTCTGTATCTGTGTTTCAAAGCAAGCATTGGCTAAGTTTTCTGTATCTCCCTATCTGGCTTCTCTGTAGAATGTAACATTCTCTTTACCTCTGAGGGCCAAATTTATGCAAATTTGCTATCCAGAACAAGCATCCACTATTCCTTGCTGTTTCAGGAAGAGTTCTTTTAACCACACAAGTGCCCAGATTTGAAGGTACAGTCTGTCTTAATTACGTAATACCTCAAGGCAGTTTGTTGTGTATTTCAAGTACAAATATAGTTAACTCTTAAATGATCAAAGACTGATTATCAGGAATCTAGCTTCTCTACTAGAATCCCTATCCCATACCCAGTTATTTTTTTGTATTGATAAACTTTGACACTTCCACCCAGTGCTGAGGGGATAAGATGAAATTTCATACTCAATTCTGCTACCTTTTAATAGGACTGATAAAAAGTGTACTGAAGGAGGGATAATTACAAATCAAACATGATTTTGATTTATCCAAAATGAAAACAATACTGGTTGTTGGTACCATGAGCCCTACACAGTTCCCATGAACTCATCATAAAGGGAAAACTGGCATAAAAACAATATTAAAATTGGTCACTATGTTTTCAGACAAACTGTTAATTATGAGTGTTCAATATTCTAGCCAATACATGTGGCAAATGAACAAAGACTCAACAGTCACTATGACAATTTTATTTTTAATATATATGAAAATTAAATGTGTCACTATTTCTCTAACAATGCAAATGAGGAAAAAGAGCAACATTAGTGCAATGCTGTATTCTACAGGTAGAAACTTCCCCCAAAAGTGGAATTATCAACATTTATTTAAAAATTAACATTTTAAACAGTTTGCAACAAATAAAAAATACATTTATTTGGTTCTATTTTCAAAATTACCAAGTTACATGGCTTTCTACCTGAGAAATTCAAACTGAACAAAAAAACATGACAGATTTTTTAGCTTTCTTACAGCAGTATGAGCAGCACATACAAGGAAAAACATGAAAATACCTATTTAAAAAGACAAAGTTCAGGCCCTTATTTAATACAACATAGAAAAAGGATATGAGAAAATACTTTGCACCACTTAAATAACAGCACAACAAAGAATAACATCAATTAAGAGAATATGGTTATAATAATTTCAGTTCTATTTCACTCTTTACTAAGCCACTTGATTGAAAAGTACAGGATAAGTTGTCTTTCTCATTTAAGGCCTACACAAAAAGATTGACTCAAATCTAGAATGCATTACCACAAGCTATAAAAAATACAGGTTGTTCAGAAAGTCAACATAAAACCTGTATTCTTACTTTCTTCTAGGTCCCAGGATGGTATATAGCAAACAAACCAGACAAAAATACCATGTAAAAATGAATTAGCACCAGTTCTATTATACAAAGAAAAATTGCACATGCTATATTCAGCAATTTATTTTTTATGTCTGTTTGCTGAGCAGTAAATTGTTTCCATGTCTTAAAAACTGGGCAAAGACAAAAATTATCAAATGATGGAAAAATTTGAGATTTTTCCCCCAAAACAAACATAGCTATTTTCCATTACAAACCCAGAAAGTTCTTTGTTTCAATGACATAAAGTATGAAAAAATAAAGAGACAGGTTTTTATTGGAGGTGGATAATAACCTAGTTAACAAAGTTGTCTGACAAAATATGAGCTGTTAGTATGTTTAAAAGGCTACTCTGGACAACAGCACTTTGAACATGAATAGTCATTGCTAGTCCTCAGAGGAGAAAAGGCACTTGCCCCATGAGCACTTTTTCAAATTTGATTAGCCAAACCTAGTTTTAATAGTGGAGTCACTGGCTTAAAAGTGGGATTGAGCACGAGAGCCAACAAATTACTCATTAGTTATTATTAGTAATAGACATGATCTGCTATGGTGTGTTCACTTCTGAATTTTGCATGTTCTAATATATCATTATTAAAATACAAATTGATCCATGAAACTTGTGGCTCTTTAGATAAATGAGACTTTGTAGCTACTTCAGATACCAGGTTGCTCAAGAGGCTGGTTATGGGCACACATTGTGCGACATCATTCTTTGCAACCACACTGACTGGCATCCTACCTGTTTCTACTAGCTGGTGCTTTTCTACAGAATATCAAATTAAGATAGTTTGAAATGAATTGTAATATGAAAATGTTGCCTTTCACTGATTTTGTGGATTAAAATCATTTTATTCCTGTGCAGGCAGTATCTAATCTAACTGATATCTTCTATTGCCAGGTCAGGTATAGCTTTGTTGGGAAAATAAAGGATATCTACTGCCCCTGAGGTCCTAAATCCAACATAAGGCAGAATTCATTGGCCAAGCTTTCTATAGAACATATGCTGCACTAAGATTTAAGTCTTTAAGATAATCTATAAAATGTCTCAATTTTAAAACATATTTAAGAAGTCCAAAATGAGTAGGTAAAAAGATAAATTCTTTATGTTAAATAGAGTTTATAAATCCTGAACACATACAACTTTTCCACAACCAGAAAACTATGTTTTTTTCCCTTAACGCTTCCTAACTCCATGGCATAATTGAGGATTGAGGAGGCACTTGTTACTGTCTTATAAAAGTCAGTTTGGGGATATTCAGTGACTTTTTACAAACCGATGTCACCCAACCCTGAGTGAAAGAATTACGTATCCTGAAATGGAACTGTCATATCTTCTCTTCCCAAGTGCCATTATTGGTGCTCCAGGATATTGAATATTTCATTTTGCAAAGCCCTCTAGTTATATCACTTCAATCCTGTTGCTTTTCCATGATGGAAAGATATGGGGTTCATAACACAACAACAACAAAAAAAAACTATTAATTGTTCCCTGACCATTTAAACCACAAAGGACAATCTGAGCCCTCTTTAAATTCTTATTCCAAACTTTGTCTCTAAAAGGACAACTCTTTGGGTTTTTTTGACATATATTAATATGATGAATTACCTTCCTGTGCATACTGAAAAAACTCTCTAATGTCATGAAGAAGTCTATGCTCTAGCTGTTGTCTCTCTCTTTTATCTATAATTATTAATAAATAAAAGTGAGAAAGGATTGTTATTGCACTTGGTGTTTCTGACCAAATAAAAAAACATGTAAAAGGTTCCTTATTTGTTCACCGTTGTCCTCTTTGAAGATGAATGATACTAAATGATGATGTTGTGTCAGCAAAAGAGCCATACAGGGCTATCTCTCAACCCTTCTCAATGTTAATCTGCTCCTTCACTGGCACCAAATTAAAGGTATTAAAAAAAAGTCTGTCCTGGCCAGGTGCAGTTATACACACCTATAATCCCAGCAACTCAGGAGGCTGAGACAGGAGGATCTCAAGTTCGAGGCCAGCCTCAGCAACTTACTGATACCCTGTCTCAAAGTCAAAAATAAAAGGATCTGGGGATATAGCTCAGTGGTAGAGAACCCCTGGATTCAATCCCCAGTACCAAAAAAAAAAAAAAAAGAAAGAAAGAAAGAAATATTTAAATCATGAAGCTTTGCAAGCACATTGCTTTATCAAGCTTCATGATCCAGAGGTTTTATATTTCCAAAGCTTGCCAACACACCTGCGGTCATTTTGATCTATGTTTTACACTTTGGAAAGAGAAACAAGGTTTTGCATTTGACCCTGCTCAAGCTCTTGCTGTGTAGTTACTAACTACATAGTTATATTTGGTTTTAAATTTTCTTATTTCCAAATCATTTATTATAAATAAGAGTGTTCCTGATCAAAGTAGCCATCAGAACATTTGAAAATATAAAGAACTAGTGTAGTTGTTTGCTAAATAGCTTCCATAGTCAATGTGCTCCTGACTATTATGTCTAACATGATGATTATCAGAACTGAATATGAGATCTTTAGAATTCTCATGTCTTTTAAGCCTTCTTGCATCCTGGTTATAGTCTGCCTTCCAAGGACTCATTCTTCTTTTGGGAAAATATCCCAAATAGAAAGCATTAGCACTTTTTGATGTTATTGGCACATGTGAGGTTCTATAGTTCAAATTCTGGTCCAGTGCACTCCTACTAACCCTCCTCTTCTTTGTGTTGTCCTCTAATTGATCACTGGAACTGGACTCATGGTAGTAGCCTTCATCAAACAAGTAGTTGGGGGCCATTTTTCTCCTCTTTTTGCTGCTGTTCTTCTCATCATTAACGGAATTGCTTTCATTCTCAAGCCATGAACATCTCGGTTCATTCCTAGACCTCTTGCCTGGTGTCTTAAGCTTGTATTTGGAGTATTTTTCCTCACCATCACGTTTCCACTCTGAATATGAAGTCTGCTGACTTGACCTAGTTTTTCTTTCACAGGTAATGATTTCATCTGCATCAAGATTTCCTTTTTCAGGAGAACCATGATATGTGGTCACAGATTTCTGTTTCTCCTGTTCGTTTATGCTAAGAGTTTCACTGAAGCATTCAGAATCACTACTAATTTCCTCTAAGAAATCTGTCAAATGCACATCTAAGCCTACTGAGCTGGAGGGGGAAGAATCTTGACTTTTCCTTTGGGATTTGGAATCTTGGACCTGGTCATCTAAGAGATGGCTTTTACCATCAGTTGGGGACAGCTGATCACCAGTCTCACTGGCTGTATCCTTGCAATCATTTTTAAATCTCTTAGAGCACTCTTTGGTATAATCCACTTTCCCCCTGTTTTGTGGTTTATCCTGAGGATCCTGAGTACATACCTTTGAGCAGTAATCATCTTCCTGAACCTGTTCTCTCCTTTCAATGTTTTCGATTTGACTCCAAATGATTGAGTCAGGCATGCGTTTTCTCAAATTGATCTCAAATCCATTTCCCTTAGCATGAACGTCCCTGTGCCACTGATATGTGCTTGTTGTGTGACTTGGTTGTAGACAGATCCGGGCATATTTTGGAGTCTGATAATAGTTTAATATATAGTTAATAAATTCATCTGTTTCATAGATCTTCTCTTTCCTGCCATGGTCTCTCTCAGAGAATCTTGAAGAATAGGATTTATTAGAACTGTGGTGGTCTTCTTTTTCAAGAGACTGACCTTGGATCATTGTAGTTTTCAAGGAATTCTGGCCAGAGACCAATCTGTATCCATCAGTTAATAATTTTGCAGTCCTCTCTTTTCTAGTTGAGTATCTTAACTTTTTTCCCCGAAGGCAGTGAGAAAATTGACGTAAGCGAGCCCTATTTCGTTTCTTTATTTTTTGTGTTTGTTTATTATCTGACTTGGCAACCTGATATTTTGGCATTTCTTCTTGATTTGGAAGATGCTGAGTGTTGAATTCTTCTTCCTCCAGAATTTCCAATGTGTTCCCTGGAGTATAAATAGCTTCGGGTCCTGTAATGTCAACCTCCTGTGGGTTAAATTGTGTAGATCCCTTCAAAGGAAAAGATTAAAAATCTCATGAGAAACTAAATAGATGGAAAAAATTCCAAAGAAAACTGGGCTCTTTTAACATTATTCCAAAGAGATTTCTAATACCTGGGATAGATCCAAATTAGGAACAATATTGCACTGAAGAAATGGGAAGTAGTAAAATAAATATCTTTATCTAATATGAGCTACTTTAATTAGGTATGTGCCCTTCCTTTTATCACAAGGTACCACACTTTACATCGCTTTCAAAGCACATAACCCTTTTTTCCACTTGTTCAAAAATCGATGAACCTACTATTCTAGGTATCATAATAGGAGCTGGAGAGACAAAGAGAAATAAGAAACATTTTATAGCCTTCCCAGAAATGTCCTAGCATAAGAAATGACTGATGGGTGAAATATGTGTCCAAGAATCAACTGGCTTCAAAGATAAACAATCTCTGTTTTATATCCCAGCCTCTTACTATGGAGGGTATCTCTGAGTTGCCCTACCTCACTTGCTTCATTAAAAAGCAAGCCCATGAGGGCTAGGAAAGTGGTGATGCAATTGCCTAGTATGTGTGAGGCCCTAGGTTCTATCATTGGCATCATGAAAAAAAAAAAAACCAATAAAAAATAAATAAAAAGCTTTAAGTAGCAAACATGGTTATGACCATGGGTCTACCTACTATTGTATCTTAATGCTATCTGTTCTATATAACTACAAAGCAGGTGAAAGGTGCTGCCCACACTGCCATCCAACAAGGGTTTGTACTGTGCTCCCACTCACACCTATCATACATCAGGGTACAGTACCTGCCCATTATCTGGGATTAAAACCAGAGGGCCACATAATTGGTACAAATATTAATGGGACCAGAATTAGACACTATACCCACTTAAAAAGACACATTTTTTTTAAAAAAAAGGAGTAACCCTCAATTATTAAGTTAAACAAAAAATGCAGCAAACCTTGTTATACATGTAAATGTGAGATTTTTCTGGTCCTGATTTCATTGTTTGGCTGTCCATACTAATGAGAAAGGCCAAGATGGCAAATAGACATAAAATTAATTCTATGTAATGACATTCTCTCTTCATATTTACAAATGCTAAATATGGATTTTTTTTAAAAAATTTTGGTACTGCCCAGGAGCTCTTTACATCTCAAATCCTTTTTTATTTTTTTTTTAATTTATTTTTTTGGTCATCAGGATAGAACCCAGGGGCGCTTAACCAGTAAGCCACATCCCCAACCCCTTTTTTATATTTTATTTAGAGACAGGGTCTGGCTGAGTTGCTCAAGGCCTCATTAAGCTGCTGAGGATGGCTTTGAACTTGGTGATCCTCCTGCCTCAGCCTCCCAAGTCACTGGGATTATAGGCATGCACCACCACACCTGGCCCTTTTTTATTTTGAAACAGGATTTTGCTAAGTTGCTCAGGCTGGCCTCTCACTTGAAATCCTCTTGCCTCAAAATCCTGATTTTCTAAGATTACAGGCATGTGCCACCATGCTCACCTAAATATGGATTTTTTAAAAAATATAATTTTAGTTGTAGATGGGCACAATACTTTATTTATTTTGTGGTGCTGAGAATCAAACCCAGTGCCTCACGCATGCTAGGCAAGTGGTCTACCTCTGAGCCACAAACCCAGCCCATAAATGTGGATTTTTAAGTTAATACTTTGGAAGTATTTCTGGGTTTGAATCCAGGGCTTGTGCTGAGTCTGACTGTCTTTAGGAACCCAGAAAGGACTCTCATACATTGCTGGTGGGACTGCAAATTGGTGCAGCCAATATGGAAAGCAGTATGGAGATTCCTTGGAAATCTGGGAATGGAACCGCCATTTGACCCAGCTATCCCTGTACTCAGTCTATACCCAAAAGACTTAAAAACAGCATCCTACAGGGACACAGACACATCAATGTTTATAGCAGCACAATTCACAATAGCTAAACTGGGGAAACAACCTAGATGCCATTCAGTAGATGAATGGATAAAAAATGTGGCATATATACACAATGGAATTTTACTCAGCAATGAAAGAGAATAAAATCATGGCATTTGCAGGTAAATGATGACACTGGAGAAGATAATGCTAAGTGAAGTTAGCCAATCCCCAAAAAACAAATGCTGAATGTTTTCTCTGATATAAGGAGGCTGAGTCATAGTGGGGTAGAGAGGGAGAGCATGGGAGGAATAGATGAATTCTAGATAGGGAAGAGGGGTAGGAGAGAAAGGGAGGGGACAGGGGATTAGCAAGGATGGTGGAATATGATGGACATCATTATCCAAAGTACATGTATGAAGACACAAATTGGTGTGAACATACTTTATATACAACCAGAGATATGAAAAATTGTGCTGTATATGTGTAATAAGAATTGTAATACATTTCAGTATTATTTATTTTTAAAAAGATCAATAAAAAATAAACAGGTATTTCATTAAAAAGGATAATCAAATGGAAAATAAGCATATGAAAAAATACCCAGTATTATTTGTTGTTAGAACTTTCACATTAAGGGGTTGGGATTGTGGTTCAGTGGCAGAACGCTTGCCTCGAATGTGTGAGGCACTGAGTTCAATCCTGAGCACCACATAAAAATAAATAAATAAATAATAAAGGTATTGTGTCCATCTACAACTACAAAAATATTTATAAAAAAGAAATATCACATTAAAACCATAATGGGATACCTGAGAGATTGTTAGGTATATATATTTTATATAAATGTATAACATTATATATATATATATATATATATATATATATATATATATATATATATATTATTTGCAAAATAAAAAATGTTAATAAACAATAAAATAATAAAAAAGGAACCCAGAAAGGGAAAGAAACACCTTCCAAAAATGAAACTCTCCAAACAAAACAAATGCTCTGTGAGATAAGAAATTCTTCAGCAAACAGTTCAAGACTGGACTAACATAAGCTTGCTACAGGCTCTCCCTTCACATCCAAACATGTCACAGATGAATTGACAAGTAAAGTTAATAGAAGACAGCAACCTAACACCCACACCTACCCATTGCTTCCCCTTGCATTTTTCTGTTTCAGAAAAAAATCAATAAACTAGCTAAATGCTCTGGGTAATACAGTCCTGAAGTTTAGAAATATAAAGTATATGTATAGGATGGCAGAGTTGAGACCACTCATTTAGAGAATGTAGATATCCCTTTTGGAAATTCCCAGTTAGGGTTATTAGAGATCAGTTGATTTCCAAGCAACCCCAGTGAATGCTATGAGTCTTCCATGAGTTGATTTTCAATAAGCCAGTGCTTAAATGAAAAGGCTGGAGCTCAGAAAGGTTAATACCTACCCAAACTGAATAACAATTTGGAAATAGCCCTACCGAGATTTTCCTCAGGAGTACCCGTAGCAATCGAAGGGCCTCAACTCTCCTCTGAGCCAGCAGGTGCTTCCTCTCCTGCCATTCTTCTGGAGAGTCTGGCTCCTCAGGTGCCTCAGCTTTGGCCTTCACCTTCTGCTTCCTTGACCTGTGGCTGTCCCTCTCCTTCAGGGCTCGCCTCCTGGTCCTGGCCTTCTTCCTCTTTTCGTGGGCTCTCCTCTCCTCATCTTTTCTTTTTCTGGACAAAGATTAACATCAAACCATTCAAAAGGTATTTATTAGACATTTGGCCTCCTCTTTCCTCCTTCCCCTGTCAGGGAAGGACAGATCATTTAGGTTTCCAGGAATATACCACTGTTAACCCAAAACCTAGCACAGACAACTCATGACAAACACACACACACACACACACACACACACACACAAATAAAATTACTGTTAAGCATCGGTCAAGGGAGAAAGATACATGATTTAGTTGGTCAGATACAAGCATGTAAAGGAAATCTTATGCAAAGATAGACTATCAAAAGAAGAGGAGGAAGAAGAGAAAGAGGAAGAAGAAAGCTGCAGATTTCAAAAGAGGGGCTCCATCCTCCACACTCTCAAACCATAAGCAATGACAACAGGACCCAGCTTTCAAAGTGATTTCATTTTTCTTGAGATTAAAATATTCTGTGGGTTGGTTTCACATAGGCAGTTAAAGATAAGACAAGGCACTAAGAAAATCTTCAAGATGAAAACTGATTCCTGGCCCCTATTACTTAGCATAAACACTATTGTAAAAACACACTGGCTTGGGAGAATATGGTTTTTAATGCCTTTTTCAGAAAATTAAAATTAATTCAGTTAGGTCCCTATGAGAATGTGGGAAGGAGAAAGAAAGAGCAACTACCTGAAGTCAGGACTTAGCCAAGTGACAAAGGACTGTCTAAATGGGATATTCAACCTGGAATTTGGAGGAGAACCATATCTTGACTGGGTTCTAGTTCCCTAGCTGTGATCTCAAGTAACTCCTATCACCCCACAAGACAAAAAGTGAGGGGCACATGGAAGGGTACTGTTAGCTCCTTTTATGAATGTTATAATTTACATTCAAGAGGAGGGGCCAGGAGGTAAAACTGGTTTTCAGAGCCCTATATTTCTAGCCCATCTGCACCTCCTTGACAAACCTTTGGAAATCCAGTACCCCATTCTAGGTTTAAGCCTCTAAATTGGAAAACGATAAGCTCAAAAAAATAAATGTGGAAGCTCCATAAATTCACAGAAAGAATTTAAGCCAACAAGAAAAACGGCCCCAACAAATCTGTGACTTTCTTGCCTATGGGTTACTCTGATAAATGTGAGTACAGTACCTATGGTTTGTTGACCAGTTTGCAGAATAAAATCTTTTATAAACCTATTCATCATTTTAAATTGGTAAGTAATATTGGTAGATAATAGGTAAATTACTCAAATTTCTAATTTTCTAGGTTAGAATTTTTACTATAAGACTCCCTGAGCCTTCTTTTAAAAATAATTTCTTTCCAGGCATCTTAATCTGGCTAGTCCCATAATTCCTTATTGCTTATTCTCATTTATAGACATATTTTTCCAGTCTCTTGTTTTCAACTGTTTCATCATTTTGGTTTCATTACAGCACAATTTAAAGACTTTAACCTTCAATAGAGTTTTGCAGTCTATACCAATATCTGTCCCCCACCTCAATGTTATCTATCATGTTTAGCTATTCACCCAAAGGAATCAATCTACAAATCAAAAGAAAAACCCTCCTTACCTAAAATCAGTCTACTCACCTTTCAGCCACCTCCTCTTCTCTTCTCTTTTCTTTTTTCCTTTCTTCCTCCAGTTCTTGTAATTTTAGCCTTTCCTGATTTCTCCTCTTTACAGCTCCTTCACTGAAGTGTTTGGTTGTATCAAACATAACCTGCCTCCAAACAGTTTAAAGTTTTATTAGAAAGATTTGTCAGTTGACTGGATGTGACCCAGGCCAGAGAGATTAAAAAAAAAAAAAAGATGGTACATGGCAATTTGAAACCAAATGAATTCAAAATATCCTCTCTGCATCCCAGTGCCCATATTGTTCCACTGCTTCTCAGTTACCAGCTGAAAAGTACTTGTGAACACTCAGATTTTCTTTAGTAGAACCCTTGCATAATTATATCAAACATTACTTGACCTTTTACAATTTAATATGTCAAATATATTTCAATAAAGATGTAAAAAAAAACCCTTGAAGAGTTTGGCTGACATGGTCATGGGCAGCATCACAGCACCAACATCAGCACACTCTAGAAATGTGAGTATATTACCTCTGGTTTGTTTTAAAAATCAACTGAATTACTGTATTTATGTAAATGATCAGGAATAAAAAAATAGTCAGTTAGCTTAATGGGAAATGGGGGTGGGGACAGAGAAAAACTACAAGAAAACTGAACAATGTGATGTGAAATATGACTACCATGATTATTAAACTACTTTTCAAATCATAAATAAAGTGAAAGTCAGACTGAGATAAACAGATTTGCTTAAAAATGTAAAAGCAGCTAGAGAGAGCTATTTAAATCTATATGATAATGAAAAACAACAAATTCATGACCATGGTTACCTTTGAGGGGAGAAAGGAGAATATGATTGAGGGTGGGTACATAGAAGGGAAGTGCTCTTTCATCATACTAGTAATGGTTTATTTTATAAGCTGAGCAATAGTATATGAGTAGTCATTATAATTTTTGGTATGTCTTTTATCTTACTGAATAGCTCATAATTTTAAAATATGCATTTTAACAAAAGTGCTCACACATGATCACACACACACAAAGCTAAAAGTGCAAATTCATGCTAACGCTAATGACTGATTTAGAGAAAAAGGAGCGTATGGTTATCTCTTTTCCACTGCTGGGTTAAGATTTCCAAAAGTAGATGACCAAAGCATACAGACATCAATGAGATGACATGACTGGATAGACAGGCTGATTTTGAAAGTAAAAGATCCAAATCTGGTAGGATTATGTTTTATCAGTTTACCTGACAGACATGCTGAAAATATAAGCTGTGACTCCCAGAATAATAAGGGAATAAACTGTTCTCCTTATGGTTTTAAACTGCATGTGTCCCTCTCTCTCAGCAACCTAACACAACAGAATATGAGATAGTTCATAGGAGCCACAAATAATCTTTTAATGCCCTCAAGAAGCTGCAGCAGAACCCCAGATTATAACAACCATCATGCCTGAGAGTAGAAGGAGTGTTCAAATCAAGATTATTTTTCTCCCTAGACATCCATTGCTTAATGACAACATAAGTCTTTACCTGAGTTATTAATCAGAGCCTGGTGGAATCTAAGGAAATTTATTCTAGATGCTTCCTTCCAGCTTTGACTCAGGATCACCTGAAAAGTGGGAAATAAAAGAAAGTCTGGCTACTTCTTACCTTAATGTTACATGCCAGAGCTTTCCCATCATCGCCTTTAAGCATCAGCTTCATCCCTCGAAGGGACTCCATGGCTTTAATAAAGTCCGTTGACTCCTGGTACTGTATAAAGGCCTCAAATGTCTGCAAGCCAAAGCTAAACCCCCCAAAGCTCCCACCAGTCATCACTTCTCTGTAGGGGTCAAGCATAGGGATATCCACATTCTTGATCTTCCCGAAACTTTCAAAGACTACCCGAACAATCTCTTCACATGGCTTCTCCCCACTGGAACCTTTTGGTGCAAACCATTTACAGGGCAAGCCTTCAAAATATATGGAATCTGGGCTCTTATCATGGTCCTGCTCTTCAGCCCCATCACTCAGTGAAGCTTCTTTTTCCCTGGGGAAGTGTTCCCACTCTCCCAAGGCATCTGTAGCCACTACTTTTAAGTCTGTTTTCAAACCATTTAGCTTGATGATCTTTCCATGTAACTTTGCCTTTAAGATTTGAACCAAACTTCTGGTTTCAGCCTCACCCTCAAATCGGATAAAGTCTTTTGTACTCTTGGAGAGCCGAACTGTGGTGAACTGGTCAGGGCAAATGAGGCTCTTTAGCTGGTCAAGAACTTCCCAGTTAGAGAAGGGCCTCACAGGATCCATACTTTCTGGGAGCAATACACTGATCATCAATTTTGCTATGGGCTTGAGGTAGAGGTGCTGAGCCGCACAGAGCTCTGTTGCCTCAGAGTTATCATATACCACTGTGACTGTCATGGTATCCTCAGTTCACCTTAAAGGGCAAAAGAGAAAATTTTGATACAAATGGAGCAAAACACAGATTTGTATTACAAAATGGTGCTTTGCTGGACTTAGATCTATACTATGGGTAGAATTAAAATAATATCTTACAACTCATGGAACTAAGAAGCAATCCCAGAAGGGATGCAGGATACAAGGTTAATACAAAAAAGTCAATAGTTTTCTTACATGCCACCAATGAACAAGCAGAACTTGGTATTTAAAACACGATACCATATATATTAGCATCCAAAATAATGAAAGATTTAAGTAGAGATCTATCAAATGTGTACAAGATCTATATGAGGAAAACTGCAAAACTCTGATGAAAGATATCAAAAAACTAAATACGTGGTCCATGGAAAGGAAAACTCAAGATATCAGTTCTTTCCAACTTGATCTATAAATTCAGTGCAATTCCAATCAAAATCCCAGAAAGTTATTTTATGGATAACAACTGATTGTAAAGTTTATACAGAGAGGCAAAAGACCCAGATTAGTCAATTCAATATTAATGGAGAGGAACAAAGTTGAAGAACTGACACTATCTGACTTCAAGACTTTGGTAAGGCTACAGTAATCAAGATATGGCACTGGCAAAAGAACAGACAAATAGATCGATGGAACAAAATAGAGACTCCAGAAATAGACCCACATAAACATATTCAACTGATTTTTGGAAAAGGAGCAAAGACAATACAATGGAGCAAAGGTAGTCTTTTCAGCAAATTTTTGCTGGAACAATTGTACATCCATGTGACCTTGAATATGACGATGACTTTTGAATGCAATGCAGGCATGATCCATTAGAGCAATAACTGATAAGCTGGACTTCATTAAAACTTAAAACTTCTGCTCTGTAAAAAAAATACTATCAAGAGAATATAAAAGACAAGTCACAGATTGGGAGAAAATATTTGCAAAAGATAAAGAATTGTTATCCAAAATATATGAAGAACACTTAAAACTCAACAATAAGAGAATAATCTGATTATAGAATGGACCAAAGGTCTTAATAGACATTTCCTCAAAGAAAATATACAAATGGAAAAACACACATAAAAAGATACTCCACATACATCATAAGTCATCCAGGAAATGTAAATTAAAACAACAATGAGATGCCATTAACACCTATTAAATTGCTAAAACATTGATCACACCAAATGCTGGTGAAGAGCAGGGGCTAGGGTTGTGGCTCAGTGGCAGAGCATATTCTTCGCACATGTGAGGCACTGGGTTCAATCCTCAGCACCACATAAAAATAAATAAAAAATAAAGATAATATGTCCATCTACAACTAATTTTAATATTTATATTTAATATAAATATTTAAAAAGATGTAGAGCAACAGAAAATCACTTATTGATGGTGGGAATGGAAAATGGTATAGACAATTTTGAAGACAATTTGCTATCTTTTACAAAACCAAACATACTGTTGCCATGCAATCTAGCAATATTCCTTTATTTACCCAAAGAAGGTAAAAACATATGTCCACACAAAATCTGTATTCAATAGTTATGGGAGCTTTATTCATAATTGTGCAAACCTGGGAGCAACCAAGATGTTCTTTGGTAGGTTAAGTGGATTTAAAAAAAACACTTTTTTAAAATATATATTTTTAGTTGTTGATGGACCTTTATTTTATTCATTTATTTATATGTGGTGCTGAGAATCAAACCCAGTGCCTCACACATGCTAGGCAAACACTCTGCCACTGAGCCACAACCTCAGCTCCTAAAAAAAAAAACAACTTTGTTACATCTAAACAATGGAATATGGAATATCACACAGCACTAAAAAGAAATGAGCCACAAAGCTACTGAAAAGACAAGGAGGAAACTTAAGTGCATATAATAAAGAGAAAGAAGCCATATACTGTATAATTTCAACTATATAACATTCTAGAAAAGATAACTAGGGAGACAGTAAAAATATTAGTGGTCACCAGGGGTAAAGGGGAGGAAGGTATGATCACGCTCAGCATGGCGGATTTTTAGGGTGTGTTATGGTTTAGTTATTAGGTGTCCCCAAAAGCTCATGTGTGAGAAAATGCAAGAAAGTTTCAAGGTGAAATGATTGGGTTACAGAGACTTAACCCAATCAGTGAATTAATTCCCTGACAAGGATTAACTGAGTGGTAAATGAAGGATGGTAGGATGCAGCTGGAGGAGGTGAGCATTGGGGGCATCTTTGTTGAGTAGAGCTCTCTCTCTGCTTCCTGATCATCATGTGAGATGCTTCCCTCTCCTCTGCCATTTTCTTCCGCATGATGTTTTGCCTCACCTGGAGCCCCAGGGAATGGAGCCAACTATCTATGGAGTGAGACCTCTGAAACTGTGAACCCCCAGATAGACTTTCCCTCCTTAAAAGTGTTCTTGTAGGTCTTTTGGTCATGGTAACAAAAATTCTGACTAAAACAGGCAGTTTTATTTATAGTTCAGGGGGCTGGGGTTGTGCTCATTGGTAGAGCACTTGCCTAGCATGTGTGAGGCACTGGGTTCAATCCCCAGAACCACATATAAATAAATGAATAAAATAAAGGTATTGTGTTCATCTACAACTAAAAAATATTTTTTTAAAAAAAGAGTTCAGGGACACCAAGATGGCAGACACAGTATTAGAAAAGCCACTAGAGAACAAGGAGCCAAGTCCTGTCTCTGTTTACAATAAATCCCATTATCATGACAACTCCCACCCCTGAGGACTTATCACCATGACAACTCCTACCATATGTTCAGTATTTTAAAATGACCAATGGGAGTAAAGTGGGAAGTATTCTAATTCAGTTTTCTGAAGTAACCAATGAGGGGAAATTGGACAATATTCTAATCAGGTATCATAAGATAACTAATGGGAGCAAGTGGGGTAAGGTCTTCCACCAGGTCTGTATAGGGGAGAGAACACCTCACAGCTCAGCATATAAGACACAAATTTCCAGAGATTTGGGCCTTGAGCTCTTCTCCCTTGCTTGGCTCACTCTGCTCTACCTAATGGAGTACTACTCTTATTTTCACCTTCAATAAATCTGTATTTTCCTGTTACTTGTGTGTGTGTCTTGCTCAAGTCTTTGTTCAGGACACCAAGGACCAGAACCCTAACTGGACACCCTGACGATAACACTATAAATGATACCATAATGGTAAAAACATACTGTTATACATGTGTCCAAACTCATAGAATGTATAAGGCCAAGAGTGAATCCTAATGTAAACTATGAATTTGGGGTGACAATGATGTGTCAATGTGTTAGTCAACTGTAACATGTACCATTCTGCTGGGGGGATGTTGACAATGGTGGAGGCTATGTGTGTGGTGGGGCAGGGGATATATGGCAACTCTGTACCTCCCGCTCTATGAACCTAAAACATCTCTAAAACATAAAGCCTAATAATAATAATAACAATAATAATATCTGATTTTTATTTAATAACATTTAATATATTTTAGAATTTTCAAAGAGTTTCCATATCTTCGATCTCAGTTTCTTAACCATAAAATAGAGAAAACAGAACCTCTGAGGATTAAGTGAACAAGTATAGGTGACATCCTTATAACAGTACCTGGCACACAGAAAGTTTTCAATAAACATAAGCTATAACGGTTATTTATTAGTGGTTATTTATCTCATTTTATTTATGAAGCAGCCTGTGATAAGATAATTTCATGCCTGTTTTACAGATAGGGAGATTCCAATAGAGTAAAGGAAATTAAATGGCTTGCTGATATATTAAAACTCCAAAATTCCAAATCTTCAATCTATTAAACAATTTATCTCAAATGTAAACTTTCATAAAAACCTTCTGGGGGGTCTAGGGATACAGTTCAGTTGGTAGAATGCTTGCCTTGCATGCACAAGGCCCTGAGTTTGATCCCTGGCACCACAAAAAAAAAAAAAAAAAAGAAAAAGAAAAAGAAAAAACCTACTGGGGGTTATATATAAACAGGGCAAGGGTAAAATACATGTAGCACATTGAATGCATACCCAGTTGATAATTCTAACCCATACACTTGGTTTAGCATCTTCTGTCCAGGTTGGTTTCCAAGTCTTTTTGAAATTTTTTATTGGTACATTATAATTACAAATAATAGTGGGATTCATTGTGACATATTTGTCACATAACATAATTTGATCAATTTCATTTCCCAATAACTCTTCTTTCCATCCTCATGACCCCATTCCTCTACTCTACTGGTCTCCCTTCTATTTTCATGAGATTCCTTTTTTTTACTTTTCCTCTCTAGCTTCCACATATGAGAAGAAACATATGACCTTTGACTTTCAGATTCTGGCTCACTTCGCTTAATATGATACTCTCCAGTTCCATCCATTCTCCTGCAAATGACATAAGTTCATTCTCCTTTGTGGCTAAATAAATCTCCACTGTGTATATATAACATACATATTCTTTATCCATTCATCTGTTAACAGACATCTAGGCTGGTCCCATAATTTGGCTATTGTGAATTGCACTGCTATGAACATGGGTATGCTCATCTCTAAAGTATGCTTACTTTAATTATTTTGGATAAATACTGAGGAGTGGCATAGCAGGGTCATATGGCAGTTCCATTCCTAGTCTTTTGAGAAAACTCCATATTGATTTCCATAGTGGTTGTACTGATTTACAATCCTACTAACAGTTGAAAAGCGCTCCTTTTCCCCTACATCCTTGCTAACATTAATTATTCTTTGTACTCTTGATAATTACCATTCTAACTGGAGCTGAAACATTAGTGTAGTTTTGACTCGTATTTCACTGATTGCTAAAGATGTGAAAATTTTTTATATATTTGTTGGTCATCTGAATTTCTTCTTTTGAGAAATGTCTATTTAGTTCATTTGCTCATTTATTGGTTGGGGTTTTGGCTTTTTTAATATTAAGTTTTTTGAGTTCTTTATATATTTTGGACACTAATCCTCTGTCAGAAGAGTAGCTGACAAAGATTTTTTCCCATTTTATAGGTTCTCTCTTCATGCTTTTCTTTTGCTATGCAGAAGCTTTTTAGTTTGATGCTATCCCATTTATTAACTCTTGGTATTATTTCTTGAGTCTTAGGAGTCCTATTAAAGGAAGTCACTGGCTGTGCCTATATATATTGCCCCTATGTTTTCTTCTAGCCCTTGCAAATTTTCTGGTCGAATTCCTAGGTCTTTTGTCTACTTTGACTTGATGTTCATGCAGGGTGCATGATAGGTAACAAGTTTCATTCTGCTACATATTAATAAACAGTTTTCCCAGAACCATTTGTTTAAAAAAGGCTCTCACCAAATAGATAGGTCATTCAGATGTAAAATCAACAAAAATATTTGAGACCTAAAAATACTATAAATCCAATGGACCTAAAAGATATCTACAGAATATTTTATCTAACAACAGTTGGATATACTTTCTTCTTAGCTGCTCATGGAATTTCTTCAAAATAGACCTTATTTTAGGTCACGAAGCAAGTCTTAGCAAATGAAAAAAAAGTCAATATAATTATTTGCATATCATCAGATCATAATGGAATGAAATTAGAAATTAACAGTAAGAAAAATTATAGAAATCACTGAAACACACTGAGATTGAACAAAGTGCTTCTGAATGATGAATAGGTCATAGAAGACATCAGAGGAGAAACTTAAAAATTCTTAGAATCAACTGAGAATAGAGATACAACATACCAGAATCTCTGAGACACTAATAAGGCAGGGTTTGTTTGTTTGTTTGTTTGTTTATATCAGGGATTGAACTCAGAGGTACTTAAGCACTGAACCACATCCCCAGCCTTATTTTGCCTATTTTATATTTTTATTTAGAGACAGGATCTCACTGAGTTTCTTAGCACCTCACTTTTGCTGAGGCTGGCTTTGAACCTGAAATCCTCCTGCTTCAGCCTCCTCAGCTGCTGGGATTACAGGTATGTACCATGACACCTGGCCTAGGAAGGCAGTTCTAAGAGGAAAGTCTGTAGCACCAAATACCTATGTAAAAAAATCAGACAGATCCTAAATAAACAACTTAATGATGCATCTCAAAGTCCTAGAAAAAGAAGAACAGATCAATTCCAAAACCAATATAAGGAAGGAAATTATTAAGATCAGAACCAAAATTAATTAGAGAATTTAGAAAGGATCAATGTAACAAAGAGTTGGTTCTTGGGCTGGGGATGTGGCTCAAGCGGTAGCGCGCTTGCCTGACATGCATGCACCCTGGGTTCAATCCTCAGCACCAAATACAAACAAAGATGTTGTGTCCACCGAAAATTTAAAAAAATATATTAAAATTCTCTCTCTCTCTCTATCTCTCTCTTTAAAAAGAAGGGTTGGTTCTTTGAAAAGATGAACAATATTAATAAACCCTTAGCCAACCTAACAAAAAGAGAGAGAGAGAAGACCCAAACAAATAAAATCAGAGGTAAAAAAGAAATGAGCTGTGCCACAGATATCACAAAAAAATCCAGAGGACCACTAAGGGCTATTTTGAAAATTTACATTCCACAAATTGAAAAATATAGAAGAAATGGACAGATATGAATGCATAAGTCCTACCCAAATTGAACCAAGAGGACATAGGAAACCTAAACAGACCAATAACAAGCAATGAGATTGAAGTGGTAATAAAAAGCCTTCTCTTTTAACTTTGTATATTTCTTCTTGCTTCGTTTTTTGAATTATGATAAGCATTGTTACATTTGCTTTAAAAGTTTTTAATTAAAAGCAGAAACATATAATAACAAGCTATTAGAAGGAAATAAAGTATAACTGCTGATATAAACTTGTGTATAAAAGGTTCAAAACAGATTAATATAGTAGCAACCCCTTCCCTGACCAAAGACACCCCTCTATCCGCCATCAATGTAAATGCTCCTAGGAACCTGAACCTATAAATCAAAGTTTGTGTGAATCACGACTGAAGCTGGGAGATTAGGATAGGACTTTTTGAATAATGAAGGATCACTTGGCAACTGCAATAGTAGCTGCATCACAAGCTGCAGAAATCATTTATGAAACTGCCTTATTGAGACATAACTGACGTACAATAAAACACATTCCATAACATAAACTGTGCATGTATCAAAATTGTACATTTTAGTAAGTTTTAACATATGTACACATGCCCATAAAACCCTGATCACGACAGTGAAAACACTCATCACCCACCCAAAATTTCTTGTGCTCTTTTGTAAACCCTTTTCAGCCTTCAGCAACCACTGATCTGAATGCCAAATGCTTAAGTCCTATCTGACTTATTGGGTAACGTAATAAAAATAGACATTTTTTCTGGAAAATACTCATACAATGCTAAATTTCAACAGGTATTTTCCTGTAAATCAAAATGATTTCTCAATTTCAAGCTTAATGTGCCAATCTTTATCTAGTTAAAGCTGTATGGAGTCTTGTTTTGCTCTTGAAAATAGGTCTAAAAAGATTTGTTTCCCCCTATATGATCCCTGTTTGTAACCCTGTTTAAACCAAATAAACATATTCTAGAATATTATCTATTTTAAATTATATATTACACATTAGAGTATATATTAATTAAAATATATCTGCTAAAAACAGGTAGAATCACTGAGACCAATTTATTAGGCTATTACTCAAAATTGATTATGTAGAACAATCTAACTTACCCTTTAAATTTCTTTTTAATATTCCTGTGCTTCAACTGACAATAATGGTAGAATTCATTAACATTCTCATTATTTTCACCATTGTAATATCCACAGATTGATTTATTCAACAAGGTTTTCAGAGTCTAGTATAAACCAAGCCCTGATGAAAAAGAATGCCATAATTATGACCTTCATAAATTAATCAAAAGGTCAATTTTTAAAAAAAATTGTTTAATTTTAGTAATACTTAACATTAGGGTTATTTTGACATAATTATTAAAGCATGGAATATAATTTGCTCTAATTCAATCTCCAGGGCTTTCCTTTCCCCTCTTCTTCTCCCTCCACCTGTTCCCTTCCCTCCACTGTACTGGTCTTTCTGCTATTTACTTATATAGATTTTTAATTAGTGTCTTGGATATATATGATGGTGAGATTCACTGTTGTATATTCATATACAAACATAGGGAAGTTAGGTCAGATTCATTCCACTGTTCTTCCCTTATCCTGATTTTCCTCTCTCCCCCTCAGTCTCCTTTCTCTACTCCACTGATCTGTCTCCTGCTTTATTGGAATTTTCCCCTTCCTTCAAAAGGTCAAATTTTAATGAATATTTTTACCTATTTCCCTGTTCTCTTATATTTCACCTTTACACCTTCTCCAACCTCATGCACACATTTTGCTGCTAGCTTTGTGATTAAAAGCCATACTACTGAAATGATTTATTCCTTAATACCTTTATAGAGGCCAATAGGAGGTCCTTTAACCTTAAAAAATTACAGTTACTTAATAATGCTTACACAATATGCATTCTAGCAATGGCTTGTGTACGTAGCTTTACAGAAATATTTCACTCAACATGCTCCCAATGCCAGAACATTTCTAGAAGATTCTCAGAGAACATGCTGCTTTCTCTTATCACCTGGAACTTCATCTTCCTTACCACTGTACCTAGTAGCAAAGCTGGCCAAATAGGAGTAGAATAAGAGATTAGGGGAAAGGTGTCACACTGGAAATGTTCTCCCAAGCCTAAAATAGTTGTTTTAAACTGCAGTGAAAACTCAATAAATTCTGCACAGTCTGCATCCAAAATCATTCCAAAACCTTTTCTCATTTCAGAACATATTAGAGAGCCTCATCTTATACCTCTCGGGTTTTTAAAATCAAATTAACTTTGAAACATTGAAAGTACTTGAGTCATAAGTATCCACCCATTTGTTCTCTCTTATTCTTTCTCACTCAAATATTTGCTGTCAGAGTGTTTAGCAAGGTGATCTGAATAAGTCACATTTAAAAAAAAAACAACAGTAGAAAATACTAGGACAATCTGCATAACTCAATATCCTCTTTTGAAGTAGGTCTTACTGCCTTTCTTTTTTCTCCAGGCTTTTGAACCTCCAAGTTTGTCATTTTGAAAGCATTTTAGATGTATAAAATTATATCAACATATTTATGTAAGATAGCAGGGCAGCCAGTATTTGTTAGGGTCAGATCAACCTAGGAAATTTGCAACCTTCTGGTCATATAGAATCCCAGTAAACAGGGTGCAGTGGTACATGCCAGTAATACGAGCAGCCCAGAAGGCTAAGGCAAGAGAATTACAAGTTCAAAGCCAGCCCCAGCAACTCAGCAAGGCCCTAAGCAACTTATCAAGACCCTGTCTCAAAATAAAACATAAAAAGTGTTAGGTATATGGCTCAGTGTTAAATTGCCCTGTGTTAAATCCCTATTAACCTCTCCCCAATAAAAAGAATTCCAGTAAGTTTTGACCAAATAGAAATATTTTCTGGCTCTTTAGTCAAGATGCCACAGATAAATGTTCAAGCATTCTGACACATCATTAACCCAAACAGCATTTTAAAACGAAGCCTTAACCATATGCTCTGATCTTTGGAATAATTTCAAAATCACATCATTAAAATAAACTGTACTCAATTTTGCAATAGTAGGAATATAGCCAGTAGATAACCCTGTAAACAACCAAATTCCCAGATTAAGATGGTATGAAAGAGATTATGGGGGGTGGGCAATGAAGATTTCTGGAAAGAAGTGACTTGTGAAGATCCACAGCCATTCAGTAATGATAACTTTGCAACAGTGAAATATTAGAGTTCTACAAAGACAATCTCTGCTATCATCACTCAAAGAAACTTACCTCTAAGGTAGAGTTTAGTGTGGGGATTTTTTTTTTTTTTTTTTTTTTTTTGGTGTTAGGGATTTAACCTAGGGATGCTTTACCACTGAGCTACATCCCCAGTCCTTTTTTTATATGTTCATTTATTTTTATGTGGTGCTGAGGATTGAACCCGGTGCCTTGTATGTGTGAGGCAAGCACTCTACCACTGAGCCCCAGCTCCAGCCCCCCAGTCCTTTTTATTTTGTTATTTTGAGACAGGGTCTCATTAATTTGCTGAGGGTTTCCCTAAATTGCTGAGGTTGGCCTCCTACTTGCCATCCTCCTGTTTCACCCTCCCCAGTCACTGGAATTACAGACATGTGCCACCACACCCAGCTTAGTATGAGGAATTTTGATCTTGAAATAAAGAAAAATAGATTTGTGTTAATTCATCTCTCAGGGCAACTTAATTTTCTGTTTTCTTCTCCCTGTGTCAAAAGATTGTTCTAAGGTTTCCTTTATGTGATATTTGTGAAAGCAAAGTGCTTTGAGTGCTTCTGAGGCTAACAGAAAATGAATAAACTTTTAAAAAGTTTGTATTCAGCCTTTCCATGCAAATGCATTTATATAACTCTGTATGCTGGGGTGAGCACAGTCATCCTCCCATGACAGCAAGGGAGGGAGCTATTTTTAAAAAACTGTATATACAAAGCAGTGGGCAGACCTGTCCAACAAGTCTTTTAGTCTTTTGCCTCTTCTTCAGCACTTTGTTGAAAAGCACCTTTTTTTGCAGACACCTCCAGCCAAGAATGACGCTTTATACCTTGGATTAATTTACCATAATGCTACTAAAGTTGACTCTTTCTACTTTCTCTTCTCCACATGACCTCAAAAAAGAAAGAAAAGGCCATCATGGATGTAAAGGAATGTGGCTAAGTATCTCCCATACTTTTTCCTCACTCACTGAGTAATATTAGAATTGTTTGTGGGAAATGCATCTTAGGAAATTACCAGTGTTTTGCTTCCAGGTTCTGTCTTGAGTCTGAAAATTACCAGCAGAATTCCTGTCCACAGTCGCCACCTACAGGAGAAAAGCAACCTTCACATGGGACCTGGCTTTGTCCTACTAAGTTTCTGAGTGCAGCAGTATTTCCCCAGCTTTTCAAAACCCTAAGGTGATCTTATTTGAATACAAGTCCCACAGAACCACATATTACCCGATATCTTATGTGGAAAATGTGATCGAGGGAGGAAAAACTGGGGAGGCCACAATTCATGTGAACTCTTCATAGTAACCTATGGCATCCTAACTAGGCAACACTCTGTCAGAAACAGGTATAGTCAAAAGTGGATGAAATAGTACAAAAATAAGTAAAACAACTGTATCTTTACAACCTTAAGCACGAAGAGTCTGATAGTAACATAGTCGTACTTATATACCATCATAATCTGGTTTTGTACTTGTTTTTATTAACAATTCCAGATATTGATATTGTTAACACATTTCTCACTTTTTATGCCTGCAGAATGTTTCTGTAGAAATTTGATAGAGAAATTTTGTAGAAATTCTATAGGGACTTACTACAGATTTATTTAGAGATATTCCCCCTCCATGGAGATTTGTGTTTTCTAATATTCTTTTTTCCTGAAAGACCATTACCTTTTCCAAAGGACTACTGCCATAAGAAAAAACAACTACCATGAAATTATTTGTATAGATCTTTACAAAAATGATTTCCTCAAAATGTATTTTCAAATATATTTTGTCAAAGGGCAGGAATTCATTCATATGGCTCATTAACTACTGTCAAATTGGTCTCCTGAAACATTAAGTCAATTAATCAGGCCATCAGTGAGCAAATATGCCTGACCCCCTTGCAGCCCTATACACATTGGATCATTATGATGTTTATGTTTGCTGCCTTTATTAGTATATAACAGAAACTCCAAGTAGCTCTCATTTGCATTTAATTTCATGTAGACTGAAGCTCCAGCCAACCTTGTATCCATATTCCACTTCCTGTTCAATATCTCCAGTTGAATATTTCATTGGCATCTCAGATGAACAAGTGCACCAGAGCTCTTAATTTCCATCCCCCAAATCTGTCCTCAATCTCAAACTTGTTTCTTCCCACCTAGTGATTACCACCTCCCCAAATAGAGTCACCCTCCACCCAAGTGCTCAGGCTGAAAACTTAGGACTTATTCTTCCCTTCTTCTCTGATTCGTTCCTTTTGCAAGTCCTTTGAACTCCACCTTTACCACACATTCCAAACCCATTTCCAACTTCATTGCTACATCGCAGGTCCAAGCTACCACCATGTGTCACCTGAATCATTGCAACAGCCTCCTCTTCCATCCTTGTCCCAACAGAGTCTACTCTATACACTAGCCAAAGTGATAAAAAAAAAAAAAAACTTTAAGGGCTGGAGGTGTAGTTCAGTGGTAAAGCTCTTGCCTAGCAAGGATCAGGTCTCTCCCCTGTTCAAAACCCTCCAGTGAACCGGGCACAGTGATGCATGCCTGCAATCCCAGCAATTTAGGAGGCTGAGGCAGGAGGTTCATGAGTTCAAAGCCAGCCTCAGCAACAGCAAGGCCCTAAGCAACTTAGCAAGACCCTGCCTCTAATAAAATACAAAAAAAAAAAAAAAGGGCTGGGGATGTGGTTCCTGGGTTCAATCCCTGGTACCAATAAACAAACAAATAAATCCAAAACCCTCCAGTGGTTTCCCATGACATTGTGAAGGAAATGCAAACTGCTTATCCTCAAAACATGGCCCCTGCCCACCTCTTTCAACTCATTTCACCCCTCCTCCCCTCCTTCCTTTGTTCTGTCCATCCCAGCCCCACTGGTCTTTTTACTGCCCCACAAATGTAGCACTTTCACTCCACAGGGTGAACATGGAGTTCCCCCTATCTGAAGGGCTCTCACCGAAGATTTCTTTAAGGTTGATTATTTTTCATTTTTTTCAGATTTGACTTGAATGTCATCTCAGAGCATCTTTCCCTAAACAATCTGAAATAGAACTGGCCCCACCCCTATCAACAGTAGCATATCACTCCATTTTATTTTTACCATAACATTGAAGCTAGCTATTAATTTTGACACCTTGTAGATCTGTATAAAAGTGTGTTGTGTTGAAGCAGCAAATTCATGAGTGCTGCATTTGGAATATTTAGTTTTATCTTTAAGCACCACCCCATGTATTCATTTATGCCATCTAATATATGACAACCAGTTGTAGTACATACAATTTTATGATCTTTATTTCCCTTTGTATTTACTTTAAGCATTTAAATAAATTGCTGAATTGTGATTTTAAAAAAGAAAGAGAGAAAACATGCAAGTGGTAAGTGTAGCATGCAGGGGCTGGGGATGTGGCTCAAGTGGTAGCGCACTTGCCTGGCCCGGGTTCGATCCTCAGCACCACATACAAAGACGTTGTGTCCGCCGAAAACTAAAAAATAAATATTAAAAAAAATTCTCTCTCTCTCTCTCTTAAAAAAAATAAAAAAATAAAAAGAGTAGCATGCAAGTCACTAGACTCCAGGTTAAAAAGGAAAATAGTGGCCAAAGCCTGGGGTCAGATATGTCACTGGTGCTTTAGTCTAGCAGGATATTTTAAGTATTCTCAGTTCTTTATTCTCTGACATTCTGAGGTTCCCCAACACTTTCTAGTATAAAGTTGCAAAAGTCATATCTTGTAATATTCATGGAAACATACCCATTTCAAAAAGGGTGACCCCAATGTATAGGGGATCAAGCATGAGAGAGTACACCTTCACTTCCTATTAAATGAAGTCTGAGTTTCTGATCCAGTTATCAAAAACACTCCGCGAATTTCATTCCCTTCCCAGGTTGTATATCCCCCACCACCCTTCAGTCACCCTACTCCACAGCAAAATTAATCCACTCCGCTTCGCTTCCAAGTCTCCATAGCTTTGCTCCTTGAGTCATTTTCTCTCTCCAGTGTCTCATATCAAGCTTTCATTCATCTTTCAATTCAATCTTAGATCCAGCTTCTTCCTCACTTCTCCGCTTTCCCCAATAATTTATCTCACTAATGTGCTTGCTTAGAAATATATCTATACCTTTCTTAACACACTTATCACTTTCAGTGCTGCATTATAATTATTTGGATGTCTATAATTTCAAAAACTGAGATTAGTTCATAATTTTATTTCTTTAGATTAGAAAAAATCTTTCCTGTGAGTTTAACTTATAATTTTGAATTAATCAATTTATGAGTTCATTCACATGCCTATCACTGTATCCAAAATGATTTATTATTTTGTTTCACTTTTATTTAGTCTCCAATTAAGATTCTGCTGTAAAATGGAAGATACAGCCATCATAAATTTTTACCAAAAATGAATTGGGCTTCTAGATGTACACATTTCTAGTTATAAAATCTTTAAATAATATTCCCTTCTATTGATGAGACTTAAATCAAGAATAATAATAGGGGCTGGGGCTAGGGCTCAGTGGCAGAGTGCTTGACTAGCATGTGTGAGGCACTGGATTCGATCCTCAGCACCACATGAAAGTAAACAAAATAAAGGCATTCTGTTCATCTACAATTACAAAAAAAATTTAAAAAGGATAATAGTAAATGAAGGGGGTTCATAGTCCTACCACAAAGGAGTAAAAGCTAAAGTAAATATTTTAAAAATTGAAGCTATCCATTTATGTTGTATATTTGTTAACCTACTTTTGCCTGTCTGTCCCTTCCCTTCCCAATCTGTAAGTTCCATGAGGGCAGGGTTGCATCTGCCTGGTTCACTAGTATATCTTCAAAGCCTAAGATAGTACCTGGCTCATATAAAGAAATAATAAGGAGGCTGGGGATGTGGCTCAGTGGTAGAGCACTCACCCAGCCTGTGAGAAGCGGGTTCAATCCTCAGCACTACATAAAAATAAATAAATGAATTAAAGGTATTGTGTCCAACTGCAACTATATATATATATATATATATATATATATATATATATACACACACACACACACACACACACACACACACACATATAAAAGAACTCATAAGGCTAAATCCTACCTAAAACAGATTCTGTTCAAAAGCTGCATTTGAAAGTATGACGTTAATATTTAAAATACTAATATTAGCACTCAAAGACAAATAGTAAAATGATAATGCAGATGTGCATGTTCTTTTGGATTCCTAGAGCTATTAACATTAATGAACATTGAGATAAATTCAGGTATACCTACTAAACACCTACCCAGTTAGACATTTTGAGGGCTACCATAAGTCACCCTCAAAGGACTAAGTCTGCAAAGAGAAAGAACTTATAACTTGTAACTGGAATATGAGGAATAAAATGGTGAATGCCATGAGAGGTGTAGAGTACTTTGGGCCACAGATAAACAATAAAGGTCTTAACACTCTTTCACACAAAATGAGTGTTAGAATTCCTGGGAATGTACTTTGTGTGTTTAATGGGACGTATGTAGAAACAATTGTACTTGTCACAATAACTGGCAAAGGAATAAGCTTCTCTGCCATTTGCTAAGCAGGGGGCCAGCAATTGCTTAATGCCCTGCAGTTCCTGGACAGACTTGCACAATAAAGATCTTCCCATGACAACACAGAAAAAACTCATCTAGAATATATGGAATGTATTCAGGGAATTCCAGATTCATATTTCTAACATGTTGCTTTCCCAGGTAGTCACTTCTGGGTTGTTTTTCCTCTGAACTCTGTGTGTGTATATATATAATTTTTTTAAAAAAATTTAATTTTTTAATCGGTTTTACTTGACAGTAGAATGCATTTATGCACTTTGATGTATCATGCATAGATGGGGTATAATTTCTCATTTTTCTGATTGTACATGTTGTAGGATCACATCCATCATGCAGCCATATATGTACATAAGGTAATAATGTTTGTTTCATTCTACTATCCTTTCTATCCCCATATCCCCTCCCCCTCCCTTCACTCCTCTCTATCTAATCTAAAGTAACTCTGTTCTTCCCTAGCAACCCCAACCTTTATTGTGAATTAGCATCCACATATCAGAGAAAACATCCAGCCTTTGTTGTTTTTTTTTTGGGGGGGGGGATTGGCTTAATTCGCTTAGCATGATATTCTTTAACTTCATCATTTACCAGCAAATGCCATAATTTAATTCTTGTTTAAAGTTGAGTAATATTCCATCATATATGTCACATTTTCTTTATCCATTTATCTATTGAAGGGCACCTAAGTTATTTCCGTAGTTTAGCTATTGTAAATTGAGCTCCTATAAACATTGATGTGGCGGCATTACTGTAGTATGCTGATTTTAGTCCTGTGAGTATAAACCGAGGAGTGGAATAGCTGGGTCTTTGAACCAGATTCTATACTCATCAAGTGTTCAGCAGAAAGAAAACTTGAGTCCAAGTAAAGGATGAAGGAGAATAGCAAGACCCACCAGAATGTCTCTGTAGGGTCATAGATTTTCAGCCCCACAACAGAGGAAAGTTACCACCCATGGATAATACTCAGTCCCTAGCAGTTAGCCCTTCCCTAATGATGATCAGCATCCCTGTGTGTTATGATTGTTCTCATTTCACAAAGACAGTTCTACTGTACCTCTGATAATTCTGTAATTACAATGTAAAGTAAGAAGCTAATTTTGAATTAGAATCTTCCCTGGTGGGGGCTCCTTTCTCTTGAGCAGTAGCTCAGAGTCTACAGAGCCAGGTAGCCCCCAGAATGGGGGTTGGGGACTGAGCAGGGAAAGCAGAACACTTACCCCTAGCTAAAGGGGTCAGTTCTGCCCAGCTCTGCTTTCTGGAGGTGAAACATAGCTCAGGCCTTCTAACATCTCAAGATAAGCTATAGATTCCAGTTTTGATTGAGATCTTTAGCTTTTTCAATGTTGACCCCTATTTCAATTGCTTTTTCAAATAGTGTGAAGGCTGAAGCACATCATCTAGGCCTGAATTTGACCCAGGGCCCCTAGTTTGCTCTTTCTGCACACTCAACCCAGGAATCTTTTCAGTTGCATGCATTGAGTCAGTAAATTAAAAAAAAAAATAGTTACGTGTACTGACAACTTGGTAAGGTTTTCAAGATAGGAGGAGAGATGCACAGACCCAGGGACCCAGGTAGGTCATACCAGATGATTGGTACCACTTTTGTTATGTTCTTCCTTGCTTAAAAATTCTTAATTCCCTCCCCTATTTCTTTATTTCTTTTTTTGGTACCGGGGATTAAACTCAGAGGCACTCAGTCACTGAGCCACATTCCAGCCCTATTTTGTATTTTATTTAGAGACAGGGTCTTACTGAGTTGCTTAGCACCTCACTTTTGCTGAGGCTGGCTTTGAACTCAGGATCCTCCTGCCTCAGTTTCCCAAGCTGCTGGGATCACAGGCATACAGTACCACACCTGGCACCTCCCCTATTTCTTACTGCACAAGTTACTTCTAAGGCTCTCCAAAACATGATTCCCCTGCCTTGCCAGCCCTATATTTTATCATGTCCCTGTATTCATCCCCCATTCTATTTGAGCCAGTCTTCCTTGAATTCCTTCTAAGATGATGATCTGTTCAGCCCAATATCTCCTGTCCTTATTGAAATCCTATCCACCATTCCAAACTTTGCTCACACTTCACTCCTTTTATTAAACCTTCCCCGTGACAGTAAAAAGCAAAAAGGTATGGTGTCAAGAAGACCTAGGTTCAAATCTCACTTCCACCATTGATAAGCTGGGAGATATCCTTGGGTTTGTTACCTAAATGCTTTGGGCTTCAGAAGATGATGCATATTGAATATCCCTCATCTGAAATGTTTAAGACTCCAAGTGTTTCAGATTCTGGATTTGGGAATATGTGCATAACCAATAATGATCTCACTGGGGATGGGATTAAAGTCTAAACATAAAATTCATTCATATGTTATATACATGTCAAACACATAATCTGAAAGTCATTTTATACAATATTTTTAGTGACTGTGTTTTGACTGCAGCCTGTCACATGAGGACAGATGTGGAATTTTCCACTTGTGGTATCATGTCAACTTGGCAAGGTTTTCAAGATAGGAAAAGTTTTGAATTTTGGAATATTGGGGATTTCAGATGTTTGGATTAGCGATAGCCAGCCCCTAATAGTACCTACCTTACGGGATTTTCTCTCTCTCTCTCTCTCTCTCTCTCTCTCTCTCTCCCTCTCCCTCTCCCTCTCCCTCTCCCTCTCTCCCTCTCTCTTCCCTACAGGATTTTTAAAGGATTACATAAAATAATGCAAATAAAGCACTTGCTCCCCAGCAAGTGATTAATTAATGTGAACTCTTATTGTTAATATACCTACTCAATTTTCACTGACCTTCCTCTCCTTCTGTAAGTGCTCCATCCCTTCTGCTGCCTCTTCTGAGCACAGCCCCACTAGATTCTATGCAGTCCATTTTTACTCGACTGTGACCCAGGTATTGACCTGCCTCACCTGAAATTTAGCTTTAAAGCTTCTTAAAGTACTAGGAGTATGTAGGATACAACATAGAATCCATAGACCCAAGTGAATACTGAATCAGAGTTGCACAACAAACACTACCTCTGAAACAAGTCAGCCAAAGTCCCTATCTCCAGCAAAGGCAAGAGTGCATGCTGGGAAGAGCAATGTGTATCTAATCTCAGAGGTGGAGACTGCTTCCATGTTTAGATAATCCTCCCATCTCCCCGCCCCCCCCCCCCACACCATCTTGTTTTATCCAATATGGTCCTCACTCCGCCTTCCCTAACCTTCAACCCTCTCCTTCCTTCTGATGCTAGAGATAACACACAGAACTAGTTAAAGGCCACTCTCTTTATATGACTATATGATGGGGAACCTGAACAAACAGGCTACACTGCCTGTCTAAATGGAAAGCCTGTGATCTACTACTACAGAAGCCAAGATGGCCTCTGCAGGCCCTGTCCCCCTCTCTACCTCCACTGGAATAATAAGTCCAGCCTCATCCATCCTGTGAGGTGTGCAGTAGGTGGGATCCCCTGGGCACCAGTGCCCACCATCTTATTCCACATCTTACTTTTCTCTGTTTTTACAAGGATTAAAAGAAAAAGAATTTAATGAAAGTTACTCCATGCTTCAGGTGACTCCATGTTTTCAGGGGACCCCCAACCCCCAAAAAAAACACAGCACAGAAAAATGTGACCACTGAAATGTCATACCTTTTAAAAAGCAAACATAACAAAACAAACCCAGAATCTAAGAATTCCCAACTACTTTATCCCAAGAATGGTTTTCCAAGCATGAAAACTGAACCTTACCAACTGTGCTACATGAGTTTACACTTTGAACAGCATGAGGTTTCAAAGTTAGATTAGAAGCAGGCAGAAATGGACAAATTGGACATGATCTTTGACATTTGATATCATAAGGAAAATGAAAAGGCCAGTTGGAACCAGTATTCCAATTGCCAACCAGTATTCCAATTCCAATTCCAGTATTGCCCCTTGGAGTTAGCAGCATTCAAAAGTTTTCTGGTAATGATCAGCTTTAAAGAAAGTTACAAAAAGCAGGCAATAGAATGTAAAGAAGGTGAGGATTCCAAGGACCAAGATTATGATTCTCTTGCGTGCAGGGATGGCAGTTTTCCCAGCAGCACGGGTCTTCCTAGCTTGCTTTTTCCCCTCAACCCTCTGCCCACCAATCGAAGCTCAGCACTCAGCATTCCAAATGCCTTGTGGGTGACCCTGCTCTCTTGGTCAAATTGGAAACAAGTCTTATTCCATCTGCACTGGAAAAGTCCAGTGGAGACAGAGTGTCTTGAGAAGTCCCTGAAACCAAGTACCGAGTCATCAAGGGGACAGGTAGGGACAACAGAACCCTGCTAAAGATTAATTGGATGGGTGCAGTGGCAGCAGGGAGAAAGTTGAGAGCCCAAGCCCTTGGCATGATGATGTAGCAGGAGAGGGCACCTTCAGTTCTCATTAGCGGGATGACAATACCAACGCACTCTAAGGGAATGCCTCGCGTGACCTCGGCTGTAGCAGCGGCTGGAATGAGTGGGTGCCAGAGCGCCCCCTACTGCGGTGCCAGGGCCAGAGGAAGCGCAGCAGGGTGAAGGGAAAGGACCAGGGGAAGAGACTAGACGCATCTCTGGAAAACCTGACTCTGCTGGGGCTGGAAGGGTAACCCGGGTCCCCTGCATAGCCCGTCCCCAATCCCCATCCAGGGTCTGGCAAGGCCCTGTCTGCGTTGCACCCACAGCTCCGGTAGGCCAGGGCGGACAGCCGACACAGACGCAGTGGGACGTGGCTGCCTTCTCTGCGAGCAGAGCGTAGGGCATTTACCGGGAGACTCAGGAGCCGTTGCGTCTCCACTCTGGGCTCCTCTGGGATAGCGGGTCTGCCACCACCACCGCCACTACCGCCGCCGCCGCCCCTTTCCAGCTGCAGCAGTAGCCACTGCCTACGCTCCCAGTCGCTCCCTGCGACTGTTGTCCGTGAGGCCAGCTGTTGAATGGCTCGCGTCGAGCGCACCAGGAGCATAAGAGTCCTCGCTGCATCCAAGTCCGCGACGCAGGCGCGCAGCCGGGTGCCAACGCCCCGTGCACCCCTCGCCCCGCTGCGGCCCTGGCGAACTCACAGCGACTGCCTCCCGGCTCGGGGCTGCGGGCTGCGGGCTGCGGGTTCGCCTGCCTGCCCGCTTGCTCTGCTCGGTGGGCTCTCGCCAAACCAATTGACTCCCCTCTGAGGCTCCACCCCCTCGCTTCCATCCCTCAACTTGCCCACAGGACCAATGGCAAAGATGGACTAGTCCCGCCCCTTCGATTCCCCCAGGGCCAATCGCCTTCTCAGGAGGAACCATTCAAATAACCCCGCCCCTCTAGTGCGGCAAAGCTGGAGCCAAAGTTTACCCCAGTACGCAGTGGCTCCTGAGATTCGCTAGCTTCACCCAGGCTTCCCACCCTCCCGGCCTCATAAGGTTACAATGTTGTTAAAGACTGCAACTTACCTGGTCTACCGACCCACGCACACATTAATGCCTTCGAGGAAAATAGTATAAAAAGGCTAATGAGAGAGCGGCTGTTGCCCACCTCACCTGTGAGGAGGGACTGCTGAGAAACGGCCACCCAATCGGCCATGCCTTACACATCGCAAGGTGAGCAAGAACCTCAAAGATCATCAACTGACTATCCCTGCACTGTTTTTGATTTTTGTTGTTTGTCCCATGTAGAGAAGTCCTGCCCTTGTAAACTGGACAACCTCCAGTAATTGGGATTCACTGCGGACTGCAAGCATAGGGCTCTGACTCCCTGGTAACTTCTGTCCTTTTGAGGTCAAGCAAAGGCAGCCTTGCCCCTTCTTCCTCCACCGTGATCCCACAATTTGAAGTCAATTCTGGCTCACTTCCCCTCCAGGCCCCGCTGCTCCAAAGACTGAGTTCAAGTCTCTTCTCTGAATTTAGGCCAATTCCTTTATACCTTTTAAAAGTACGAGGCAGGAACTGAGTCTTCCTTCTCCCTATCCCCACCCCAGGGTACAGTCCCATCTGCAGGAGTAGACCCAGGGTGGTCACATCTCCTATCTAGAGGACTTTTCAGCTTGAGCTCCCTAAAGTGGCATTTGCTTTCTTGACTGCCATATTACAAAGCTGACTCTTATTAGATTTACTCTCAACACACCCCTGGGGTATTTCTCACAGTGGCTGCTATCACAGGGCTCTGTTTTCTCCTTGATTACCTGAGATGGGGGGTGTTGATTTCACCCTCTTCTGTCAAGACATCTTTGCTGTTCATTCTGTCCTAAATACACCTTCATCTCTGCTCCCTACCACACTGCCTTTGTTCAGGCACCTACCCTGTTTTGCACCACAACTGCCAAAGAGCTTCTCAACCCCTCACCTTGCCTCTAGACTTCCATCCTCCTGGCTGGCTTCCCAACACTCCTCTCCTCATCCTTTTCACATGGGAAGCCAGAGTCAGATCTAAAACACAAATGCAATCATGATACCACCTCCCAGCTTAAAAGCTCATCCCAGCTTCCAGTCATTTTTGTTCTCTCCCCTTACCCCCATTCCTTTCAGGATAAGATCTAAAATCTATGGCACAGCATGGAAAACCTTTGGTGACCTGACCTCAGCTGCCCAGCCTCATTTCTAGCTATTCCACCTCCAATCACAGAGCAGTCTATACTTAAGGTAAACTGAACTTCCTCTTACTCAGAAGAGCCATGGTCTCAAACACTTTGATTTTTTTTTTTATACAAAGTCCAAAATAACCTTCTCCCTACCCTACTGTATGTGACCTAAAACATATTGATGTGTCTTATTCATTCATTGAACAAGTACATCATGCACATCTATTATGTGCCAAGTGTTGGGGGTATAAAAATATGTAAGATTTAGAGTCTAATACTCCCATGCCTTAGGCATGTAATAAATTTTTTTGTGTTATTTTTCCTGTAAAAAATAAATAAATGAAAGTGTGTAAGATTGGGTCCTTCCATCAGGTGCTCCTCAATAGGATGTAATGATTCTGCTTCCATTCACATTGCCACACAGACATCAAGGCAGCTAATTGGTTCCCTTGCAAGTGAGGGGGATGCTGATGGAACCTAGGGCCTTGAACATGCAGGCACACACTCTACCACTAAGCTACATCCCCAACCCAAGGAAGCTAATTGGAATGGTTACTTTGGACTTCAGACTCATCCAAATAAATGAAGGGTTGGGGAAACTGAAACTGAGATTTTTCTCTCTTGCTTAATATCACTAAATAATAGTTAAACTCATTCCATTAAGGCTGTCAATTTTGTTTGTGTGGTTTTTGTTTTTTGTTTGGTACTGGGAATCTAACCCAGAGGTGTTTTATCACTGAGCTCTATTCCCATACTTTTTTGTTTTTATTTTGATACAGGGTCTCATTAAGTTTCTTAGGGTCTAACTAAGTTGCTGAGACTGACTTTAACCTTGTGATCCTCCTGCCTCAGCCTCCCAAGTCAAGTCGCTGGATTATAAGCATGTGCCACCATGCCCAGCAAGGTTGGCAATTTGAAGGCCAGAGGTCATGACTCTTTCATGTTTTAATCACACAATTACAGGACTTTGGGGGTTTTGTTTGTTTGTTTTGGTATTGGGGATTGAACCCAGGTGTGCTTCACCACTGAACAGTTTAACTTTTAAAAACCCAACTTATAGTCAGGTGTGGTGTCACATCCCTGGCTCAGGAGGCTGAGACAGGATGGTCCTGAGTTCAAAGCCAGCCTCAGCAATTTAGGGAGGCCCTATGCAACTTAGCAAGACCCTATCTCTAAATAAAATATTTTAAAAGGCTAGAGATGTGGCTCAGTGGTTAAGCACCTGTGGGTTCAATCCCTGGTATCCAACTTGCTAAAGTGTTTTGCATGTGCTTATGGGTAGATGTGTTGAGTTCTTTTTCCTTTTACGTTCAGATAATCAATTTGTAACATAGCGTTTCTGGATCTGAAGAGAAAACACATGAACAGGATTGTATGTTGAACAAATGAACCGGTTTTAATCACACAATTACAGGACTTTGAGGTTTTGTTTGTGTTTTGGTATTGGGGATTGAACCCAGGTGTGCTTCACCTCTGAACTGTATCCCTAGCCTGCCTATCTTTCTTTCTTTTTAATATTTATTTTTTAGGTGTAGATGGACACAACACAATATATATATTTTTAATGTGGTGCTGAGGATCGAACCCGGGCCCCGCTCTTGCTAGGGGAGCGCTCTACCGCTGAGCCACAATCCTAGCCCCAATCTTTCTTTCTTTTGAGACAACATCACTAAGTTGCTTAGGGCCTCACCAAGTTGCTGAAGCTGACCTTGAATTTGTGATCCCTCTGCTTCAGCTTCCCAAGTTGCTGGGACTACAGGCATGTGCCACCTCATCTGGCAAAACTTTGGTATTAACATGGACTTTTAAGTTAATTTAATGAAACCCCACCCTAGATGCCTAAACTACTATGTGGGCAGTTTTGGGGGTTCTTTACAAAGTTATTAGTTCCTTAGAATCTGAAAATAAGTTATTTTTGTTGTTGTTACTATTAAACCATATGGCTTAGCTAGGCCCATGGGACACGCCTATAATCCCAACGGCTTGGGAGGTTGAGGCAGGAGGATTATAAATTCAAAGCCAGTCTCAGCAATTTAGCAAGGTCCTAAGCAAATTAGGGAGACTCTGTGTCTAAATAAAATATTTTAAAAGGTCTGAGGATGTGGCTCAGTGGTTAAGTGCCTCTGGGTTTAATCCCTGGTAGCAAAAATCCAAAAACCAAAGCAAAAAAAAAAACCCAACCATGGCTCTACAAGTCCGAGTTTGCCGCATCTGCAATAATTTGAGGGACACTTGGGATGTTTCTCTATTATCTATTTTTCCCCTCCAGGGTTTGATGTGTCCTCAGGACCTCTTCTTTCCAAATGCAAGACCCACTTGGAAGAATCACATGTTAACATTTACTAGTTATTAACACCTAGCATATGGAAAGAGGCATGGCCTAATGGTAAAAAATTAAAGACACATGTACCAAATTGCAATTTTCAAAGTGATTGATCCTCATAGTAACCTGAATAAATATCTTTATTTCCATTTTACAGGAGAGGAGGTTAAAATGCATCTAGGCTAAATCATCCAGCAGGGTATTTGAATTTTAGTTCTGCCATTAACACTGGGCAAGTGACTATGCCACTCTATGACCCAGTTTCCCTATCAATAAAATCAGATGAGATGATTTGCAAGTGTCCTTGCAGCTTTGTCTGTTATCCCCTCATTCCTGCTTTCTGCGATCAGGGTACTGGAAGGTGGGGGGTGTTGTTTAGCATTTTAATAGTTACAAAAAATCATTTTGGCACTTGAGATACATTTTGGAAAGGATAAGCTCTGGTGGAATGCCAAAGCAGACAACATGAGAGCAGTGAATACTATAAGGAAGAAAATATGAGGATCCTAGAAAAGATCTGGACTCCAAACTCACCTACTCCCTGGGTCCATAATACAACCACTTCAATTTAAATTTTGAACTAAAAATTCCAACTCATTTGCTTTAATGATTAAAGAGTCTTCTCTGCACACCTTGATTAAAGTCTGTTTTGGCAAACTATTTGATCACATTCAGAGAATAATTTTGGCATAAAATGATATAAAGAAATCCATTGTGCATCCCCTGCTTATTCCATATAGCAAAGAGGGAAGATCGGAAATTAAAGCCTGAGGATGTCATTTGGAAGGAACACCAACAGGTCAATGGATGCATTCTAATAATTTATACAAGTCCAAAGGTGAGATGCTTCCCCTCCCCCATTCCTTGATTTTGCTGAGAGGACTGGAAGAACACTGAGATGCAACTAATCTAATGACTATGTATTTGCTTAATCTTATAAGAAAATAAGGCTTTATGCCTAATATAAAAGTAATTTAAGATGCCAGGTGAGAAGTGGTGATCTTCAAACTGGTTGCACAAGAAACTGAAAGCTAATTCCTAGTACGATAAGCCTACTTAATAGTCTGTTGTTTTTAGAGCAATTAAAAACATATTTAATTTTAGTAGAATTGGCTCATATTATACACATTTAATCACTTTTTCAGTAAATGGCTCTAAAGACAGAATAAATAACCCTAACCTACTTTGCTGTGTTCTTACCAGAATTAATTAATTAATTTTAAAGGGTTTCAGGAGTTTTCTAAAACAGAGACCTAGGAATTAGGAGACCTAAATTTTAGTCCAAGCTCTGCCTTCAGTAGCTGTGTGAGCAAAGTGATTCATTTCATTTCTCTGGGCTCAGCTTGTCCATCTATAAAATGACAGATAATAAGGCTCAGTAATCTGTATATTTTGCATATAACATTCTAATACTCTAGGACACTCATATACTAGGACATCAGTATATATATTTTAGTAGCTTAAAACTGTAATAATCTACTTTTGGTTTTCCTACAACTGGATTCCTACAAAAATTTTCAGAATGCTCTGCTGTTCCCAGATAGTCACTTAAGCATATTGATCCTAAAAAAAAAAAAAAAAACTATCCAAATAGGAATTGAGCACAATGTAATAAAGATGCAGAAAAAAGAAAAGATGGAATCTAGACTTCCACATTCATGAGCAAGTAAATACAAGTCATTTCTTAGTAACTGCATCCCCTTACATTCCTCTTCCCATTTTTTTCAGGATTTTCTTTTCAAGGATTTCATTACTTGGCCTCTTCTCTGAAATGAACCAGGGACCCTTATCACCATTTCTAGAAATACTATGACTATTTATAAGACTTGAAAAGAGGTGTTTGAAAAGAAATTGGCGTTTTTATGGAGAGCAAGAAAAACAAAACAAAACAAGTTGTATGCACAATATAGTTTCAACTAGGCTTAAAAAACAGTAGTGCATATGTTAAAGACTGGATGAATATATACCAAATAGTTAAATGACTGGTCTCCAGCTGGCAGAGCTTCTCCTTCAGTTTAGCTTTCTTAAAAAATATTTAAGCCAAGCACAGTAGCATGCACCTGTAGTTCCAGCTACTCCAGAGGCTGAGGCAGGAACCCAGCAATTTGGGGGCAGCTTGGGCAACAAAGCAAGACCCTGTCTTGAAAACAAATAAATATATACTTAATGAGTATTTGTATGTTTGTAATATAGTTATATTTTACATATTTATATATAGTTATATGTATTCAAATATATGTTTATATATTTATATGTATTCAAAATATAGGTTTATATATTTTTATATATTCAAAATATATTAAAACACATATATACATATTTATATATATTCACCATATTTATATACAAATACATATTTATATCTATTCATATCATATGTGTGTAATTTTACATATTATATATTCAAATATATAAATTTTAATTGTCCTCCAAATACCTTATATCAGTTAACAAATACTAGAAGCCCCTCTCATCCTTTTCTTGTTTCTCGAGGTGCTGGTTAGTTTTTACTTTCTAGTACTGTTTCTAGGTCTCCTCCCAAAGAAATATCAAATGCTCTGATTTAAAAAAAAAAATCTTCTCTGTACTGGCATATCTAAATAGGGAGTGTTTCTCCTGAGAATGCAAATCTTCTCATTCACTCTTGCTGAAGGCTATTAACTATTATCCTTGATCAGTAAATTTTGATATAGAGAACTATAAAGAGGGAAAAACTGCTATGTACAAAGAGTAGTGGTTCCAACAGTTTGTGACAAGGGTGTTCAGTTTTTTATTGGTTCTTTTTGGTTACACATGACAGTAGAATCCATTTTAACATAATAATACAAGCATAGACTTTATCATATTCTAGTTGGGACCCTATTCTTATGGATGTACATGATAGTGGGATTCACTGTAGTATATTCATATATGCACATAGGAAAATTATGTCAGATTCATTCTACTGTCTTTCTTTTTTCTGTCCTCCCTCCTTCCCTTCATTCCCTTTTGTGTAATCCACTGAACTTCTATTCTCCACATCCCACTGTGGGTTAGTTTCCACATATCAGCAAAAACATTCAAACTTTGTTTTTTTGGAACTGGCCTGTTTCACTTAGAATGATAGTCTCCAGATCCAAAGATGTACCGTTTAACTGGAAACCTACAAGAACTTTTTCAAAAAGGGATACCTTGCCCTTGTTAAGTTCTGAATTAATTAATATCTTACCAAGAAGGGGCCATTTCTTTCTCAGTCCATCTTTTTAGCTTTCAGGTTGCTATCTGTGCTTGTGTGTATTTTCTCTACCTCAAGCTCTAGCTCTTCTGGATTTATGTCTCTGACCCTTATTATTAACATTTATCAAGCACTTTATGAGACTCTTAATTCACCCAATCCTCATAACAGCATTATGAGTTTTATATTTCTACCCCTATTTAATACTAGAGGGAAAACTGAACCTCTAAGGGTGAGACTTATCCAAGGTAAGTTAGTGGTAAAACTAAGGATAGAACTCAAATCTTCTAACTCCAGACTCTGAAATCTTTGTACTCTACTACATCTCTGAGTTCTTCTCTTTCCAGGCAGGGCCCTTAAAGGCTTAAGCACCCCTTCTATGTTGGAGCCTGAGTATGTAGAAACCTCTGCCCAGCCTGCCTAGCAGACTATATTTGGCTAGGCTAAATCAGTTCTCTAGAAGTGATTTATACTTGAATTATTCTGTAGCTCTTTATTGCATCATTGAAATGTTTTTTAAAGTGTCTTGAGGATATTAAGATGATTACACTTGCTGAAAAAAATGAAAATGAAAATAAATTAGTATACTAAGCAAAAGAAAAATCCAAAACCTTCCTCTCTAATGCTATGTTGAGAGATTATTTTCTTGTTCAGTGGTGAAGTTTAACTTAAGATAGTAAATTGGATGCCACTAAAACAAATGAAATGTGCTTCAAAGAGGACTGGTTTAAGCTGCAGTACAAGGAAATACTATATATGTTTAAAAAAGAATGAGGTGGATCAGTATATGCTGATAAGAAGTGCTTCCAAGCTGCACTGTTAAGGGGGGGAATATGTGTGTGTGTGTGTGTGTGTGAACCATATCCAATCATTTGTAAAATATATATGCATATATGTATATATATATATATATAATTGCATAGATACATGTATATGCATATACCTTATATATATATAGTTGCACAGGTACTTGTATATGCATAAAATAATACATTACAAGATCTCTGGAAGGATATATAAAACATTGAACTGGTGGGAAGGGCAATGTGTGACAGGTGGGGAGAAGACTTACTTTCCATTGCCTATTCGTTTATACCACTTGAGACTTTACGATATGCTGATATTGTCTTAAAATAGTTTTAGTTCTGTAGTACTTCACAACTTTTAAATAATTGTGCATACGTGATTTTATTTGATATACATGAAACACAAAGTACTAAATATTGTGCTTTATCTTAGAGACCTTCAAATTGGTTCCAACCTCCAACCTACTTTTCAGCTTCCCCTTTCCCCACTCCCTGTGTGCTCCAGCCACACCTGAGAAGATTGATCTCCACTTTCCCTCTCTCCCTGCCAGCAGAGCCTTCAGCTCCACTCTCTCACTCCCTTCTAATTAATGTAACTAGGCATTGTGTTCCATAATTACAGGGTTTGTCAGTGAAATCAATAGTTGTCTCCCTTGCGACAATGACATTTTAACTCCATCAATCTCCCCAGAGCCCAGCAGCTTCTCTAAGCCAACAAAACTCCCAAGATTATTAACATGTCTCTTTGCTCTCACTCATTTTCATGCATGTGTATAAAGTAGCAGATTCACAGTTCAATGATTTCATGCATTCCACCTGTGATTATTTGGAAGCAAAATGACAGAATGAACATATATATTAATGGCTCTTTCAGGGTATCATTTATGTACCCCAAATCTATTATTGTATATCTAGGATTCTATGATTTTTAGTAAATTTAAAGAGTTTTGCAATCTTAAATGTATGTTTATTAATGATGATCCTAAGAATCTAACTTAAAATATCCCAGATCATATTGCATTTCTCATATAACTCAGTTTCTCTCCTCTAACCTCAACTCCCCAAACTGTTCCCTGCCCTACTCCTTAATGGAAGATTTCTAATTCTATTGTTTCTTTAGAACCATAGGATGATCTTGAAAGAACCCTGAGAAATCATCTAGAGGTGGGAAACTGAAATCCAGATAGGACACATGATCTGCCCAGCCATATAACAAGTTAACAGCAGAGTCAGAACTAAAACCCAGGATTATTGTTCAAAGCCTAATCAACTACCCATGATAGCATAGATCTTCTTCTCAAGCAGTACTAATGTCCTGGAAATCAGTGAATAAATGATCATCAATCAATTTGCCCAACTGAATCTGAAGATTTACTGACAGAGGAAGGGCTTGGTTAGAAGATGGGTCAAAAGAATAATGAGGAAATACAAGGTCTTTTCCTTCATGTTCCTTCTGGGAGAATTTTTTTTTTTTTAGTATTTAGCACAATTAACCAAGAAGATAGGTACTTTTCTGTGCAAAGAAGAACTTTATGGCTACCAGTCAATAATATCTATCATGATTATCACCCCTATTATTGTATTTTTTCCAGCATATGTTAGCAAGATGTGAAGGCAGTAGGAAACTGTAGCAGACGAGACCACATAAGCACCGCTTCCAGCTTTTGACAAAAATTGTGCTAAAATTAGCCACTAATCCCCATAGATTTGAACCACGGAAAGCAATTTAGCTTCTCGTCTTGTTTTTCCAGCAATCAGTCTGTACCAATTAAACAACTGGTGATAAAGAGAGAAGTACACTTTACATATTTGTGTGATGAGAACTGAAAATGTTCTCTGCCTTCAACTATAGTGGCACCTGGTATCACCCCAGGAGGAAGAAGCAGGCCAACAACGGTTTTGAGGTGCTAAACATAGGATTCTGAACTTAATGTGAAAATGCCAAATGTTCAGATTGACATGGAATCCCTGTCAACTATTTACATATTTTTATTAGGAATATACTTCTTTCTTTTAAAAAATCATCTTTTCCTCCAGCAATTTGCATTTCAAGTATGTATCCATCAAAAGAGAGAGATTTATAAATAAAGATATTCATCACAATTTTTATAAGTGTAAAATTTTGGAAATAATGAAAGCAATTGGAATGATTGAATAAAATATGATAATTCCATAAAAGGTAATTTTATGCAGTCATTAAAAATCACTTCTCAAGTATTTTTTAAATTTGTTTTGTGAGATATAACTATATCCCATAAAGTTTATATGTCATAAGCTTTCATTTAAAGTGTAAAATTCAAATGTTTTTAGTATATTTGCAGAGTTGTGGAACTATCACAATTGTTAGTCTGTTTTGCATGAGATATGCCTGAGATAGGCTACTTTTGAAGAAATGGTTTATTTATATCCCAGTTTTGGAGACGGAAAGTCCAAGATTGAACAGCCCCCATTGGTTTGGTCTCTGTTGAGAGCCTAACAGAAGATGGTATCACAAGGGTGGGAGTGGTTTTTGCTGGAGAAGAGATCACATCTTGAAATAGGAAGCCAAAGATCTGAGTGGGGCCAAGTTTACTGTTTTTATCACAACCCTCAGGCTCTCTCAAGAACTACCTTAATACATTCTAAGGGCAGAGTCACCAATGATCCAAGGACCTTCCACTAGGCCTCACTTCTTAAAGGTCCCACCACCTCTCCCATCGCAGCATTGAGGATCAAGCCTCCAACATATGAACTCTTGGGGGACACACTCAAACCATATCCAAACCATAGCACAACATAATCTACTTTTAGAATGTTTATATCATACAAAACGAGAACTTGTACCTATTAGTAGTCACTCCTCACTCTCCCATATTATAAATTGATATGAAAATTATAAATGACCCAAAAGAAGATGGACAAAAGGAAAGCAATTCACACATGTGTATGGTGGCACACACCTGTAATCCCAGTGGCTCCAGAGGCTGAGGGAGGAAGATTATGAGTTCAAAACCAGCCTCAGCAACTTAGTGAATCTGTATGCAACTCAGCAAGACCCTGTCTCTAAATAAAAAATAAAGAGGGCTATAAATGTGGCTCAGTGTTAAGTATCCCTGGGTTCAATTCCTAGTACCTAAAAAAAAAAAGCAATTCACAGAGGGAGACATGAAAGTGAATATACATATGAAAAGATGTTCAACTTTACAAGTGATAAAGGAAATAGAAATCAATACAATGGGATACCATTTTCCTCCATCAAATGCAAAAACGAAAAAAATTAATACCATCCACTACTACTGAACAGCATGAGGGAAACAGGCATTCTCATACATAGCTAGTATAGATATGAATTGTTACAACTTTTTGGAAAATAATCTGACACTATTTTAACTTTTTAAACACACACTATTGGTATCAGCAACTTCACTTTGGGAATGTGTCCTAAAGAATTTGAAGGATTGGGGCTGGGTTTGTGGCTCAGCGGTAAAGCATCTGCCTAGCACATGCGAGGCCCTGGGTTCGATCCTCAGCACCACATAAAAGTAAATAAACAAAATAAGGGTATTGTGTACAACTAAAATATAAATATTAAAAAAAGAAGTAAAGACTTTAATTCTTACACACAGTTACCAAGTTGCAGAGCTGGCATTCCCATCCAGGTCCATCTGGATCCCAAACCAACACATCTGCCAAGAATGATAACTTTTTGGTAAAGTATCCAAAACTCCTTCAGTGCGTGTGTGTGTGTGTGTGTGTGTGTGTGTGTGTGTGGCGGGGGGGTGTTAATCTTGTGGGATATCATTTTTTGTGTGTGGTGCTGGGGATGGAACCCAGGGCCTCACACATGTTAGGTAAGCCCTCTGCCACTGAACTACATCTCTAGTCCTGGGATATCATTTTTTGATAGTACAGAGTAAACTCATGTCTCCGTGAAAGGGGTAGAAATTTGGGATGGAATTGGGTGAGAGAATAGTTAGCACGGGGAATGATTTAGGGAGAAATGTAAAATTCAATAAATAATTGATTCATTTATTGAGTTTATTTATTCATTTATTGAATTCATTTATTTAATCAAATTTATTGATTCATTCATTTGACAAATATTTATTAGCATTTGCTATGTGATAGTCACTGTTTAAAGGCCTAGGGATTTGTCAGTTAATAAAACAGACAGGAATTGGGGTTGTAGCTCAGTGGTAGAGCACTTGCCTGGCACATGTGGGGCTCAGATTCTATCTCACCATCACAAAAAATAAATAAAATAAAACAGACAAAAAACTCTGCCCTTGGAGATTCACACTGGGGGTGAAACAGACAATAAACAAATTAGATATACATATAATATGTGAGGTAGTGAATAATGCTTTCAAAATTACATGGTTGTTAACTGAATTAATTTCCCTGCAGCTATAGAATGCATGGCATCTGTCTTCTTTAAGGCCAAGAATAGGCCAAGTATCTACTCTAGGCCCCCCACTTTTTTGAGGCAGTGTCTCACTATGTTACCTAGGATTGTCTCAAACTTCTGGGTTCTTCAGCTTCCTGAATAGCTGGGACTACAGGGGAGTGCTACCACACCTAGACCCCAATTTAAAGGGGGTCTGATTAGCTCACTTGATTAGGTCAGGCTCACTCTGGATAATTTCCCATTCCATTAATTCAAAATTAACTTTAAGTTAGGGACCTTAATTACATCTGCAAAGATTTCTTCACCTTTGCTATATGACAACCTAATCATCAGAGAGGCAAAATATTCAGAGGTCACATCCTCATTCAGGGGAAGAGGAGTATACACAGCATGCATACTGACAGGCAGGAATCATGGGGTACATGTTAGAATTCTGTGTACCACAATATCTAACAGTAGATGTCAATCAAGTAGTTGGATATATGAATCTGGAGTTCAGGGCAGAGATCTGAATTGGAGATGTACATTATGGGATCGTCAACATACAGATGTTATTTGAAGCTATGGGATTGGATGGGACCTCCAAAGGAGTAATAGTGATAGAAAAGAGGCCTTAGGGGGCTGGGGTTGTGGCTCAGTGGTAAAGTGCTTGCCTCACATGTGTGAGACACTGGGTTCAATTCTAAGCACTGCATATAAATAAATGAATAAAATCAAAGTCCATCAACATCTAAAAAATATTTAAAACAAAAGAGGCCTTAGTCCTGTAGAACACTAATGTTCAGAGGTTGGAGAAATGAAGTATAAATAAGTAACAGAGACTGTGAATGGGGAGCCAGTGAAGTAGGAGGCAACTGAAAGGCTTTGGTGTTGTCGAAGTCAAGTGAAGACTGTGCTTCAAAGATGAGGGAATGACCAACTATCTCAAAGGCTTCTGCCAGGTCATGTAAGAGGATGATGTTTCAGTCAGCTTTTTCACCACTGTGACTAAAAGACTGGACCAGAACAACTGTAGGAGAGGGAAAGTTTATTTGGGAGCTCACAGATTCTGAAGTCTCAGTCCATAGACAGCCGGCTCCATTCCTCAGGGCTAAGGTGAGGCAGAACATTATGGCAGAAGAGTGTGGCAGAAGGAAGCAACTCACATGGTGATCAGAAGCAGAGAGAGAGACTCCACTTGCCAGATACAAATATATACCCAAAGCCACTCCCCAATTCCCACCTCCTCCAGCCACACCCTATCATTTCAATTACTACTCAGTTAATCCCTATCAGGAGATTAACACACTGACTGGGTTAAGGCACTCATAACCCAATCATTTCTCCTCTGAACCTTCTTGCATTGTCTCACACATGAGTTCTGGGGGACACCTCACATCCAAACTATAGCAGATCACTTAGGATTATCTAGGGAATTTAATAATTTGAAGGTAGCCCTGAAAAAAGCTGTTCGGGCAGAGTGGTTGGAGTGATAGCCTAACCAGGATGTTTTTAAAGAAGAAAGAGGAGGGAGAGAGATGTTGGAACTTGACTATAGAGAGAAGTCAAGAAATAAGTGCATTAGGGGCTGGGGATGTGGCTCAAGCGGTAGCGCGCTCGCCTGGCATGCGTGGGGCACTGGGTTCAATCCTCAGCATCACATAAAAATAAAAAATAAAGATGTTGTGTCCACCGAAAATTAAAAAATAAATATTAAAAAATCCTCTCTCTCTCTCTTAAAAAAAGAAAAGAAATAAGTGCATTAGTTAAGGGGGAAATAAGGTATCAAGAGAATGTTCTTACAATGGAATAAATAACAACACTTGAGAAGAGATTTTAGTATTTTTGTGCTTATTTTAAAATCTATTAGATATTAGCCAGGCACAGTGGTACACACCTATAATCCCAGCTACTCTAGAATCTGAGGCAAGAGGATTGCAAGTTTGAGGCCAGCCTGAGCAACTTACTGAGGTGCTGTCTCAAAATAAAAAATAAACAGGGTTGGGGATATAGATCAATGATAAAGCACCACTGGATTCAATCCCCATTACCACATACACACATACACACACACACACAAAAAAATCTATTAGATAAAACAAGTAGCTGGTACACCTAACCTATGGTTTCTCAGATACAGTCTAAATTTAAAATGTAAATGAATTAAAAGAAAATTGTTAACTAAATTGCTGAAGAGATAGAAGGCATATAACACAACTTTTAGACAGTTTGCAAATAACTGACCTTTGAGAAAATTGATTAAAGCATTGATTCTGTTGGAGTCTGTCTTTCAGAGCAGACATCCCTGAGATAACCCATTTAGCTAGACTCATTCCTGAAATTCTACTGTGAATTAGACCCAGATATCTCAAAATCAAAAGGAGTCCCCCCATCCAGGCTCTGCTAGGTTATATTCAGAGATAGAAAAGTACCACTGAACACTGAGACAGTTCATTTCATCTGTAGAGGTCTTTGACTAAAGGAAAACAGAAAAGTAATAAATTGAAAGGTCAAGTTTCTTACACACCTGTACAGCAAATATAAACTGAAAGCCAAGAGCAATGCATCATGGGAGATGCCACAGCTAAGGGAGTTTGTAGATGATTGAGTAAAAAGGTTTCTCCAGGGTGGAGAGATGGAAAATTGTGGTGGGCAGAATAATGGATCCTCCAAGATGTCTACATCTTAATCTCCCAGCACCTGTGAGTATATTACTTTACATGGCAAAATGCACTTTGCAGATGCGATTGGGGGTCCTGAGATGGGAAGATTATCCTCGGTTATCCAGGTGGGCCCTGCATAATCACAGGGGACCCCTTAAAAGGGAGGGAAGAGGATCAGATTCAGGGAAGATGTTATGTTAAGGAACAATTGCTACAATATTCTCTGATGATGCAGGAAACGGTCCCAAACAAGGTGACTTCTGGAAGCTGGAAAAGCCAAGAAAACAGATGCTCCAGAAGGAACAAAGTATTGCTAATGCCTTCACGGTAGGACTTTTGACTTCTAGAACTGTAAATAATGGATCTGTGTTGATTTAAGACACTACATTTGAGGTAATTTATTAGAACAGCAATAGGAAATTAATACATCATGGCAACTTCAAGAACTAGGTTGAAAAAGGCTCTCTGTCTAAGCCCTTGGCTCCTGTCTCACCTGTTGATTCCTAGCAGATGGTAGTGAAATGGATCTGAATTCATGGCTAATACAGAGAAACACATGCTAAGAGCCATAAGAACAATACAGAATATATGCTAATTGTGGGTAGGTTGAGTTGCACAAAGCACAAGATCATGCCCACCTGACAGGCAAGCAGAAATGATGCTTTGCAAATGCACAATGTTTTAGAGTTTCTAGAAGATTCCCACATATGACACAAGCATCAACGATGAAAATATAAGGACAAGAATCCTAAAATATGTCACAGGTTAGGGAAAGGAGGCTCCCAAAGAAATTGTAAAAGTGACAATCTGAGTGAGAAAGAGGAAAAAGAACAACTGCTGGGGAAAGGAAATGCTCTCTCCTTCCCTTGGAAAAATTGGTGGAGACTTATTTGGAGGCTTACCTTGAAAGTAAGCCCAGAATCCCACACAAATTACTATGTGGCCTGTGGAAGTAGAGTAGGCTGGATCTAAGCTGAAGGCCCCACCCAGCATCCTGACCCCTACTCCTTTTTTTTTTTTTTTTTTTTGGTGGTGGTGCTGGGGATTAGAACCCAGGGCCTTGTGCATGAGAGGCAAGCCCTCCACCAACTGAGCTACATCCCCAGCCCCCCAACCCCTACTCCTATCCCAGGCAGCATGACTGGCAGCAATGGAAAGAGAATGTTTCCTACCTGCCTCCAGGTTTGGTTGGCTCCTGTATTATATTAACTGGCTACACCTGGGCAAGGAGAAAGCTACATTGCCCACTTGGAATTTGGAGGGAACCAAAGTCAATTTCTTCAGCACAGTGCTGGGCAAACTAGACAGATGAGAGCAGAGAAAGTGTCACCTCCTCCATTTTAAAGGCTGGCCAAGGAGAGAAATAGTGCTTGTCCATGATGTTTGGCAAGGGGATGGGGAGCCCATACTCATGTCACCTGGTAATTCTCAACCTCCATGTGAAGGCCACTCATGTGCCTTAAAATTTCATGGGCAATATATTTTAGTTACTTATGCTTTGTAAAGCAGTTCTGGGAAGAGTGACTACTCTGTGAAATTGCTGGGTCATAAGGTAGTTGTATGTTTAGATTTTTTTGAAAAAGAAACCCCCATGTTTAACAATAATGTAGTGTATATTTCAAAGAATCTAAAAGAAAGGATTTTGAAGCTGGTTGATATGGCACATGCCTATATTCCCAGCTGCTCAAGTGGTTGAGGTAAGAGGATTGCAAGTTTGAGGCGAGCCTTAGCAACTGAGGGAAACCCTGTAATCCTAGTATGAGAGAGAGAGAGAGAGAGAGAGAGAGAGAGAGAGAGAGATGGTAGAGTACCTGCTAGCATGTGTAAGGCCCTGGGTTCAGACCTCCATAACACACCACACACACACACACACACACACACACACACACGTGCACATTGATTTTGAATGTTTTTGCTAGAAATAATAAATGTTTGAGGACATATAGTTAACATGATTTCACCCTTACACAATGTATACATGTACTGAAATATCATATTACCCCATTAATATATATATAATCTTTGTTTGTATGTATTAGTTGAAATAAATTTAATTAATGATTTGCAAATATTTTCTCCCAGTCTGTAGCTTGTCTTTCCTGCTCTTAATAGTGTCTTTCACAGAGCAAAAGCTTTCCATTTTTGTAGTCCACTTTACCAATGCATGATTCACTGCATTTGGATCATGCATTTGGTATCAAGTCTAACAATTCTTTTCCTGGCCCTACATCCTGAAGCTGAAAATCCTGTGCTTTTTCCTTAAAACTTTAGTTTTATGTTTTACACTTAACTTCATGATCCATTTTGAGTTAATTTTTGTATAACATGTGATAAATAATACATAGGTTGAGGTTCCTTTATTTATTTATTTAGCTTATAGATGTCTAATCGATTATTCCAGTACCATTTGTTGAAAAAGCTATATTCCCTCTTCTGTCAATTTCTTTGTACTTTTGTCAAAATCATTTTGGAATATTTGTGTAGCTCTATTTCTGGTTTCTGTATTCTTTCCCACTGATCTGTGTCTTATCCCTCCATAAGCACCACACCATGTTGATTACTGTAGCTTCACAGTAATCCTTCACATCAGGTAATGCAATTCTACACACTTTAATCCTATTTCCCTTGATTTTTAGATATTCTAGGTTGTGTTGGTTTACATATAAGTTTAAGAATACACATGTCTGGGCTGGGGTTGTCGCTCAGTGGCACAGCACTTGCCTAGCACATGTGAGGCACTGGGTTCAATCCTCAGCACCACATAAAAATAAATAAAATAAAGGTATAAAAAATAGACTTGTCTATGTCCACAAAAATTCTTGCTGTGATTTTGATAGGAATTGCATTAAACCTATATATCACCCTGGGGAGAATTGATATGTTTACTATTTTCAGTCTCTCATTCATGTTGTGTCTCTCCATTAATATAGATCTTCTCTATTTCATCAGAGTTTTATATTTTTCAGCGTATCAGTGCTGTACATGTTCTGTTAGATTTACAGCTAAATATTACATTTTTGAGAGATTATAAATATATTCAATTTTTAATTTGTGTTCACACATTCATTGCTTATACATAAAAATATGATTGATTTTTGTATGTTGATCTGTATCTTGCAACCTTGCTGAGCACACTTATTAGTTCTAGGTTTTTAAAAGATTTCTGGGATTTTCTGTGTAAACAATTATGTCACTTGCAAGTAGAGGCAGTTTTATTTATTCCTTTCCAGTTTGAATGCCCTTTGTTTTCTTTTCTTGTCTTAGCACACTGACTAGATCTTCCTGCACTATGTTAAATAAGACTAGTAGGAGCCAGGATTTTTACCTTATTCCCACCATTAATTACAACATTAGTTATGAGTTTTTGTTGAGTTGAATAAGTTGCCTCTCTTCCTAGTCAATCTATAGTTTCTTATTCTGAACAAGTGCTGTGTTTTGTCAAATCCTGTTTCTGCATCAATTGATAAGATCCTGTAAGTTTTCTTCTGTAGTCCATCAGTACAACAGATTACACTGTTTGATTTTTTAAAAATATTGAACTAGATATGTACCCCTGAAATAAGCCCCACTTGTTTGTGGTACAAAATTATTTTTATAGATTCTGCATTCTATTCACTAATATCTTGTTAAGATTTTTTACAGGTAGGCCATTGCTGTACAGCTTTCTTTACTGTGTCATATCTTATTGGTTTTGGTATCAGGTTAATACTACCTTCATAAGATGAATTGGGAAGTGTCCACTTCTCTTCTATACTTCTGGAAGAGATAGATAGAATTGGTATAGATTCTTCTTTACAAGTTTGTTATAATTCTCCAGTGAAGCCATCTGAGCCTGGAGAAGTTGTGAAATTATGAATTCAGGGCCGGAGATGTAGCTCAGTGATAAAGTGCTTGCCCAGCATGTGTGAGGTCCTGGGTTTGATCCTCAACCCTGCAAAAAAAATAAGTATGACATTATGATTTTTATTTTCTTAATAGTTAGAGGGCTATTCAAATAATCTGTTTCAGGGCTGGGGTTGTGGCTCAATGGTAGAGCGCTTGCCTAGCATGTGTGAGGCACTAGGTTTGATTCTCAGCACCACATATAGATAAATAAAATAAACGTCCATCAACAACAAAAAATAATATTTCTTTAAAAAAATCTGTTTCATACTGGCTGAGTTTTGGTAGTTTAATTTTTTTAAGAAATTGGTCCATTCCATTCTACCTAAGTATTAAAATTTATATATTTGGAATTTATCATCATCTGCCTGTATTATCATTTTCTTTTTGAAGGGGTCTTTATTTTGTTTCAGTTTTGTTGCAAGCTAGTCTCAAACTCCTAGGTTCAAGTGATCCTCCCACCTTAACATCCCAAGTGCTGGGGTTACATGTGCACACTGCCACACCAGCTTTTTATTATTCTTTTGATGTCTGCAAGGTCTGTAGTGTTATCCCATGTTTCATTCTGGCTATCAGCAATTTGTGCCTTCAATCTTTCTTTTTTGTTAATCTTACTAGAGGTTTGTTATGTTATTGATCCTTTCAAAGAATCAGTTCTTCATTTCATCGCTTTTATCTATGGCCTTTCTGTCGCTGACTTCATTGATTTCTGTTCTTACCAAGGTTGTTTTCTTCCTTCTGATTGCTTTCAGGTTCTTTTGCACTTTTTTTCCTTAGGTTCTTGAACTGGGAGTTTATTGATTTGAGACTTTTCTTCTTTTCTAATATATGCATTTAGTATTATAAATTTCCCTCTTGACACTGGCCTGGATTTTTTCCACAAATTCCAACATGGTGCATTTTCACTTTCATTCAGTTCAATATCGTTTATTATTTATCTTGAGACTTTTGCTTTGACCCACGGATGATTTAGAAGTGTAATGTTTAGTTTCCAAGTGTTTGAAGATTTTCCTGTTATAACTCTGCTATTGATTTTTACTTTGATTTCATTGTGGGTCAAACACAATTCTTTTTTTTTTTCATACTGGGGATTGAACTCAGGGGTGCTTAACCACTGAGCAACATCCCCAGCTCTTTTTATTATTTTTTTTTTTAATGTTGAGATAGGGTCTCACTAAGTTATTTAGAGCCTCACCAAGTTGCTGAGGCTAGCTTTGAACTTAGGATCCTCCTCCTGCCTCAGCCTGAGAAGGGACTATTTCCCCTTCATATCTTATTGTGAGACACTTATATTTTCCTTTTGTTTTCTTCTTTTTTGGGGGGTGTACTGGGGATTGAACCCAGGGGGTGCTTAACCACTGAGGCATATCCCCAACCCTTTTTATTTTTTATTTTGAGACAGGGTCTAAGGTGCTTAGGGCCTCGTCAACTTGCTGAGGCTGCCTTTGAACTTGTGATCCTCCTGCCTCAGCCTCCTGAGTTGCTGAGATTATGGGTGTACACTACCACACCCAGCTGATCAAACACAATTCTTTTCAATTTGCTTACATTTGTTTTATGGTTCAAGATCTGACCCATCTTGTTGTATGTTCTGTGGGCACTTGAAAAGAATGTGTGTTCTACTGTTGCTGGATGGAGTGTCCTAGAAATATCTATTAAATTTTTTTGTGTGTGTAGTGCTGGGGATTGAACTCAGGGCCTTATGCTTGCAAGGCAAGCACTCTACAAACTGAGCTATATCCCCAGCCTTCTATTAGATTTTTTAGTTGATGTTGCTAGTTTCTCCTATATACTTACTTAATTTTTGTCTAATTGTTCTATTAATTATTAAGAAAGGGTTGTTGGAGTTTTCCACTATAATTGTGAATTTATTTATTTTTCCTTCCCATTTTATCACTTCTTGCTTTGCATACTTTGCAACTGTGTCATTTGGTGTATACATATTAGGATTGCTGTGTATTTTTTGTAGATTGACTCTTTGATCATTAGATAATGTACGTGTCTGTCACTGATAATTTTCTTTCCACTGAAGTCTACTTAATCTAAATAATATAGCAAATCCTGCTTTTTCTTTAATGTTTGCATGACATATCTTCCTCAATTCTTATATTTTCAACTTGACTTACTGTATTTTAGATGGGTTTCTTGTAGACAGTGTATATATTGGCCATGTCTCTTATTTCTTAAAAATAATTGACAAATAAAATTGTATACATTTATCATGTACAATGTGATGGTTTCAAATATGTGTACATTGTGGAATCGCTCAACCAAGCTATTAACATGCATTCCTTCACATAGTTCAAAATTTGTTGTGAGAACACTTGAAATCTACTCTCTGGTGATTTTCAAGAATACAATACATGCTATTAATTATAATCACCAAGCTGTCCAACAGATCTCTTGAACTTGTTCCTGCTATCTCTAACTGAAAATTTGTGTCCTTCAACCAACATTCTCCCCCCATATCAACTCAACCTCTTTAAACCACCATTCTACTGTCAACTTTTATGAGACCAACTTTCTTAGATTCTACATATGAGTGAGATCAGGCTGCATTTGCCTTTCTGTGTATTTCACTTAACATAATGTTCTCCAGGTTCATCCATGTTGTCACTAATGACAGAATTCCCTTTATTTTTAAGCCTGAATAGTATTCTATGTTGTATATATGCCACCTTTTCTTTGTCCATTCATCCACTGAAATATAGGTTAATTTCACATATTGGCCACTGTGAATAATGCTTCAATGGACATGGGAATGCAGATATATTTTCAACATGCTGATCTAATTTCCTTTGGATATACACACTAGTGGGAACCTCCAGACTTTTTTCCATGGTAGCTGTACTAAACTACATTGCCATCAACAGTATAAAAGGGTCCCTTTCTCCAACACTTGTTATCTTTAGTCTTTTGAACATAGCCATTTTTACTAGGGTGAGGTTTACTCATTGTGGTTTTGATTTGCATTTCTCTGATTAGTGATATTGATGTTGGTAATTTGCATACTTTCTTTTGAGAAAAGTCTATCAAAGTCCTTTGTCCATTTTTGAATCAAGTTATTGCTTTCTTGTTATTGGTTATTTCAGTTCTTTATGTATTTTGCATGTCAACCCTTATCAGATATATGCTTTGCAAATATTTTCTCCCATTCTGTGGGTTGACTTTTTACTTTGTTAATTGTTTACTTTGCTATGCAGAAGCTTTTTAGTTTGATGTTATTCCATTTGCCTAGTTGTACTTTTGTTGCCTGTGCTTTGGGGATCATACTCAAAAAATCCTTGTCCAGACCAATGTCATGGAGATTTTTCCTTTTGTTTTCTTCTTGTGCTATAGTTTCAGGTCTTACACTTAAGTATTTGATCCATTTTGAGTTGATTTTTGTATATGTTATAAGGTAAGGATCTAGTTTCTTCTGCATATGGAAATACAGTTTTACCAATACCTTTTAGTGAACAGACCGATATTTTCCTATTGTATCTTCTTGGCAACCTTGTTGAAAAATCAATTGATTGTAAATGTGTGGATTTCTTTGTAGACTCTCTAGTCTGTTCCATTGGTCTATGTGTCTGTTTTTATGCCAGTTTTTGCTATTCTGTTTACCACAGTTTTCTGTATGTTTTGAAATCAGAATGTATATAATGCCTCCAGCTGACTTCAGAATAAACTTCTATTATTTATAAATTACTCAATTTCAGGTATTCTGTTACAGCACCAGAAAATGGACTAAGATATAGACCAAAAGTAAAAAATATTTTCCAATTCTTAATCTCATTCACAATCAAGAAAATAGGCAGCCTTAAGGCATAAGGATCTCTGTAAGAAAATATCTATCTTATCTGTCAAGAAACTCTAAATACATACTTTTAAAAAAACGTTTGTAGCTGCTTGTATTCATTTCTATTCTTCAGGGTATTTTTTAAATTGAGCCCCACAGATCACCTTCCTCAAAATAACTTAAAATGCTTATTAAAAATGCAGATTATTTGGGGCTGGGGATGTAGCTCAATTGTAGAACTAGGATTGACCAGCATGCATGAAGTCCTAGGTTTGACCCTCAACACTGCAAAACAAAAATAAAAATACAGATTGTTGTCGTGTCCAGTTCTTCTGAATCAGAGCCCAAGACTAGAGAAGTGGAACCTACATTTTAGCATCATGCCCCTGTCCCTCTGAGATATTCTCATGTACCTTAACATTTGAGAACCATTGACCTAAGCCTTTGATAACATTACTAAAAAATACCATGCCAAGGACAAAAATGTGTAATAGGCCTGGAGATTATCCTTTTGGAACAATTAAATCATTAATCAGTGCCTTCTGGGCAGACTTGATTATCCAATTACTAATCCCCTAATTATCCTCACAGTCAATACCCATGGTATTGCTTTGCATTAATAATATCATGAAAGTCCTCAGGTAGTGCTTTGATAAATTTTACTTGCTGTCTACCTACTGAGGCACCCTAACCTATCATTCTAATAAAACTATAAAAGATGATGAAACTATTTGGATAAGTTTTGTTCCCAGTGAAATCATACTGGGTCAATTGAATTTATATCATCCTTTTAAAATAATCTATTTTGGATTATCTCCTGTAGTCAACATCAAGTTTTCCAGTCTATCCATTTTAAACTTCCACTCATTTCTTTTTTGACGTTCATGACCACATTTGCATGTCTTCAGGTTTCTATCATCTATCCTACTCTCCAAACTGATGAAAATAAAATAATCTCCAAATCATCATTACCTAAGTACATGTAAGAAGACATGAAGGATGTGACTCTACTTTGTGTACAACCAAAGTATGAAAACTTGTGCTCCATATGTATAATATGAATTGTAATGCATTCTGTTGTCATATATAACAAATTAAAATTAAATAAATAAATTAATTTTAAAAAATCTCATTTGTGGACTGGGGTTGTAGCTCAGTGGTAGAGGTATTTGCCTAGCATGTGCAAGCCACTGGATTCGATCCTCAGCACCACATAAAAATAAATTAATTAAATAAAGGCATGCTGTCCATCTACAACAAAAATGTTTTTTAAAAACCTCATTTGCAATTTTCCCAAATACTCTGAGAGAAATAATTTGTCTAGACCAGAGACTCAAACCTGGTTAAGGAGTTGTTTTGTCCCTCTATCACATAGACTCTCAAACAACTCTATATAATCAAGAGGGCCCCTAGGCCATCAGTGGAAGATGTTGTTACACTAGAAAAGTGGACTATTCCATCTTTTGCTCTTAGTAATTTATATATACTTACCAGATAAACATCTGTATAATTGTAAAATCACATATCATTTTAAAGTGCTCCACCCCATATCATTTATTTCTGGGAGTCCCACCCTATTTTTCCTATGCTATTCCACTTTCCACTTTTCCACATTTTCTACTTGCAAGACTACTTGTAGAAACCTACCTGTGAAGTGTCTATAATGAGATGTCAATTTTCATGCTAATAGTGCTTCCTATAGCTCCTCCCAAAGCTTGCAATTCTTGGAACACAGAGATGATTCTAGATTAGAAGAGTATCCTCCCCAACTCTGTGCCATATTTTGTCATACATTCCATTGTGTAGCTCTGCATTTCCAACTGGCATAATTTCCCCTAATCTTGCAGAATTTTCTTTACTTTTATTCATAAAGCTAAGAATAAATTACAACTGACTCTCATTATTTAAGATAGTTATATCCTATAAAGGTGTCACACAGGAAATGGCAACATTTCTCTTACTTCAGCTTTCACCTGGGGCCCTAAATCTGTTCCCCTGTGAGTCCTCTCTCAAAGAACTTTCATAGAAATATCTTCAGGATGAAGAACCAAGGAAAATCTCCAATGTAGACAATACTCTTAAATTGTTCTAGTATACATGAGTCCTACATTTGCCATTTCAGATAACCAACCCATAATGTTTTAACTGGAACTTTCCCAGAAAGTCATGTTTTTCAAGAACCCCATCAGTCTTGAAAAATCAGAATGTTTGGCCACCCTAGTTCATGGTGCTCACAGAACATCCTGTGTTAGTATGATGTGTTAGTCAGCTTTCTATTACTGTAACAAATATCTGAGATGAGCAACTTATAAACAGAAAGACTTATTTTGTCTCATAGTTTGGGGAGTTTCTGCCCATTGTTCATTAGCCCCATTGCTTTTGAACCTGTGGCAAGGCAGTATGTCATAATGGAGAGCATAGAGCAGAGTAAAGCCACTCATTTTATGCCCAAAAAGCAAAAGAGAGAAAGAGGAAGGGGCTAGGGCCCCACAATCTTCAAAAACATGCCCCCAGTGACCTAAAGACTTCCCACCAAGCCACCACGTTTTAAAGATTCCAAGACTTCCCAATAGCACCATGTCAGAGACCAAGCCTCTGCCGCATGGATCTTTGGGGGACACCTAAGAAGGAAACCATAGCAGAGGTTAATTATATACAAGGTCGAGTGCTATTTAGGAGACACAGAAGAATGGTCTCTAGCCCTCAAATGCTCTTTTTTTCCACATGAACTGCCACATTGTTCAAAACTCCATTATAAATAATGACTGGTTTAAAGCATTCTAGTTTGGGGGATTTTTTGATAAAATGCAAATATTGCTGAGATGCACAACATTGAGCCATTTTCAATTATTAATATCTGATGGAATTTAACAGATAAGCTAGTAGAAAGCAAGAACATATGGAAATGGGACACAGAAAAGATAAGTTTTGATACAGAATGCAACAGGTTTACAGAAGGCTGCCATTTGTGAGTAGTAGATAACACATTCCCAATAATGTTAACATACCTAAAATATCAAAAATACCCAAGTTTTGGGCAAAACAAGTAGTAGTTCTTTGAATCACGTCTCATAAATGGATGAGGTTAGGCATGTGTGGAAATACCTTACCTCATAATTGATTGGTTAGCTCTGAACCCAGACCTGGCACTTGAAGCTGGCTGACCCACAATCACCCCCAATTAGAATAGAGCTTCTGATACTCCACCCAGGTGAGTGATTTTAGGTCCTGGATGATTTCCCCTTTCTCTGTTTCACACTCTGCTTTATGACTGCTAGTTATGTATCCTTTCTATTGCTTTCAGTTGCAGGCTAGGTATCTCATGCCTCTGGTCCCAAATGTGGCTCAACTTATTAGGCACAATGTTCATTCACTCTTTAAATCATACTTGCTTTGGGCACCAGCAGCAAACAAAATCCCTGGGCTCCCTTGTACTGATTGTTTTGCTCTACAGAAAGGAACTAGCTTTTCACCTCAGAAAGTTGTGGTTGTTGTCTCTGTTGTTACTGTTGCCTTGTGCTACAAGCCTGGAATATTTAGCAGATACATTTAGTGGTACTCCTCAGGACCAGCCCCTCAAGATAGGACCATCAACATAAGTAAATAAATCCTGGTAATAAGAGCTACCTTTTACTGAGTGTAGACCATAGGCCAAGGGAGTATTTAAAAAGTGTGATATAGAGACCATTGATATAAGATGAGGAAACAGGCACAGAAAAGTTGAACAATTTATTCCAGGTCATGGTTACAGCAGAATTCAAATCCTTTATTCTAACTTTGCAACCCTATGCCTTTTTACTTTCAATTTTTTATTATGAAAAATTTCAAATACACACAAAAGTTGAGCAATAGTCTCAAGAACCCTCATGAACTCATTACCTAGCTTAAACAATTAATTTAAGGCCAATATTGTTTGCATGTATACCCACACTCACTGCCCCACCACTGGATATTTTGAAGCAAGCCTTAGACATCATATTATTTCACCCACAAATATTTCATTGTATTTCTATAAATGCTAAAGACTCTTTTTAAAGATCAACCACAGGGGGAATATTAACATTCCTAAAATATCAAAAATAATTTTAAGGGCTGGGGATGTGGCTCAAGCGGTAGCGCGCTCGCCTGGCATGCGTGCGGCCCGGGTTCTATCCTCAGCACCACATACAAAGATGTTGTGTCCACCGAAAACTAAAAATAAATATTAAAAATTCTCTCTCTCTCTCTCTCTCTCTCTCTCTCTCTCTTTAAAAATAATTTTAATAGCATGAAAGATCCCATCAATATTCAAATATCCCAGATAGTTTCATAAACTTTTACAGATTTTTGTTCATATCAGCATCCAAATAAGTCCATATTGCAAATTTGTTGAAATTTTGGCATCTTTTAGTGTATAGGTTCCTCCATAATTTCTTTTCCATTGGAATCTATTAATGAAGATATTAATTCATCTTTCCTGTGGAGTTTCCTGCTGTTTGTGTATTTTGCTGGACATATTTCAGTATCTTTCAAGTAAACTGGTCATTAGATCTAGGGACTTGTTAATATTCAGGCTTGATTATTTTTGCAAGATAATTTCATAAGTGGTGCTGTATACTTTCATCAGAGGTACATAATATCTGGCTGCCTCTCTTCTTGTGATACTAGCCAGCAGCCATTCATATTATTACCTAGATTCGTTTTTTCCACTAGAGATTGCCAAATGGCAATATTGTATCATTCCTGCTTCATTCAGTAACTGGAATACTTCTATAAAAAGAAACTCTCCATCATCAAGTTCTTGGCTACCTTCAGGTAGAATTTGTAAAGAAAAGACTGCAGTGACAACTTTGCTGGTAGAGATCTCCATATGCACCTCAGGAATGGGCTCCCAGTGTTTTAAAATCACATCTTTAGTCTTTCTTTTTAAAATATTTTTAGTTATAGATGTTCACAATACCCTCATTTTATTTGCTTATTTCATTTGTATGTGGTGCTGGGGATTGAACCCAGTGCCTCACACGTGCTAGGCAAACACTCTACCACTTAGCTACAGCCCCAGCCCTGATACCTTCAGTCTTTATTTCCAAAGCAGGCCTTCCATACTAGTGTGTCTGGGTCCAGCCTCGGCCACAGGTAAATTTGAGAGACAATTTTTATAATAGATCAAAATCCATCTGGAAGTGTCCACATCCTTTTATATGAAATTTGAGAAGAGAGAAAAACAAGAAAGGAGAAGTAATTTTAAAAATGAGCCAGGTGTGGTGGTTCATGCCTATAATTTCAGCAAGCTTGGGAGGCTGAGGCAGGGGGGATTGCAAGTTCAAGGACAGCTTCAGCAATTTAGTGAGGCTCTAAGCAACTTAGAGCTTGTCTCAATATAAAAAGGACTGGTGTGGGGGTCCGGGGTTGTGGCTCAGTGGTAGAGTGCTTGCCTGGCATACATAAGGCACTGGGTTTGATCCCCAGCACCACATTAAAAAAAAAACTAAATAAACAAAATAAAGGTATTGTGTCCATCTACAACTAAAAATATTTTTTAAAAAATAAAAATAAAAAGAGCTGGGGATATGGTTCAGTGGTTAAGTGTCTCTGGGTTCAATCCCTGTTGTGGAAAAAAGGGGGGGGGGGAAGTTTCTCATAACTGAAGAAAGATTTCAGTTCGCAAAGATGACTGGTAAATAGGATGAAAGAAAAAAGACTTATATCTAAAACATTCCTGTGAAGCTCTAGGATATAAAGAATAAAGGAAAGATCTTTATAGTTTCTAGAGAGAGGAAAAATATTTATCTAAAGAGAAGTGAAAATCCTCATTAGCAGCACTAGAAGCAAACAAAACAAAACCCACTAGACTAATACCAGCAAAGTTTGAGGGAAAGTGACTTTGAACCTATAATTAGTCAAATATAAGAACAAAAACAAGCTGGGCATGGTGGCACACATTTGTAATTCCAGTTATTTGGCAGATTGAGGCAGGAGGATTGTAAGTTGAGACCAGCCTTGGCAAGTTAGTGAGACCCTGTCTCAAAATAAAATTTTTAAAAAAGGATGGGATATATCTCAATGGTAGAGCACTTACTTGCTTAGCATGTGCAAGGTCCAATCCCCAGTACTGCAAAAATAAATAAACAGGGCTGGGGTTGTGGCTCAGTGGTAGAGCGCTCACCTAGCACGGGTGAGACCTTGGGTTCGATCCTCAGCACCACATAAAAATAAATAAAGATATTGTGTCCAACTACAACTAAAAAATAAATATTTTTTTAAATAAATAAACAAACAAAACTAAGACATTTTCAGGCACGAAAGAATTTAGCAATTTTACATCCTAGCCATCTTCTCTGAAAAAAAAATTACTTTTAGAATGTGCTCCAACAATCATAAGAAAAGACCCAAGAAAAAGGAAGATCTGGGACCTGAGAAATAGACATACTAACTCCAGAATGTAATTGAAAAAAAAAAAAAGATAGTTGTAAAGGTGGGCTTAGAAAGGATATGGCAGAGCATTTAACAAGTAGTCTATGCAAACGGCTTAACAATATCAGTAATGATGACAAAGGCACATATGTTTTCTGCAAAAAAAATGACAATTAGAAACACTAAGAAAAGAAAACTTCCTCAAAAGCCATAATCCATATATTAAACAACTGAAGATGTGACATGAGGGATTGGGGTGTACTCAGTGGGAGAGAACATACTTAGCATATATGAAGTCTTGGGTTTGATTCTCAGCACCCACCAAAAATTAAAAATAAATAAATAAAAAGTAACATGAGTAAGGAACAAGTGGAATAAAGGAGAGGAGAACCAATTGAACTGGAAAATTACACTATTCCCCTCCAAGTGGCCCAGGTATAGGGAGATATAGGATTACATCTTCTTCAGTGCTCAAATGACACAATCTGATTCTCCAGTGAATAGCACTTATGAAAGTGTGGTGTTAATGTGATGTTTATCAACCTTCAAAATCAACTTATAGATGAAACATGAAAGATAAATATATAGAGTGGAATGTAAATATGAAAATGATGTAAACTTTACCAATGCAAAACTATTCAAATAACTGGCAGGATATGGGAGTCATTTCCTCATTGGACAGAGTAGAGACTTGAGAGGTAAGTATAAATGGAAATTGAAGTATATTATGGAAAGGATTAAAGTTAAACAATGGAGGATCTAACAAAGCGAGAAGGGAAATCTAATTTCTTATCTGACATGGTGGAGAGTAAATAATACTTACAGAATATAAATCAAGATTTTGAAGTGAAAGCATCTTATTAAAAGTTATAGAACTTGGGCTGGGGTTGTGGCTCAGTGGTAGAGCAGTGCTTGCCTAGCATATGTGAAGCCCTGGGTTCAATCCTCACCACCATATAAAAAAAATTAAAAAATAAAAATATTTAAAACCAAATAAAATGCATTTATTCCAAAAAATTATGGAACTACAAAGAACCAATAAAAAACATAAGAATTATAAAATAATCAACAGAGAACAAAAAGAAACTAGAAAATGTCAAAAGAGGCTCAAGAGTGCTAAATGAGGGCTGGGGTTGTGGCTCAGTGGTAGAGTACTTGCCTGGCATGTGAGGCACTGGATTCAATCCTCAGCACCACATAAAAATAAATGAACAAAATGAAGGTCCATCAACAACTATATAATTTTTTAAAAGAGTGCTAAATAATATGCTGATTAATAGGACTGAGAGTGGGAGCAGGAAGATTTCCCATGCTTTTAGCTTTGTTGCATCCTATATAGCCATGTAGTCAGTCAGTCAGTAATTCTTCAACAAATACTTATAAAGCATGTTCTAGGCATGATTTGAAGCACAGGAACACAGGGATGAAAAAGGCAGGGAATGTCTCTTGCCTTGAAGGACCTCATATTCTTGTAGAAGGTAGACACTAAACAAGTAAATCTCCTCCCCAAAGAGATAAGTATAAAAATATTAAGAGCAATGAAAATCATAAGACAAGATAAAATGATATGATATTGAGTGGCCAGGAAGGCCTCTCTGAAGAAGTAAACTGTGAGCTAAAACACTTTTTACTTCTGGCACTGAGGATTGAACCCAGGTCTCCCACATGCTAGGCAAGCACTCTACCACTGAACTGCAGCTCCAAGCCTTTTCTTATTTTTATTCTGAAACAGGATCTGGCTAATTTGCCAGGCTGGACTCAAACTTGGGAATCTTTTGCCTCAGCCTCTAGAGTAGCTGAGATTACAGATATGCACCACTGCACCCAGTCAAAATACTTTTTCTTATGAGAGAAGGTATAGAACCTTCATGTCTCTTCCCAGAACTCTCCATTTCTCATATGCAAACCAACATACATCTTGTCCAGCAACCAGCTCAACAAACCAAGGAATTTGGGGAAAGGCAGCATTAGTCAAATCTCAAAAACATCTTGTTACACGCTTAACCCAAGGTGATCATTACCTACCTAGTTTACATTCACCAAGAGATTGTTCACCAAGAGATTCACCAAGAGATTGTTCACCAAGAGATTCACCAAGAGATTGTTCACCAAGAGATTCATCAAGATATTTCAAGTGATTGTTCCCAGAACAAGGAAGACCAGCTCCCAAGTGACTCATTGGGAAACTTCAAATGATAGTTTCTTTCTCTAGCGTTCCTCTAACCTATGTCCAGTAGCCCAATGAAGGGATCTCCAGAGAAGTACAATGAATGAAGGACTTCCATATAGGCATAGTTTCCTGTCTGTCTTAGAAAAACACATGTACAGGTCCTAAGTCTATGATATGGTGCTATTGTAGCTGGTTGCTGTTGCACACAGAGTGAAGCCCCTTGATTTCTAGTGCCCCATGATCTATTCAACATCCCATAATTGGGGCTACAATAAAAAGAATAAATCAATAAATAAAGGCTAAACCAGCTCAGGAGAGCTATTCCACTAACCCTCAATCACCAAAGCTTCCTCAGATACATTCCTTGCATTTCTTAAATTCCTTTCCACTCTCTCCCAACGTGGTCATGTGAATGACCCACTTTCTTTCTTAAGCTGGACCACTTTCTGTCTTATTACCTCTACCTTATTCTTCAGAGCACAGTTGCAACATCTGTACAGAAAGCCCAATTCTGTCATATCTGACTGAGGACCCCAATTTGTGCAACAGTTCTAGAGAGTACACTTTCAAGTCACTGTGTCCAAACCCACATAACTCTGGACCAACACAAGCTAACTGAAGAACTGCCAGATAGAACATGTAAGTTGGATTTAGGAGGAAACTTCTAGCTGTCATCTACCTTCTATCAATGAGATGACTGGCCACACACCACACAACTCCTAAATGTTTGTCACTCTTTGCACCAATCTACTAGAAAAAACTTTTATCACAGTAATCATAGGTTTCTCCTTCATGCTGTCAGCATACAGGGATCTGAGGAGATCTCTAGAAGTGGAAGAGACCTCTCCTTAGAACTTTCAGGTTCTTGACTACATCTCAGAAAAGAAGTTAAGGATGTGTCAGGTATGAGTAGCAGAACAAGAGATTCACTGTAAAGGAGGAAATAACACATTTGAGAATGTGTGCAACAGCAACCAGCTACAATAGCACCATATCACAGAACCTAGAAAGAGTCACCTCATCTTTGTCTGAGGTGACATTTTTAGAAGAAGAGTAGCTAGGGGACTGAACTAGTATGGAGTCAGGGCAGGGATATGCCATTTTGTGCTTTTTCCTTCTGTTTATGCATTGCCCTCACATGTTCTAATCCTGCTACTTCCTACATGCCATGTCTCATTAGCATCTTAGATCTCCACCCAGAGGTATGTGTCTTAATATTATAATCAGGGGGCTGGGGTTGTGGCTCAGTGGTAGAACACTCACCTAGCATGGTCGAGGCCCTGGGTTCGATCCCCAGCACAACATAAAATTAAATAAATAAAAATAGGGCTGGGGTGGTGGCTCAGTGGTAGAGCGCTTGCATAGCATGTGTGTGGCACTGGGTTTGATTCTCAGCACCACATATACATAAGTAAAATAAATGTCCACTGACAATTAAAAATATTTAAATAAATAAATAAATAAAAATATTGTGTTCAATCACAACTAAAAAATAAATATTAAAAAATATTATAATCAGGGGCTGGGTTTGTGGCTCAGTGGTAGCGAGCTTGCCTAGCATGCATGAGGCACTGGGTTCCATTCTCGGCACCACATACAAATAAATAAAATTGCTGGGAGCCATTAGCCAAGTAGGTATGACAATTTCCTTGCCAGCGTACCCCATGTTGCTTAGTGGAAGGACTCATATAGGACATTTTGCAGTGACATTGCATGTAGGTGACCTTGCTCAAGGACCAGGGCGGATCCGGGTTTAGGGTGTTCCCGGTTTAGGATAATTGGGTTTAGGGCGTTCCTGGTTTAGGGGTTCCAGGTTTAAGATTATTCCTGCTGGGAATAGGGTGTATCCTGCTGTCTGAGCAGTGGAGGTGGATTTGGGCAGAGAACATGGATTTCCCCAGAACGTGATTGTAGATGGCTTGTGTGAGTTCGGGAATAAAGAGTTGCTGTTTGAATCTACAAGCTGTGTGGTGGCTCGTGATTGTGTGCCCAGCCAGACTGTGGCATTTGTGCCCAGCCAGACTGCGGCATAAAATAAAGGTCCATCAACATCTTTAAAATATTTAAAAATATATATATATATTATAATCAGGCTAGTGTCATATGTCAGTCACCAAAGTCTTTAATGTACATGCTCCCTAACGGAGCGGTTACTCCAGATGCCTTGTTGTTGCTTTTTATCAGTCAGTCAGCAATATGTAGGCAAGGACAAGGATGCAAGAACATGGGCTGGGTTGCTCACAAGTTGTTTGTTCTACATTCCAATGATTTGTGGGTGTTTCTCTCTTAAGACGTGGTGTTCTCTCTGTATCACTAAATCCCTATGTCAACACCAACCAGCTGCATCACATCCCTTTGCCTTTGACAATAGATATCATGCAACAGACACTGTGCTGAATGTGAGGGTCATGGCTGCCCATATGCCATGAGGTGTCCTTGTGCAAATTCCAAAAAGACACTCCTGCTCCAGACTGACACATTTGCATCAGGATGCATGAATTGGTGTGCACAGTGAAGGCTGGGTTTAAGTCCTGTTATGGTTTGCATGTTTTTAAAAATTTTATAATTGTGCATTATACTTACACATAATAGTGGGATTCATTATGTCAATTCATATATGCACATAACATAATTTGATCAATCTAATTCTGTCATCCAAAGGATTATATGTTAAAGGCTTGGTCACCAGCCTCTGGTGCTATTGGGAAGAGATGGAACCTTTAGGTGGTGGGGCTTAATGAAAGAAAGTGAGGTCATTGGGGGTGTACCCTTGAAAGGGATATTGGGATTCTAGCCCCATCTTGTCTTTTTGTGCTTCCTGACCACCATGAGATGAACTGATTTCCTCTTCCATGAGCTCCGACCATGAGTATCATGTTGCCACAGAACCAAAGTGAGAGGGCCAAGCAATCATGGACTGAAACCTCTGAAACTGTGAGCCAAATAAGCCTTTTCCTGAGAAAGTTGATTTTCTCAGGTATTTTATTAAAGCAATGAGAAGCTAGCCAACACAATCTCCACTGGCCCTCTCACCCAGTCTTTGTGCAGTGAACAACTGTACCCAGCAGGCCCATGGAGACTTAATGATAATCAGAGTCTTTTTTCTTACTGAAAGCTTCTAGGTTTCCCAGAAAGACTCATGAGACATCTTCATTTGCCAAAGATCTTATCTAGCTGTCCACCTACAGTGTCTGCTCTACCTGCCCCTAATGCACATTTAGGAACCACTCCCTGGGCCCAATCTTATTCCCAGAGATTATGAACTCTGTCACCTTCCCCTCCAGTGTTCCCTTTTTCATGCATATTTATCTCATCTTTCACCAGTCCTTACAGACCTTGCTGGTCTCAACTCCACCCAGCACCAGCCCCCTGCACCCTACACCCTTAGGATCCACTGTTGCAAAATGAGAAACTAAAAAACACAATACAAGAGATTTTGGAGCAAGGCACTACCTCAGTACTGATCCTACCTTCCCTGTTTAGAAGGCAAGGAGTGAAAGGCAGAAGGGGCAGGTCCAATCCTGCTCTTTCTTGTGTTGATCAAATCACCCCCAAATAGATTGCCGCAGTCTGGCTGCAGCAAAATAACCGGGGGGGTGACAAACAACTTGTGTACGTTGATACAGCAGGAGTGGAAGCCGTTTATTGCAGGACAGGAGCAGTATTTATACATTCCACACAGCTTATCTAATTAGCATAAACTAGATACATCAGTCAACCAATAAGGAATCTCCACACTTAATGGCTCGCAGTCAACCAATAAGGAATCTCCACGCTTAATGGCTCGCTGGCTCCACCTCACAAACCACTCCCCCTAGCAAAATGCCAGGCGCCATCCAGACTTGTTTACAGACTCTAACATTAACCACTCCCTCTGGCAAAATGCCAGGCGCCATCCAGACTTGTTTACAGACCTTAACAATAGATGATCAACATCTATTAAGAGTGGCCTCCAGATCCCCCTGACTTGGTCAAAGCCTGTGTTCTTTATACTCTACCCCCAAATCCAGCCAACTGAAACAAAACCCAGTGATGACCACCTTTGCCATTATTAAATGGAATATATAAAACCTTGATATGAAATATTTGCTTTTTCATTTTTCACTAGCATTCAAGGTTCCCCCCTACCAAGAACACTAGCAGGTAGGTAACTAATACATGTATGACTAGGGCCCCAATGAAGTTGTCTCTCCCAGAGAAAGGGCAGATTGCTCACAAACAATTTCAGATCCTCTGCTTACAGCCACAGGAAGAAATGCTAAAATCAAACCAAACCAAACAATAAAAACCCCATCAGTCTTTCATCTTCTCCACATTTAGACAGTTTCAGAAGTATGTCCATCAGGAGCGGATCCCTGGGGGTTTGCTTGTACTAGCAGAGCATAAACATTTACATTGCCTCTCTTCTGCTGACAGAACAGTGAGAAGGAAGGGCCTTATCTGGCAATTTAAAGCAATACCATGTGGTCATTCCAAAGTCAGTTCTTTATGTAAATACTCAGCTGCCCTTACAGGGCAACTTAAAATATGTGAGTTCAGGCTCTTAAACTATATAGGTACAGGTACAAATCTAGCTCTACTACTTAAAATTTGAACTACCAAAAAAGAAAAAAAGAAAGCCCTATGGTACCATAGAAAATATGCAGACATTGGACACTTGATGACCCAGTTTAAATCCCTGATCTCCCACTCACCAGCTGTGTGACCTTCAGCAAGATCCTGTGCCTCAGTTACTTCATCTCTAAATTGAGAATTATAACCATTCTTCTGTCATGAGTCTGTTAAGAGGATTAAATGAGAACATCTATGGCCTTACCTGTGGCAAGTGTTCGCTAAATCTTAGTCATTATTACTATTTATTCTGACTCTGTTTCTCATGTCCTGAAAATAAGAAGGTAAATAAAGAGAAGGGGGCACTGCTCTGCATAATTATCCAAGGTACTGTCATCCTTGTGAGTTGAAAAGCCGGAATAGGTTTCTTCTCTTCTACACCAGTTTAGACTACACTCGCTGTGAGAATCCACTGTTTTCCTTGAAGACATGCATGTGGGTATCTGTTTCAGTCAATAGTTACCCCTCTGATACCATGAAAAACAAAACAAAACAAAAAAGCATGTCTCTCTGTGACATCTACTGATGAACAGGGATGACATTCAAATGCGAAAACCTACCCTAACCTGTCCTGCTGGAAGGTCCAGAGCTTAATAACTAGGATTTGGGCAAATGTGCTGTTAGAGGGGAGAGGCGGGACCTAGGGAGAGATTGAGCCCTGTCAGCAGGGGTGGACAGAGCTTCCCTCAGTGGGTTGAAAGGTAGGGAAGGTGAATTCAAGGAAGTAAGGGAGTGAGAGCACTTCCTGTGAAGGATCTAATTGCTGATTTTCTCTTGGTCTGTGGACCTGTTTATAGGTAGTAGCATTTGAAAAAATCCCCTATGAGCTGGGGTATAGCTCAGTGGTTGAAAGTGCTTGCCTAACATGAGTACATGTCCCTATGTTTGAAATTCTCTTCGGTTATCTCCAACCATTCTGCAATATCTGTACAGCCTTCTTGGTGATGTTGGAGAGTATAAATGGGAAGACAGGAATGTGTGGCACACATTCTTCTCATTCAGGCACTAGTGTCTATTTACTGTGTTTCAGAGGGACTCCAGTGCTGGATTTCTGGAGGAGACCTGCAGCAAACTGAGTGTTGGCCCATGGGAGGAGCCAAGAACAGCAACTACTAGACAGTCATCTCAGAGGGGCAGCAAGTCTAACCCTCTACTGACTCATGGAGTAGGAAGAGTAGGATGACATTAGAACTGTCAACTATGTATCTTTGGGTGCATTTACATCCCTGTGCTTCAGTTTCTTCTTCTGAAAACAAAAAGTGTCCTCTAGCCTCAAACAGGGGATCAGGGGTTACCCTCCGAGTTAAACTCACTAGATTTGCACAGTCTAGTCAAAATACAAAGCAGGAAGTTGACTCCAAGCCCAAATGAAAGAGAACTTCTCCACATGCTTTTATAATCACAAACAATGATCAAACCCAGGAAATTAGTATTGATATGATACCATTGACAAATCTATAGATCTTAAGCAAAAGTGTCAATTATCCCACTTCTACTCTTTTTCTGGCCTGAGATTCAATCCAGGGATTCACATTGTATTTTGTTGTCATAATTTCCTTAGTCTTCCCCAGACAGGCAGCTCCTGAGTTTGTCTTTGTTTCTTGTGACCTTAACACTTTTGAAAAGTAATAGCTAGTTGTTCTGCAGAAGGTCTCTCAATTTGGGTTTGTGTGATGTTTTCGTATGATTAAATTCAGGTTATGCATTTAGGGAAAGAAAATCAGAATTGATGCCAGGCCCTTGTCACTGCATTATCAGGAGGCACACTGCATTATCAGGAGTTAACAAAAACAGTCTCATGGCTGTTTTTGTTAACTTCAATCACTTAGTGAAGGGATGTTTGGTAGGTTTCTTTAACATAAAGGTATTATGTTTCCTTTAATTAGTTAGTTAATATTTTGTGAGTTTGAGACGCTGTAAATATAATTTCTCATCATGCTTTGCCCACTAATCCTTTGATGATTCTTGCCTATCACAATTATTACTGTGATCTTTACCAAATGGTGACTTTCTATTTCCATCAACCCTTCTATCTACATTTATTAATTGGCATCCTACTGTGAGGAATAGCTTTCCCTCCTCCCTATGATAAACTTAACTATTTATTTATATAATCATGGACTTGCCAACAGAATGTATTGTCATACTTTTTTTAGTTTTTGGTGGTTGGATGGGAAGAAATTATATCCTGCATTTCTCTAATTATATGTGAGGTTAAAAGTTTAAAAAGTCATTTGTAGATGATAAATCATTGTCTATTCATGTATCTATTTTTCTATTGGATTTTTGAGACTTTGTCCATCAATTAGGAAGAGTTCTTTATATAGTCACAATTCTAGTCTTTTATCCATGACACATGTTGCATATATTTCCTTCCTGTTTGTCCATTGCTTTTTGACTGATTATGATGGGGCCTTTTGCCATGAAATTTGGGGGGTGGAGACAGGTACTGGGGATTGAACCCAGGGATGATTTACCTCTGAACTACATCTTAGTTCTTTTAATCTTTTATGTATTTTTTTTAGTTGTTGATGTATCTTTATTTTATTTATTTACATGTGGTGCTGAGAATTAAACCCAGAGCCTCACATGCTAGGCAAGTACTCTACCAGTGAGCTACAACCCCAGCCCCTCCTTTTTATTTTTTTTTATTTTTATTGTTTTAAATATTTTTATTAGTTGTCAATGGACCCTTGTTTTATTTACTTATTTATTTATGTGGTGCTAAGAATTGAACCCAGTGCCTCACACATGCTAGGCAAGTGCTCTACCACTGAGCCACAACCCCAGCCACCATTTTTTTTATTTTGAAACAGTAACTTGCAATCCTCCTGCCTCAGGCTCCTGAGTTGCTGGGATTAGAGGTGTGTGCCACCATGCCTAGACTATTTTTTTTATGTAGTCAAACTTATTAAATTTTTTCTTTTATTGATTTTAGCTTTTGATTCATGGTTTAAAAGTCTTTCCCTATACTAAGGTTAAAGGGGAATTTGTTCATGCTTTCTTTTAATATTTGTATTGTTTTTATATTTTACATTTGGATCCTTGACCTGTTTGGAGTTGATTCCTGTGTATATGTGAAGATTGAATAACATTTTATATTTTCTCAGATAGCCAGTCACTCTACCCAACACAATTTAAAAATCTGTCTTTGCCCCAGTAACATGTTTGTTTGTTTGTTTTGAAATTCCAGGAAGAAATAAATAAAAGTTTAAGGGAAAAACAATAACAAAAAAATCCCACCACCACTCAGAAATAAGCACAAATTTCATCTTGGTGGCCATACTTTCCTACTTTTCTCTATGCTTGTGCTTGCACACAGGTGCATGCATGCACACACACACATACACACAGTTTTCTACAAGGATGGGAATCTCAATTCTATTTTTATCATGGACTCCTTTATTCATATTTTTTTGGTCCCACCCCTAAGCATAATCAATAGCCTGGTGTGTGACCTTCAGCACTTTTTTTAAATACTTGTTTTAGTTATAGGTGTACATGATAACCTTTATTTTATTTTTATGTTGTGCTGAGGATAGAACCCAGAGCCTCACATGTGCTAGGTGAACACTCTACCACTGAGCTACAGCCCCAGGCCCTTTCAGCACTTTTAATTTTTTATTTTTTATTTTTTTATAATAATAATTGCAGGCATTTATTTATTTATTTATTTATTTATTTTGAGAGAGAGAGAGAGAAGAGAGAGAATTTTAATATTTAGTTTTCAGTTTTTGGCAGACACAACATCATTGTTTGTATGTGGTGCTAAGGATCAAACCCGGGCCGCATGCATGCCAGGCGAGCACGCTACCGCTTGAGCCACATCCCCAGCCCCCTTTCAGCACTTTTAGTCATGTCCAGTTATTCAAATGTAATCCTGTTCACACAGGTTAAGGCTGTTTTTATTTGTTTTACAAAAATGGGATTGAATTTTCTATACTTCTCAGCATTACATCTTTACCATTTATTAATTCTTTGAGGACTCCCTCTAAGTCAACTGTTACAGATCTAATTCTTCCTTTTTAGTTGCTAATGTTCAGTAATATAGATATTCTATTGAATATTGATGGACTTCAATTTTATTTCCCTTTTGGCCACTGTAAATTGAGCTACTACTAACACCCTTTGTATACTTATCCTTATAGACTAGTTTTTTCATTTGTGTAGTACTTTCTGCTTTAAAGTCTTCTGTACTATTTGAATTTTTACCATGAACAACTATCAATTTTATTTAAAAAACAAAACATATCTGTGTGTAGAGCTTCAGTCTTGCAATCAGACAGATCTGTATTCAAATCTTCTAAGACTCAGAAACTGCTGATGGGAGTGTGAAGTATCACACCACTTTGGAAAACTGTTTGGTATAATTTTCCAAACTTGAGCATACATATACCTTATGAGGCAGTAACTTTACTCCTAATCATATACAACACAGATGTAAACACATATATGACTCAAAGACATACCTAAAGACGCTCTTACCACTTCTTGTAATAGCTCAAAACAGGATATTCCAAATGTTCAACAATAGTAAAGATAAATAGTGATATATTCCCACAATAAAATACTGTAGAGTAACTCTTCTCAAAGTGGGACCTATGGACACATGGGGAATCCCCAAAGCCCTCACATGGGGATTTCAAGGTCAAAATTATTTTCACAATAATACTAAAAGGTTATTTGCTTTTTTCACTATGTTGACATTTGTATTGATGGTACAAAAGCAAAGGTAAATTTTTTAAAATTACCATTTCTTTGCACATATCAAGGCAGTGGTATCAACTGTGCTAGTATTCATTGCATTCTTTACCCCACACACTCACAGCAAACAAATAAAGTCTTCGATAAAGTAGTAAAAATGTGTTTCATCAAGTCCCAATTATTGAGTGCATTAAAAAATTATTTTCCATGTGGAAAATGAGGAAGCATGCATAAAGTACATCTGTTACACGATGATGTACAATGGTTGTCTCAAGAAAAAGTACTTGAGTTGTGAGCTGAACTAGGTCCTTTTTAAAATCTTTTTAAGTTTTTAATCAATGCATAATAATTTACATAGTAGGCACATTTTTCATAGAACACTATTTTTACTTGACTGACTTGTCGACTATGGTTTTTCAGATTTAGACTTTTTGCAGATGAAAAAAGTGAGTTTGTCACTTAACTAACAATATTCATTACCCATGATAATATTGGAGCCTTCAAATAAGAAGTCAGCTTTTGGGAAATTTATATGAATGTGACAGCTTAAAGTGTTTAAAGACTTTAAGGCTTTAAGACCTTCCTGATCGAGGACTATGGTGGTACAAACAAATATGATTTTTTTTGGGGGGGGGGGTACTGGTACTCAAGAGCACCTTGCCACTGAGCAACATTTCCAGCCCTTTTTATTTTTTATTTTGAGACAGGGTCTCCCTAAGTTGCTTAGGGCCTGGACAAGTTGCTGAGGCTGGCTATGAACTTGGGATCCTCCTGCCTCAGCCTTCCAAGCCAGTAGGATTACAGGTGAGTACCACCATTCCCCACAAGTAGATTTATTTTTAGATATGAAAACAGAGTACTCCTGTGTTTTAATTTTTCATTTTCTGCAAACAAAAGACCTGACACGAATAACATAGAAGAGGAAAAGTTTACTAGGGCTCATGGTTTCAGAGGCTTAGTCCATGGTCAGCCAGCTCTTTAGCTCTGGGCCTGAGGTGAGGCAGAACATCATGGTGGAAGAGTGTGGCAAAGGAAAGCAAGTCAGAACAAGACAAACAGGGAGCAGAAAGAGCCTTACTCCTCAGGAACAAAACATATACCCCAAAGACATGACCCCAGCAACCTATTTCCTCTAGCCACACCTTACCTGCCTATAGTCATCACCCAGTTAATCCATATGAGTGGATTAATCCACTGATTAGGTCAAAGCTCTCATAACTCTATTATTTTACCTCTGAATATTCTTACATTGCTTCACACATGAGATTTTTGGGTATACCTCATATCTAAACCATAACATCCTGCTTTCTTTATATCTTTCCATCTACTTTTATTCCATAACTTTTGAGAGGCCATTGCTATTTACTTTAGAGGAGATAGTGCTATGGGAAAAACATACTTAAAGACATAAAAGGCTGGGATTTCCCCTTGAAGCTACAGGACAAATATTCCAGACTCTTACTATTCATTTTATTATCATTATTATTCATTATAATTATTCATTCACTAAACATGTATTGGACACCTACTATATACCTAGAGTTCTGTTAGTGGCTGAGGACCCACAAATGTTTAAGACCATGGTTTGCCTTAATTCATGATCTAGAGAGGAAGACAGACACTTGGATGAAGATGTCACAGTATGTCTAGTTCTAAGATAGGGATGAGTGCAAAGTACTATGGAAGCATGAAAAACAGAATGATTAACCAAGGTGGGAAGGTGAAAAAATAGTTGGTGCTGGGAAGGTGCTCAAGAGGAAGTATTTCAGCTGAGTCTTTCAAGTAAAAGAAACAGCATCAAGTAGGAAACAGAGAATTCTCACACACACACGAGAGAGAGAGAGAGAGAGAGAGAGAGAGAGAGAGAGAGAGAGAGAGACAGACAGAGAGGATCCATCTGGAGAAAAACGGCTGCAACATTGGACAGAACAGCAAATGGACCTGGAAATTATACTGGAGCAATGAATGCCACTCTAAGGAGTTTGTAAATTACCCTGAAAAGTGGGTCTTTTGCCTTCCAAACAAATACATATTTGCTTTATGTCACCCTTCCTTTCACCAGTTGCCTAGTAGAACACTCCTTCCTCTTCTTTTCCTACTCAATTTTTTTGTCATCAAATCATGCATTCATATTTACTGGATTTATTGGTATCTCCCAATGTTCTAATGTCATGTCTCCTTGGAATGCTAATTTATACCTGTTGCTTTTTGAAGCATGCAACTCAAAGATGATGGGACTGTGTGTTCTCTCCATCCTTGTACCTCCCCCTGCCATAATACTCATGCCTTTCTGGGGTTTGGCTAAAACTTCTAGAAGCTGGGCCCTTCCAGCTGCATATAATGTCAGCATCCTGACACATTTATCAACACTCTAGTTCATACTCAGTGCCACATTTATTACTATTTTTTTTTTGTTTTGGAAAATGCAGTAAATATGATTGTTTTCATTAAAATATTTTATTTATATTAATGTGTAATGGATGTTTACTTAATTTATAAATAATTCTAATATTTCTCAGTGTTAATTTCTAACACTGTAAATATCAGTAGGCATAATCACATAAGAAAATTTTATTTGGGTTCCTCAATAATTTCTACAAGTATAAAGGGGTCCTGAGACAAAAAAATTGAGACCTTGCTATACAGCAATGAAAATAGGCAACTACTTCTACCAACATTTTGAAAAATTGCACTAACATAGAGCAAAATGCACCACACACACACACACACACACACACACACGCATATTGTTGTATTCCACTTACACAAAGTTCAAACACATGAAAACTAATTTGTTGGTGTTATAAATCAAGATGGCAATTAGTTTGGGGCAATTTTTTTAATTGATTGGTTGACTGATTCATTTCATTGGGGTACTGGGGATTGAAGCCAGAGGTGCTTTACCACTCAGCCACAACCCCAACCTTTTTTATGTTTTATTTAAAGACAGGTTCTCACTAAGTTGCTTAGAGCTCAATAATTTGCTGAGGCTGACCTCCAACTTACAATCCTCCTGCCTCAGTCTCCTGAGTTGCTGACATTACAGGCATGTGCCACTGCACCCAGCCAAGATGGGTAGTGTCTTAGATGAGAGGCCTGATGGGGTTTCTAGGATGCTACTAATTTCTATTATTTAGTCTGAGTGCTAGTTGCATGAAGGCAGTTTGTCCCTCATTTCCTGTAAGGAATTGGTTCTAGAGTTGCCCAAGGATGCCAAAATTTGTAGATGCTCAAATCCCTTAAATAAAATAACATATTGGGCTGGGGATGTGGCTCAAGCGGTAGCACGCTCATCCGGCATGCATGCGGCCCGGGTTCGACCCTCAGCACCACATACAAACAAAGATATGTCCGCCGAAAACTAAAAAAAAAAAAAAATTTTAAATAACATAGAGTCAGGCACAGGAGTGCATACCTGTAATCCCAGAGACTTGGGAGGCTGAGGCAGGAGGACTAAAAGTTTGAGTTTGAGGCCAGCTTCAGAAACTTAGCAAGGCCCTAAACTTAGTAAGACCCTTTTCTTTAAAAAAAAAAAAAAGGTGGGACTGGGGGCTGGGGTTGTAGCTCAATGGTTGAGCGCTTGCCTGGCATGTGTGAGGCACTGGGTTTGATCCTCAGCACCACATAAAAGTAAATAAAATAAAATAAAGATTAAAAAAAATTATTAAAAAAGGGGGAGACTCAGAATGTGGCTCAGTATAAAGAATCCCTGGGTTCAATCCCCACTACCAGGGGGAAATGACATAGTGTTTGCATATGTGAATCTTCCTGTATACTTTAACTCAACTCTAGATTAATTTACACAGCCTAATACTATATAAATGCAGGCAAATAGTTGTTATATTTCATTCTTTATGGGATAATGACATGAAAAAGTCTGTATATGTACAGTACAGATGCAATTTCTTTCCCCAAGTACTTTAGATCTGCAGTTAATTGAATGTGAATATGGAACCCATGGTTACAGAAAGTCAACTATATGCTCAGTTTGAAATAATCCATTGATGTTTTGTGTACTTTTCTGTAGTTTGTTTTGTAAAATGCTGAAAAAATATATGCCCTTGTGAATCTTAGCTTGACCATTTTCTGGTCATAAGTTGGATAAGTTAGTTGACTTCTCAATTTATTCAACAAATATTTATTTTCTTTCTTTCCTTCCTCCCTCCCTCCCTCCCTCCCTTCCTTCCTTCCTTCCTTCCTTCCTCTTTCCCTTCCTGCCTTTTTTTTCTTTCTTTTTATGATACTTAGGATGGAGCCAAGGGCCTACACTTAGCTTTTTCGCTGCTGTGACTAAAGGATCTCACCAGAACAATTTTAGAGGAGGACAAGTTTATTTGAGGGCTCACAGTTTCAGAGGTCTTAGTCCATAGAAGGCTGGCTACATTTCTCAGGCTCAAGATGAGGCTGAACATCATGGCGGGGTGTGTGGCAGAGGGAAGCAGCTCACATCATAGTGATCAAGAAGCAGAGAGAGACTCCACTCTCCAGATACAAATATAAACCCCCAAGCCATGCCCCAATTCTCACCTCCTCCAGCCACACCCTACCACTCAGTTAATCCCATAGGGATTAATTCACTGACTAAGATAAAAGGTATAACCCAATCATTTCCCCTCCAAACTTCTTGCATTGTCTCACAAATGAGCTTTCAGGGGACATCACATCTAAACCATAACACTAGGCAAGTACTCTACCACTGAGCAACATGTCCAGCATATTCCTTGAGGACCTCCCTGCTGCCTGCTGGTATTACACATTAGGGATAGCAGCAGCATTTGTCTAGTGTAGTCCAGCTTGGTCTAGTGTAGTGCAGGAGAGACAACCATTTAAAATATCATCACAGGGGTACAGAGTATCATGAAAGGAGAGGTACAGGGTACTGCTGTGTGTGTAACAGGGGCCCTGATCTTGTGCAGTGAGTCCCAGATAAGGAGTGACACTTAGCTGTGAACAGATGAGCAGGAGTAGGCCAGAAAAAGAACGGTAAGAAGAGCTCTTTGACATCCCTGCTTGGCCTTCCGATAGGCATCTCAACTTACCACGGTCAGGCTGAACTCTTTTTTTGAATATTTTATTTCTTTTTTAAAAATTTTTCATTTGAGCAGTATAGTTATGTGAATAGTTAGGTTCATACTGACAAAATCATGCATGCGTGGAATTTGATTTCAGTTCCCCATGATCCCACCCCCACCCCTATTATCCTTCCTCTACCCTACAGTCTTCCTTTGGTTTATCTATTTATTTATTTTGGTTAATTCTTTCTACTTATACATAAAGGCAAAATTCCCTGTTATGTACATATTTATATATGCACATAACGTGATTTTTTTAAAGAATTCATCTACCTTTCCTCCACTTTACCTTCCTTCCTCTCTCCCTCTCCATCTCCTTCTGCACTACCAATCTTCCCTGTTTCTTTACTCTCCCTTTCTTCTTTCCTTTATCTTACTCTAGTCAAGCTGAATTCTTAATTCTTCCCCTCGCTGCTCCCTCCACTTAACCAACCTGCTCCTCTGCAGTCTTGGCCATCTCCATAATGGCAATCTCATCCCTTTCCTGTTCCTCAGGTCCAAAGCTCTGGAATCATCCTTAATGCCTTTTTCTGTCATATCCCATATCCAGTGTCAGCTTTACTTAAAGCTAATGTAGTTTTAGTTTCAGTGCCCTCACATTCCATGGCCCTGGAAAGATCTCTAGGAATGTGTTCACATTGTCATATAATTTTATAAAATTTGGAAAGGTAAGATATTTTTGCAGCAATCAGCGAAAGCCACTGTCTCTTTCCACTCTGAATATCTTTCCATCGCATTTACCCAGTGTTAGGTGCTTTTGAAGTTACTGTAGACATTTTGGGGATCCTGTCTAGGTGAAGTTGAATTGGGGATATGTTTAGCAGTGCTTTGGTATGATACCTTTAAGTGGTTTGCAGTCACTTTCTTGTATACTGCCTGCTGATTCAGTGAACTACTGGCTTCCTGGAACACTCCTTAGAGACCACTATGCTGACTCACCTGGTGTCATGAAGGAACAATACAGGACCGACCATAAGTCATACTGTGACATCACTCTGTCCTATGGTACTTGGCACTGTAGGTATATAGATCGTTGAGGCAATACAAGGCTTGAAATGTTCACAGCCAGAATTTAGTCCTTGGAAAATTCTTCCAGAATACAGAATTATATGAAGAAGATTTGGTTTCCACTGATGCCTGTTGAGAGCCACAGCTTTAGATCTTGTGGTAGTATTCCCAGCTCTGTAGGCTCTTTATAGTAGAACCTTCTTTATGGTACTTAGCTGGAATAAACAGAAAGCAGTTGGGAAATTTCTTACTCTGTGATCCTAACAATGTTAAAAAGAAAGCACTCTTTTAATAAGCCTGGTGTGGAAGAAAGAAAAAAATTAAAAATGGTTGGTGATACTGAAAATCCTATAAAGGAGTTTTAAAAAACAGTAATACAATAAAGTAAAATTAACCCGTTTATCTCACTGAATTGGAACTTTTGCAATTATAAAGTTTAATTTCAAGTAAACACTATATTTTTCACTTCTTTTCTTGTAGACAGACATGGTGTAAATATAGACAGCTGCCATATTTCACCTCAGATGAAGCTATGTGCCAAAGTTTACAGAAAAGGATCTTAGATAATTTTCCAATTTTATGAAACTCTTAAATTTTTTAAAACAGCAATAATATGCCTGGCTGACTGGCTATCTACAACAGCAAAGTTCTGACAATAAGAGGTTTACCAAAGAAATTTATTTCTGGTTCAACAGATAGTTACTGTATGTTTGGTGAAAAGTCTTAATAGACATAAGCAGAACTTGCTCTGGGTCAATTTCCTATTGCAGATTTTCTGTCACAAATTTGTGTCAAGCCTCTTTCTTTCTGACTAGATTTTGAACCTAAATTAGTTTGAGAAATGGAATCACTGAGTAAACCACATAAATTTTAGTGGCATTTATTGTATATTTAGTCATGTGAGTGTATTTAAATAAAATGGATTTTCAGGATAAAATGGTATATCCACAAAAAAATAAAAAATAAAACATTTGGGAGGGATGCAAGGGAAAACATAGATATCAAAAATATTAAAACGGCAAATGTAAAGCAGGTCTGTTCATGCCACGCGATATGCCTTCATTAAGGTGTACTCTTTCCGGTTGGTGTGAGCAGCCCAGATGAACAGAGCAGAAGCCATGAACTGTAAAGGAGCAGAAACGCAAGCCAGGCAGAATGACCATCCAAATTCACCAGACAAATTCTCAGGCGGCTCTAGTTTCTGGTGGAGTAGTTTAATTCCAGCAACGAAACAACTTACTGTGCCCAGTGTACACAAACCTGCAAGGAGATGGAGAATGCCTGTGGCAATTGTGGGATACAAGCTTCGGCATATACAAGCACAAAGTCCAATCAAAACCCCAAAGCACATCAAACCTAAACTAACAAAAGGTAAAAGGAACTGACACCGCCAAAGATAGGTCCGAAGTAGATCAATTCCACTATTATGGTTTCCAGGATCAACAAATTTCTCCATGAACTGCTCATTTAATGTGAAACTCATGCATTTTGTCACCACATCAAATGACTCTGTCCTTTCTGGTGGAGCATACCAATGTGTGTTTTTGGGTACAGTGATACACCCTCTCCATAATCCTACTGTGCCACTATATCGGAAAAGCGCATCATTATAAGTCTTTTCATCTGCCTCATAGCCTTGTACTTTATGTATAAACAGAAACATGAATAATTACTGTATGGTTCCTGACTCAGTCTGTCTTATTATACTGAAAATATTGTGTTTATCCAAGACATCAATGATTAATGCCAAAGTACCTTAAGTCAAAACAGACTTATAAGTCAACCACCTCATTCCAAACATGTACCATAAGAATGCCGCAGTCTGGCTGGGCACAATCAGGAGCCACTTGTCAAAAGAAACTAATTTTATTTTTAGAACCACACACGCCAAACAAAACAGCCTCTCAGGAAAAACCCTCAGAGCCTCAACTGCCACCACCGGCTTTCCACAAGCCTCTCTCTCCCACACCAGCTTCTCTCCACCTCCCACAATCCTCCTGCTCTTGAGGCCGATTGGCTGGGTCACGTGGGCGGAGCCAAAAAAGTCCCCCAATGAGCAGCTCCGTGGTCTGAAAGGGCAGGGAAACAGCCCAATGAGCATCACCGCAGAGGAGCCAATCAGCTAGATGTTGCTGGGGCCGCTGTGAGCCAATCATCAGCCGGCAGCTGGAAGTTTGCTGGGGCCCCTTCGGCTGTGGCTCTCAACAGATGCCAAGATAGAAGTGGGATTTCTTTCCTGTTAAGAAGATACTGGGCCAATGCAACACACACAATTAATTATGAGTGTAGTATATCCTCTCCTTTTTATGAGAATCAAATTAAATAGAATTGATCACAATCCTTTTGTAGGGCATGAACTTTTAGCAGGAGGACAAGCAATGAGAAGTCATGTTTTATGAAGCCTATTCTAGAGTATCTGACTCATCTTGTCCTGACAAAGTCTGTCTGATTGTTATATTTTTTTCTCATTTTAAATACATACTTTTGTACTTTATTTTCTACTTTTTTTGACATAAGTCTCCACAAATTACATGTTTCACATCTTACATATAAGATGGGCCCCTGCAAACACTCTCTATCCAACCAGCAAGTTTATCCTGTTGTACTGTCATCATATATCCATAACCAATCCTTCATTAGCACCTTGACTGCTATGCCTGTGGCCCAAGCCACCCTCATCTCTCATTTGGATGACTATAATAACCTCCTGGCCAGTCTCCTGGCTCCTCCCCCCACATCTTCCATCTTATAGTCTATCTCAACAAAGCAGACAAAGAGCCTTTTTATAAAAAGAAATTAGATCATGTAACTGCTTTGCTCAAAATCCTCCAATAGCTTCATATATCATTATAAAAACAGCTGAACTCCACAGAGGGGGCCTACCAGCCCCTTCATGATCTAGCTTCTAGCTGCCTCTTTGGCACCATCTCCCATTGTGTTTGCTCTGGCTGACTTTCCTCAGCCATACCACTCTCTTTGTTTTTCCTCACACCACCTCCCTCACAGAATTACACTACCTGCTTCTTCTCCCTAGAGTTTTCTTTCCCCAGATATGGCTTATTCATTCACCTCCTTCAATTTTTTGCTGAAATATGACCCTCTCAGTGAGGCTTACCTTGGTCTCCCCATTGAAAATTTAAGCCACCCACCCTCTTCTGTACACTTAATCCCATTTACTTTGCTCTCTACTTTTTTTGTAGTACTTTTCACCTTCTAAACAATAATGTTTAAAACACTACTGTCCATCATTTTTTGTCTCTCTCTTCTTTCTAGAATGCTAGCTCTACAAACACAGAAATCTATTCACTGCTATATCCCCAGTACCTAGAACTCTGCATGGCACCTCGTAAACATTCAATAAATATTTGTTGACTGAATGTATAAATGAATAAAGAGTGCTCTTAGCAGAGGGAAGAGCATGTGCAACGGTTGAAAGGTGAAAGAATGTATGGCTTATTCAAGGAACTTGAAGAAGTCTCAAGTAGACAGATCAAAAAAACAATGGCTCAAGGGCTGGGGTTGTGGCTCAGTGGTAGAGCGCTCACCTAGCATGTGTGAGGCACAGGGTTTGATCTTCAGAACCACATAAAAATAAACAAACAAAGGTATTGTGTCCATATACAACTAAAAAATATATTATATAAAAAAAAGAATGACCCAAGCTGAGTCTGGCAAGATAGGCAAGAACCACAGGTAAAGAACTCTTTAGATCAAAATAAGGATACTGAACTTCAGAGCAAAGAAAATTCATTTATGAGTGTAACCAAAAAGTGATGTGATTATAATTTGGAGATAAGCATTGGCAGTTGTATAAGAAAAAATCCAGGGTAGAGGGGACTGGAAGTAAAAAGGCCAGTAAAGATTCTATTGGAGTATATTCTAGGCAAGAGGTAATGATGTCAGACTAGTTTGGGTGGTGACAGTGGAAATGGGACAGAAGTGGAAAAATAATAAAAATATTTAGAAAGTAGAACCAAAAAACACTGACGAAAAGCCAAAGGAAGGGACTGGGATTGTAGCTCAGCAGTAGAGCATTCGTCTAGCACGTGCGAGGCCCTGAGTTCAATCCTCAGCACCACATAAAAATTAATTAATTAATTAATTAGTTAGTTAATTAATTAATAAAATAAAGGTGTTATGTCCATCTACAACTAAAAAATATTTGACAAAAAAAGAAAATAAAAACCAAAGGAAAGGGAGTTTTCTGTTTTGTATTTGAATTGACACATAATATTTATACATGTGTATGAGGTATGATGTGATAGTTTTGATTTGGGGGTGATTTTGTTGTTTGTCTGGTGCCTTCTCCCTACTGAGCACATGCTCTACTATTAAGCTACACCCTCAGCTCCCAGTGTGATGTTTTCATTCACCATATACATTGAGTAGTGATTAACTTGGAATGATTAGCATATCTATCACTGCAAAAGTTTATTACTCCTTTATGATAAGTACATTCAAATTCCTCTCTTCTATTTTGAGACATATAATGAATAATTCTTAAGTATATCCACCCTGCTATGCCATAGAACACCAGAACTTATTCCTTCTATGAAACACTAACATTATACCATCGACCAACCTTTTCCAACCCCTTCCTACTCTCCCCAGTCTTTGATAATCATGATTCCATGCCCAACTTCTATGAGATCAGTGTTTTCCAGATTTCACTTGTGAGTAAGATCATGCAGTGTTATCTTTCTTGCCTAATTTATTTCACTGCACATAATAGTCTCCAGTTCTATCCGAGTTGCCACAAATGACATATTTTCATGTTCAATATGGCTGAATAGTATTCCATTATGTAGGTATACCACATTTTCTTCATCATACTAAAAAAATCTATACACCAATCCACATTATCTTAATTTGACTAAAAAATTTCTATACACCAAAAGAAATAATCAATAAAGCAAAGAGAGAGTATACAGAATGGAGGAAATATTTGCAAACTACACATTTGACAAGGGGTTAATATCTACAATATATAAAAATCTCCAAAAACTCAGTGGCAAAAAAAAATACTTTATTAAAAATAGGCAATTGGCCTGAATAAACATTTCTCAAAAGAAGACCTACAAATGGCTAACGGGTCTATTTTAAAAATGCTCAACATCACTAATCATCAGGGAAATGCAAATCAAAACCACAATGGATATGAATTAATATTTATAACAATAATAAATTCAAATAAATGACTAATCCTCCATTAAATTAAAAAAAACACTGAGGTATCACCTGATTGAATGGCTATTAGCAAAAAAACAAAAGATACAAATGCTGGCAAGGAAAAAAGAATTGGATAAGAAGGGAGTGGTCATCTGTGCTGACTGCAGCTGGAGGTCAAGTGAATAAAGACTGAAAAGTATGTAGTAGGATTTAGTGACACAGAAGCAATGGGTGGTCTTGTCAAGAGCGTGGAGATGGTGAAAGTCAGCTAGGAGTATATTGCCAAGGGAGTGGGAGCTGAGGAGATGGAGGCCACTTTACATCTCTGCAAAGCACCTGACACCCAGTAGGCTCTCAGTTCATGCCACTTTCCTGTCTTCCTTCTGTGTATCATGATGTTGCATAACTGCAGTAGTGGTACTGATCAAAAAATGTCTAGTTAAAAAAACTGTTAACAAATTAAAATAATACAATAAGTAGTTAAATATTTACTATTCCTTTGGTATTGAATTTCCTAAGGTAAAATATTACATTCAAATATTAATAAGGAAAACAGCTGGTACTGAATATTCAAGTTCCCAGAGGAACACTTTAATGAATCATTTTTAAAGCTGGACAGCTTCACACTTAATCTGTTCAAGGAATAGGAACACAGTCTTTTCTCAATTATCATTCTATAAAATGAATATAAATCTCCAATTAGTCTGTTCCCAAATTGGAAATGACCTTTGGATGTTATAATAATAAATGTTTGTTGTAAGAAATTCAGGAATTAACCTAGTGTATAAAGAAGAAATGGAGTACTGAGTTTCAATTTTGCAAGATTAAAAATGTTCTGTGGCAGAGATGGTGGTGACAGTTGTACAATAATAAAAAATGTATTTAATGCCCCTGAACTGGACACTGGAAATTATTAAAATGGTAAATTCTATGCGTATTTTATCATATATTTTTAAATAATTTTTAAAAAGATCATCCTCTAATCCTACTACTTGCATTAGCATATAGAATTTGTTTTTCATTTTTTCATTCAACAGATATTTACTGAATGCCTGTTATATACCAAGCACATGTCTAAGTGCCAAGAATACATTAGTGAACAGAAATAAAATATCTTCCCTGTGTAGCTTACTTCTAACAGGAGAGAAAGAAAACACACAAATAAATAGGGAAGTATGAATTATATCAGATGGCAATAAATGATATTGAAAAAATAAAGCAAAGAACATTGATAATAAATAATATGAAGGTCGTGATTTTTTTGTGCGTGTGTGTACGTGTGTGTAGTACTAGGGATTCAACCCAGGGCTTCAGTTATACTAGGCAAGTATTCTAACACTGAGCTTTATCTCCAGCCCAAGGAGGTTGTAATTTTCCATAGTGGGCCCTTCATATCCCTGGGTTCCACATCTGCAGCTTCACCCAACTGCACATGGAAAACATTCAAAAGAAAACTACCTCTGTACTGTAGTATATACAGACTTTTTTTCCTGTCGTTATTTCCTAAGCAATACAGTATAACAACTAAACAATTATTTATATGTATTTATACTGTATCAGGTATTATAAGAAATCTAGAGATGATTTAAAATATACAGTGTGAGGCTGTACGTGAGTTGTTATGCAAATACAGCACCATTTTATAAAAGGGGCTCAAGCATCCATGGACTTTAGAATCCTTGGGAGACTCTGGAATGAGTCTCCATCAGATAACAAGGGACAACAGTTTAAGGAAGATCTCACTGATAAGGTAACATTTGAGCAGAAACCTGAAAGAAATGAAGGAGCAAGTCATGCAAGTATCTGAAAGAAGAGGGTTTTGGACAACAGTAAATAGCCAGTGCCAAGGTCCCATAGCAGAAGTATCCTTGGCATGTTCAAGGAACACCAACAACCAAAAAAAAAAAAAGCAAAGTTGCTGGAATGTGGTAAATTAGGCGAGAAGAGTAAGAAAGGAAATGAGAGAGTTTTTGGAGGAACTCAGAACACATAGATCTCTGAAGACCATAACAAGACTTTGGAGCCCAGTGCAATAGCACACACCTATAATCCCAGCTGCTTGGAAGGCTGAGACAGGAGGATCACAAGTCTGAGGCCAGCCTGGGCAATTAAAAAGTTTCTGTCTCAAAATTTTAAAAAGTTAAAGGGGTAGGAGCATAGCTTAGCAGTAGAGTACCCCTGGGTTTAATCCTCCAGTGCCCCCCCAAAAAAAAATAGACTTTGGATTTTACTCTGAGAGAGGAGGAAAACTATTAAAAGTTTTAAGCCAAGGAAGAACCTGATATGACTTGAGTTTAAAAGGATCTTTCTGGCTGCTGTGTTGCAATTAGACTGAAAGAGGACAAGGCAAGAAGCATGAAGAAAACTTAGGAGGCTGTTACAATAATCCACATAGAAAATGATGGTAGCAGTCCATGTATTGAAAGTAAAGCCAATAGTATTTGCTAAAAGTACTGGGTATAGGCAAGGGTTAATCTAGGCTGGGTATGGCCTTATATAGATACAATTTGGGGCATTCTCTGTTAAGAAAAATACAATATTAGGTACAAAACAAATACTTGATGGTATAGCTTAATGGTAGAGTGCTTGCCTAGCATGTGCAAAGCCCCGGATTTAATTCCCAGCACCACAACAAAAGGGGAGGGGAATCTTTATTTAATTGGAGAAAAGAAATCATAATAAATTACACATTTATAAAAGTTTACAAATACTACAAACATCAGAAAATCTAGAAAAATAACCTAATAGTAACTTTCTGGCACAACTCTATAATGTAACTTTGCTATATTGTTGGTTACATACTATTTGTTTACCTGCCAATATGATGATTTTATAATATTTTCTGTAAAAGGAATAGAAATCTAATATTGTCTTTCTAGTATAGTTCACCAAAATTTGTATTATTGATACTTTTGGTACCAGGGATTGAACTCAGGGGCATTTGGCACTGAGCTACATCCCCAGCCCTATTTTATATTTTATTTAGAGACAGGTCTCACTGAGTTGCATAGTTCCTTGCTTTTGCTGAGGCTGCCATTGGAATTCCCAATCCTCCTGTCTCAGCCTCCTGAGCCACTGGGATTACAGGCATGTGCCACTGGGTCTGGCTTTATTTTGTTTTGATAAAATGTTTAATTACCATTGTAATAAGATGGATTTCATAGGCTAATCTTTTTTTTGGTTTACATATTTGACTTCCTTCCTATCATATTTAAATTTTGGTTCATCAACAATTCTAAAAAGCAATACCAAATTATCTTTAAATAAGGCATTTACAAGAATAATTGACTGCATTTAAAAATTGACACTGTATTGAGTATATTAGTATAATAAAATCATTCTTAATACTCCATACATTGAGTTATTGATTGATGTTTACACTTTTCATGGCTGGACCATTTGTTTTTTTCAGCCTATTTCCCTGTGTCCGTGACAATTTCATCTGCCATTTCATTGGGAACAGGCAGGCTTCATCAGAACAAGATGAGTCAGATACATTAAAACATAATCCAATGCATTCAGATGCATAAAACATGCAAATTGGTACATAGACAAAAATCACTATTTGTAGAACTGCTGTTGGCTTGGCTCTGCAAACACAGGATATCTGATAAGTTCTATTTCACAAGATTCCCATAAAAATGATGCAGCTACTATGAAAAACAATATGAAGTTTCTTCAAAAAAAATAAAAATTAAAAATGGAACTGCCATGTGATCCAGTAATCCCACCACTGGGTTTATATCCAAAAGAATTGAAATCAGGATCTCAAGGCAATTGCTTGTGAAGCCTGATTCATTTCAGCATTATTCACCAGAACTAAAATGTAGAAACAGCCTAAATGCCCATCAGTGGATGAATGGATAAAGAAAATGTATTCTATACACAGGGTGAAATATTATTCAGTCTTTTAAAGAAGAAAATTCTGCCATATCTAACAACATGGATGAATCTGGAAAACATTATGCTAAATGAAATAAACCCGTCATTGAAGGACAAAAATTGCATGATTCCACTTACATGTGGTGTCTAAAATAACCAAACTCATAGAAGCAGAGAGTAGCATGGTGGTTGCCAGGAGCTGAGAGGTCAGAGAAAATGGGGAATTACTGTTCAGTAGGTATAGTTTCAGTTATGCAGGACAAATGAGTTCTAGAGATCTGCTGTATATCCTTTCATTTACTATTAACAGCATTATTGTATGCTTAAAAAATTGTTAAGAGGATAAATCTCACATTAGTATTATAAACACAATGAAAAGCATGGGGCATTTATAGTTGTGTATGCATTACTGAGTACATTAGCAACAGAAGAAAATTCCCATTCTGACTAAGCAGTATTGAATCCTCCATGTACAGTTTTATATGTCCAGTGAATAATTTTCCACATATTAGTTTCTGGCTCTGTACATTCCAAACCTACACATATTTCCAATGCTGGTTGCCATAGAACTCAGTATCAAGATATGATCTTTGTCCCTGTACTATTAGTCAACATAGTATGAAGTCATTTCTATGCTGAAGCAGCTAGCCATGGCATAAAAGTAATTTCCAGCCATGAAAATATACCTGATCAAACCCAAAATAAATATAAATCCAATTCAATTCTCCAAATGCATGATCCTAAAAATGTCCATATCCACCCCAATGCCAACCCCATGGTAGGGTATAGTGGTAGAGGGGAATTTGGAGTAGAAAGAGACAACTATCTTGATTTGTTTCAATTAAAATATTTTACTTTTGCAAATTTTACAAAAAGACATGATGATGTTATCACACTGCTGGGGCTTTGCAAGTGAGGAACTGTGGTGCTTTAGCTTCATTAGCTTTCCAGTAAATATGGTACTAGATGTGGAATGTAAGGGAATGGGAGCAGATATGTGGATGTGGCTCACACTTCCTTAGCATGTGTGAAGCCAAGGGTTCAATCTCCAGTACAGAAAAATGAAAACAAACAAAAAAGGGAGCTATCAAAGATGATATCAAGATTTTTTATCTGAGCAATTAGGTGAGTGGAGTTGCCATTTATTGAGATTTAGAAAATTAAGAGAAATTTTTAGGGTGAACATCAGGAGTCCAGTTTGAGTGAGGAAGAGTTTAAGATGTTCATTAGCCAGGTAAAAAGAGATGTCAGGTAAGCAGTTGGATATGAGAATCTGGAGTTTGGAAGAGAGGTGCCTAAAAGAAGTAAATTAGGAAGACAACAGTAGGTAGATTGTATTTGAAGCCACAAAATTAAATATGGAACAAGGAGAAACAAAAGAGAAAAAAAGAAGTGGTCCAGAACAGAGCTCTTGAGAAACTTGACTGTTGGAGAAATTGGGGGAAGGAAGAGGGACAAACGAGTAAGATCAAGAAAGGAGTTAATGAGGTCAAAAGAAATCAGGAGAGTGTGGAGTTATAGAAGCCAAATGAAAAGGTCTTTCAAAGTAGGAGTAACCAACTATTTCAAGTAATATGAAGAAAGAGAATCGAACATTAGAGTTACTATCACTATATGTCAAGAGCTTTGTAATGTTTTGAACAACTAATAATAATTTAAAAAATGAAATTATGTTTATTGCATATTAATAATGTTTATTTCTGGGTGATGGGATCCAGGGTGACTTTTTTAAATCTTTGTACTTTCTTATATTGCCTGGCCTTTAAAAATATAATAAATATGTCATTTTTCTCATAAAAAAAATAGAGTTACTATCACTGAGGTCAGTGGTAACAGAGAACTTACCAAGATTTAGTTGGAGTGAGTCAAAGAGAAAAGAAAGAGTAGACCTGGATCGTACTTCATGGTTTGGAATCTGCTTTTCTCAGTAATAGCCTTGGGATTTTTCCCTATCAGACATATAGATCTACTTCATTACTTTTTAAACTTGCAATTTAAGCAATGCCAAAATTTATTTACCCAGTTCCATTTTTTTACCATATGATTTATTTTTATTTTTTTTAGTCATACATGACAGCAGAATGTATTTTGACATATAATGCATACATAGAATGTACATACATCAATCATATTGTCTATTCTATTCTGCTGCCCTTCCTATCCCCCCTACTCCTCCCCTCCTCTCCCATCATTTCTCTCTATCCAATCTAATGTGACACACTTTTTTTTTCTTTTTCTCATCACAACATCATATATGTATTCTGTATAACAATGAGGTTCTCCTTCCATCTTCCATGCAACTCCCCATTCCCTTTTGATGCATATTTGGCAATTATCTTCTTGGCAATTATAAACAATGCTACAATGAGTATCTCTGAATATACTTTTTGTGCATGTGCAAAGTATAGATTTCTGGATTTTGGAATTGCTAAATAAAGAATATGCACATTTTGGGGGCTAAAGTTGTGACTCAGTGGTAGAGTACTTACTTCACATGTGTGAGGCCCTGGGTTCGATCCTCAGCACCACATAAAAATAAATAAACAAAATAAAGATATTGTGTCCATGTATAACTAAGAAAAAAATTCTTTAAAAAAGAATATGCACATTTTTAATTTTGGTAGATATTATCAAATTTCCCTAAGTTGACTTTCTCATTGTTGATATATAAGAATGCCTTTTTAGCTGTGAGTGGTGGTGCATGCCAATAATCCCAGCAGCTGAGGAGGCTGAGACAGGAAGATCAAGAGTTCAAAGCCAGCCTCAGCAACGGTGAGGCACTAAGTAACTCAGTGAGACCCTATCTATAAATAAAACTAAATAGAGCTGGGGATATGGGTCAGTGGTTGAGTGTCCCTGAGTTCAATCCCCAGTACCCCCCCAAAAAAAGAGAGAGAGAGAGAATGCCTTTTTCCCACATCCTTTTAAACACTGGATGTCAATAATCTTTTAATCTTCACCACTTTGATAGGTTTTTCTAAAAATAGCAATGTTATTTTAATTTTCCTGTCTTTGATCACTGATGAAGCATAATAGCTTTTCATGTTTATTTCCATTTATATTTATCCTTTTGTATTATAACTGGGTCTTTAGCCAATTTTTCTATTTGAGCATATGCTTTCTCATTTTAATCAACTTGTTAGAATCATGTTATATATGTTGCAAATATTTTTCCTGAATATATCGTTTAACTTTCAACATTATTTATGGTGTTTATATAATAGAGTTCTTAAAAATATGATCTAAGCTTCCATTATTTTATTTTAATGGGTTTCTGCCTTCAGTATCACATCCGATTGTTTTTTAACAAGAGCCACAGAAATAGATTTTAAGGTTATTAACCCAAACTTAGAGAGGACACGTTCCCTTTTCATAGCTAATCAGACATCTGCAATGGGGACAAAATTGCCCTTCCCCACCCCCAACTTTAATCAAATGTTTTTCTCTTTATATTATTTGCAAAAACCACTGCCTAATTGAGATTTCTGAGTATTCAATGAATGCTTCTGTGTATTTGATCTGACAATGCCCAGGGGCTAATGCTTCCATGTGCTTTCTCTAAAAGGAATGAGTACAAACATGAGCAGGACAGCCTATTATGAGCTTTTTCAGGTCTTTTGTAAAATAGAACATTTTCAGTATGTGAATTACATCAAATGATGGCAAGGCAGTTTTCTGGTTTTGAATGCATTTCAGTTCATTCCATTTTAAGAGCAGAGTTGAAATAAAGTTAATTTCATTCCAGAATATTTTTAAATTATAAGTTTTTTGAAAGCTCTTTAAGTAAGATGTTTTGCCTTGCATGGGTTAAAAACTACTACTGGCCCATCGAATGAAGTATGTATCATTGTATTTGTATAATATTTTTATTTAACTCTAAAGGCTAACACAAGACAATTTTGATACAAATTGAACTATTCAAGTAATTTTTCTGGTGCTCAAAAAGTATACTCAAGCCAGATGTGGTGTTGCACACCCTGTAGTCTTAGCTACTTGGAGGCTCATGTGGGAAGATCCCTTGAGCTCATGAGTTTGAAACCAGCCTGGGCAACATAGTGAGACCCCACCTCAAAAGAAAAATGAGATAAAAATAATGTTAACTCATGGGCTGGGGTTGTGGCTTAGTGGTAGAGTGCTTGCCTCATATGTGTGAGGCCCTGGGTTCTATCCTCAGCACCACATAAAAATAAATAAAGGTATTGTGTCCAACTACAACTAAAAAATGTTTTTTTAAAAATAATAATAATGTTAACTCAAAAAATTCTGTCAACTACCCATAAAGAGCTCTCAATCCTTGTTGTTTTCCTAAAGTAATCCAAGTGTTCAGGAGGCAAATTTTGATCTAGTAACTGTCCAAAGTAAGGAAAATCAAATAAACCATCCAGACTTCAAGTACTGAAAAAAAACTTTAGCAAATCTTTCAGATCACAAGAAACTATGAATTGTTAAAATATCAAAATGAAGAAACAGGCATTACTGGTAGGGAAACAAAACAAGCCAAAAGAATGGGCTTTACGGGCTGGGGTTGTGGCTAAGTGGTAGAGTGGTCACCTAGCATACATGAGACACTGGTTTCGATCCTCAGCACCACATTAAAATAAAGATATTGTGTCCACCTAAAACTAAAAAAATGAATATTTTTTAGAAGAATGTGCTTTTAAATAAATTTTTCCCTAATCCTTTCTGTCTGGAATGTCTGGTTATGACATTATCATGTATAAAATCAATAACCAGCTAAACTTTGTAACAGAAGAAATTATACCATTCATCATAATGACAAACCCCATCTCTCCTAGACATATCTTGTTCTTTTGCTGTCTCTTTTGTTTATATAGGATAATTCTATGTTTCCCAAACTAGTCTGAAACTCCTGGGCTCAAGGGATTCTCCTCCTTCAGCTTCCCCAATAGTGGGGACTACAGGCCCAGATAGTGACATATCTTGTTCTTAAATAGGAAGACTCAACATTATAACAATATTAGTTTTCCATAAATTGACCCAGAAATCTATCATGAATCCCCCCCCCAAAATTCCAAAAGCTTACTCTCTGAAGGGAGGGATGAAGAATTTGACACACTTATCACCAAAAAAAAAAAAAAAAAAAAAAAAAAAAAAACGTATTAAGGGGAATGAAGGGAAGGAAGGGGGATGGGAATAGGAAAGACAGTAGAATGAATTGGACATAACTTTCCTCTGCTCATATATGAATACACAACCAGGGAACCTCCACATCATGTACAACCACAAGAATGGGAAGTTATACTCCATGCATATATAACATATCAAAATACATTCTACTGTCATGTATATCTAAGAAGAACAAATAAAAAGCATTATTACAAAAATGGATTAACTTCTGAATAAAGAAGGGGAATAACTAGAGATTTCTCATTGAAATAGGAAACAAAATCAACAGCTAAAAAGAGGAGGAGGTTCAGAGGCTTGAGGAGAGAGGAGAAAGTGTGTGCTGTAAGGTTAATTCTAGCAGGTCTTGAATTAATTTAGACTATTTCACTAGTTACTACATGACACTGACCCTTCATCAAGGCAAGCCACATGCTGATTACTGGTGTTCCCTTGTAACTACAGATCTTGAGATGATTCAAGGATTTGCACAAGCTTGTCAGAATTATGTATTGATAATAGTGAGAATGACAATTTGTATCCAGTCTCAGTGACACCTGTCCCTTCCCCATCAAGAGCCACTACTTTTGAAGCTGGAATATGCCTATGTGGCTGGCACAATATTTTTTAAAAACAGCAACTGAGCTGAGCTTGGTGGCACATGACTGCAATCGCAGTGGCTCAGGAGGATGAGGAAGGAGGATCGTGAGTTAAAAGCCAGCCTCAGCAAAAGCGAGGCACTAAGCAACTCAGTGAGACCCTGTCTCTAAATAAAACACAAAATAGGGCTGGGGATGTGTCTCAGTGGTCAAGTACCTCTGAGTTCAATCCCCAGTACCCACAAAAAAAAAAATAGCAATGGAGACTTTATTTTGGACTCCCTCATTTTGATGTGCTCCATGTTTATGTCTCTGGTTCTTGGTCTCCTGTCATGGCCCTTATAGAGAAGAACAATAAGATACCACACCCAACCTCTCAAAATCCCTTGCTGTACCCTTTATCTGTAATAAGCTGTACATTTGTAAGTATTGTCATTTGGTCTTGTGGTCTCCTTTAGCAACTGAAGTCTGTTCATCTCCCTGTATTAATGCAGTATAAACAGTCATCCCAGAGAGCAGTCTAGACCATTATTGGGAATAAGACATGTTGTTCAAAAGTAGCAATGGAATAAATGGTATAGTAGGTATGTTAGAATGACTCCTCATAGGCACTTCCACCTTCTATCTTCTGTATTCCAGTCTACAGGGTTTCAGGAGTGAATCCATAATAGCCATATTCACATCAAGTGACCCATATCCCCTAGCTTTTGCTGCTTGGATCAAAGGTGAACCCTTTGAACTAATCAGAGTCTCCTCCAGTCTAACAGGTCAGCATCATGAAGGGAAGAAATATAAAACCTTAGTTATTGAGCTTTGGTATGACCAGCCTCCACCAACAGGACCAAGTAGCAGAGAAAGCCAGTCCACAGAAATGAATGAAGCCAATGCTCAGAGGAGAACAGATGTAAGAAATGAAAAGATACCTGCATTCCTTTTTTTTTTTTTTTGATACCCGCATTTTTGATGCCTTTTCCTTCTTGGGTTTCATTGTTTTTGGAGATTATGCCCCATCCCAGACCTGAGGTTCCAGGAAAATACTCCATATGCACATAATAAATTCCCCTTTTTCCCATTAAGCCAGCATGATTTCGCTCCTTTACTAGCAGATAAAGATCAGTAACTCACTAGCCATGAAGAAACATAAAAAAATGGATTCCTATCTCACTGCCTCCGCAAAAAATACATTCAAGTTCTGAGTAAAGATTTCAATTTGAAAATACAGCAATATGGGGAGTAAAATAAAATATAGGAGAATATTTTTATAATCTTGGAGTCCAGAATCCAAAAAGTAAAAGATTTAAAACATTTGGTTATAAAAATTTTAATATTTAACAGTCAAAATATATCATACACAAAGCCAAAAGGATTAAAATTGGGGAAAACATTTATAACAAACATGAAAAGCAAATGACTAATAGTAGTAATTATTATGGTTCATATATTAAATATCCCCCCAAAGGCCTGTACTAAAGGTTTGGTTGCCAGCCTGTGAAATTTTTGGAAGGTAGTAGACCCTTTAGAAGGTGGGACATAGTAGAAGGAAGTTAAGTCATTGGGGGTAGGCCCTTGAAGGGGATACTGGGACTCTGGCCCCTTTCTCCTTTCTCTCTCTCTCTCTCTCTCTCTCTCTCTCTCTCTCTCTCTCTCTCTCTCTCTCTCTCTCCCACCAGAGGTGGACAGCTTTGCTCCACCATGTGCTCCCTGTCATAATGTTCTGCCTCATTGCAGGGCTAAAAGCAGTAGAGCCAGCTGACCATGGACTAAAACTTCTGAAACCATGAGCCAAAGTCAATCTTTCCTTACAAGTTGATCGTTCCTGGTATTTTGTCACGACATCTGAAAGCTAACTAACACAGCAATACACAAAGAACTGTTAAAAAGCAATTTTTAAAGATTAGACAGAGAGGAATGAAGGGAGGGGAGGGGCTATGGGGGTGGGAAGGACAAAAGAATGAATCAGACATTATTATCCTATGTGCATATGTGATTACACAACTGGTGTGATTCTACATCATGTACAATCAAAAGAATGAGAAGTTATACTCCATTTATGTATGATGTGTCAAAGTGCATTCTACTGTCATATATAACTAATTAGAACAAATAAAAATATTTTTAAAGTTTAAAAAGGGCTAAAAGAAAAGGTAAGTTAAATTGACAAGAGGACAAAACTGGTAAATCACAGAAGACAAATTACATATAGCCAGCAAGAAGATGCTCAGATAAGATGTTCAACCTGATTCTTAATTCAGAAAAACAAATGAAAACTACAGGTTGACAGATATTAAAATAATAATAACCCAAGTGTTGACAAGGTTTTTGAAAAACACACATTCTCTTTTACCATAGGAAAAAACTTTGGGGGGCTGAGGCTGTAGCTCAGTAGCGAAGCACCTGCCTAGCATGTGTGAGGCACTGGATTTAATCCTCAGCACCACATAAAAATAAATAAATAAAATAAAGGTATTGATCCATCGACAATTTTTAAAAATTTCTTAAACTTTTTGGAGCACAATTTATTGGTAATCAAAATTTTAAATGAGTAATAATATTTTGAAACCAGTAATTCTGCTGCTAGAAATTTATGCTACAAAAATAAAGTGTGATAGGGGCTGGGGCTGGGACTCAGTGATAGAGCGGTTGCCTAGCATGCTTAAGGCACTGTGTTCGATTCTCAGCACCACATATAAATAAATGAACAAAATAAAAACCCATCAACGTCTAAAAATTTTTTAAATGTGTGATATTATATAATAAATAATAAAATTTGGACACATCCAAATGCTTATCACAGGGAATTGTGTTGTTTTTCAAATGTAGCATATACACAAATTGTCAATACATAGCAGCTGTTGAAAAGGTTGAAGTATTGTGTGTGCTGACATAGAAAGCTACTCAATAGATATTTTAAATTAATAAAAGCAAGCTGTAGATCACAGGAATAACATGATCCTATTTTTCAAGTGGGGGAGCCTGAAACATCATGATCTAATAACAGTGGTTACCTGTGGGAGGTGGGAATGAGGCAGGAGAAGGGAACTAGAGGCTTGTAAATTTAATGTATACAATTCTAAGTGATTTAAGTTTCTCCAATGGAGATTTATTAATTTGTAATAAAATAATTTTAAAATACAATATTTTTAGAAACTTCAGGCAAAAACCTAAACAAATAGAAAGTTTTTTTAGCAGAATTTCATTTTACTTTTTATTTATCTTCAGTACTACTACTTTGATTTTGTCATACCTTACTTTACCATATGGTAAGTGACTTTTAAGAACACTCAGAATCTCATCTATAACATGAAAACTAAACAGAATACAATGATCTCTTTCAGGTTTAATGGTAATTACTATTTGACACAGGGTTTGATACAACCCACAAAGATAAATGAAATACATATATTTTCATTTCTCAAAAAAAGTGTCTTATAAGTTTCAAATACTTCCTTATTTTCCCAACCATCTTTAAGACACAGTGCACTGTCATCCCTAGGTAGTCAGTCAAGGGGGCCAGTGTTCAGACTCCCTGACAAATCTCCTTCAGTGGCTGCTCCATTTCCAACAGAGACAAATGAACTTCCTGGCATTGAAGAGTTCATTTACCTGCTATCATCTTCAAGATCATGTAACAAACCACTCATCTTGACAGTACAAACGTGAAACAAACCTCTAAGTTCTTGGGACTGAGTTTGATAGACTTTTGCTTTAATTGACTCTGCACTGAGCTACCTTTGCATTTTATTTATTTATTTATTTTTATTATTAGTTGTTCAAACCATTACATAGCTCTGCAATCTGTATACGGGGGGGGAAATGGGAGTTCATAACCCACTTGAATCAAATGTATGAAATATGATATGTCGAAAGATATTTTTTAAGATAGGAAAAATCAACTTCAAAATGTCAATTCTCTCAAGTTAATTTATATTACATGATCCAGTAAAACTGTCTATTTGGTGAACTAGAGAAGCTTATCTAACGTCCATATGGAAAAATAAGAAAAGCAGAGTAACAAGAAAACTGCAAAAATGAAGAATAACGGGGCAGAGGGGAAATTGAGTCTTATTAAATATTAAAGCACCTGCAATAAATATGAATAGCAAGGTTTCTTATCAGGCTGGTTATGTGGCTCAGTGGTATTTTTTTAAAAAGATGATCATTATAGCAATTTTTGCATTAGAAAGAAACTCTAGACCACTTAAATACCATAGGACTAGTTAAATAAAATTTTGTGTGGCCATGTTTTGGGATACTGAACAATCCTTAACAATAAATAATGAAGTAGATGTGCTAATTTGGAAAAATGCTCATGATATACTGCTAAATTCAAAATAGTAAATTGAGGGCTGGGGTGTATGTAGCTCAATGGTAGAGCATTTGCTCAGCATACACAAAGCCTTGGGTTCCATCTCCAGCATCATAAGTAAAAAAAAAAAAGCAAGTTAAACAATAAATATGGTACAATCCCATTTATATAAAAAAGCATATGCACATATAAACACATACATTATATGTATGTAAATACATGGAAAGTAGATGGGAATCATGTTCACTGAATTGATAACAGTGGTTACCCCTAAGGAATGGAGTGGGATTCAGGATATGCATGGTGGGAGGAAGGGTAAAAAGGATTTTGTTCTATATACTTTTATAATATAAGATGAATATATTCATGTATTACCCACGTAACTTTAAAAGGCAAAAAGCACATGACTTTTCTGTAAGAACAGTTACCACAACGTGCTTTCTGGAGAATGTTTGGACAAACTGGACCATAAGCACAGTTGACACTTAATCACATATTTACTTCTTCGTTCATTCAACAAATATTACCTAAGCTCTTGCTGTGTGCCAAGTACTTAATGTCCATTGATGATTAACAGACAAAGCAACTCATCACCTAGGTGGCTGCTGAAGCCAGCTGCCAAACAAGGTGACTGAAACCTTGGAGCAGTTGACGTGGCCCCTTAGAATATACATAGATCAACTGTGTGTGATTGATGGTTACAAGATAAAAAGTTAGAACATCTGTCACAGTATTGTCCAAAGGTGAGATAATATGATAGAGGCAGAAAATAGGAATATAATGATACACAAAAAGAAAAGCATGCAACATAGGAAAAAGCCAACATGTGTCTTAAAAAACTTTAGCTAAAAAAACCTTTCTAGCTCTTGGAACTGGCTATGGAGTGAACTCTGTTCTCACTTGTACTTTGTGGTCTGCCAAAGTGGAAATTCACCTATGGAACTCTGCATTTTCCATCTGTGTTGTCACAAACTTAGGGAATAGAGAGTGGCAGCACATTGCCAAGGCAGCTAGTGGGAACTTCAGGAACCCTAAAATTGGGGCTCAATATCTGAATCCTCCCTGCTCAGGCAGGACTGGTATTCATGGGCCCAGAGCCTGTCTAAGGCTTCTACCAGAGACAGCATAGGCTGCCAAAATAACTAAAGGTCAGGTCAAGGCAAAGCCCTGTGAAAAAAAAAAAGTTGAGTTCTGAATACCAGAATGACCCGGTGAATGCCCCAAACCAAAGAGGCAAGAGGCAAGATTCAGACAAGCGAGAAATTTTGTGCTGTATCTCCTCTCAGCCTGCCTGTCCCCCTCTCTCCAAGTTATGGAATTCTCTCCTCACATTCCCCTTTCTAGTCTCTGGACTTGATTCATGGTGTTGGCTTTCCTGCTACAACCTTGGCCCTTCTCCACACAGCATCTGGCTTTCTGCCTCAGGATTCTTTAGGAACTGCCACCCAATTTGCCCTGGTCATTTTGGGAGGGGAGGCCAGGACCCAGATCATAGCACCAGAATCTCACTAACAGGCCCCTGGCAAGGCCCTGTAGTATAAATTCCCAAAATTGGTATTCTGGATTAGCAATCAACTGCTTGTAAATTGAAATAGGGCAATTCCATCCCTAGACCTGAATACTCCTGGGGAAGCCAAAAAGACAAAGTGTCTGAGTCCTTAAATTGCAAAACAGACCTTAGGCCGTTTCAGAAATAGTCTGGAGGCCCTTGCAAGGCCCTGCTCTTACAGCCATCCAGTTTCTTTCTTTACCACATCATCATTGCAACAGACAGAATCCAAGAGATGATTCTGAAAACAGGACCCTGTTAAGGATGGCAGGCTTTCTAAGGACTCTGGGGAGAGTTATAGGCAAAGCATAAAGGGTGTGCAAGTAGATTGGTGGTTGTGGTAAGGTCAGTGGCAAGAAGGAAGATGCAGAATAGCAGAGTAGAAATGTGGGCTTTGCCTATGTTTGCATCTCAGCCTAGTCTCTTACAAGCCATTGTCCTCTAAGAAAGCTCATTAACCTCTCTAAAACTCAGTTTCCTCCTTTTTTTTTGGGGGGGGGGTGGTTACTGGGGTTCGAGCTCAGGAGCACTTTATTACTGAGCTATATCCCCAGACCTTTTTATTTATTTGTTTGTTTTTATTCTGAGACAGGATCTCACTAAGTTGCTTAGGGTCTCACTAAGTTACTGAGGCTGGCCTCAAACTTATTATGATCCTCCTGCCTCATCCTCCTGAGTTTCTGGGATCACAGGATGTTGATGTTCCACTGCACCCAGCTCCTCATATATAAAATGAGATCCTAATAGCATTTACCACTGTTATGGTAACTAAATGAGATTTAGCACAATGTCCAGCACATAGGAAGCACTCAGCAAATGTAACCTGATTCTATAGGAGAGACTGAGGCTAAGAGGTTCCAACAAGGAGCAAAGTGGGTGTTATGGTTTAGATATGAGATGTCCCTCAAAAGCTCATGTGTGACACAATGCAAGAAAGTTTAGAGGTGAAATGATTGGGTTATGAGACCCTTAACCCCATCCCTACATTAATCCACTTGAATGGATTAACCACATGGTAACTGTAGGTGGGTAGGGTGTGGCTGGAGGAGGTAGGTAACTGGGGTCATGCCTGTGGGGTATATATTTTGTCCTCAATAGGAGAGCTCTGCTCTCTCTGCTTCCTGACTGCCATATCCTAAGCTGCTTTCTTCCTCCACCCGCTTCCACCATGGTGTTTTGCCTCACCTCAGCCCAGAGTTATGGAATTGGTCTTCTATGGACTGAGACCTCTAAAACCATGAGCACCAAATAAACTTTTCCTCATATAAATTTGTTCTGGTCAAGTCTTTTGATCACAGCAGCAAAATAAACAAACAAAAAACCAAGATGACTAAAGCAAGGGGAATGAAGGAAGAAGAGAAGACTCAGATAAACTTTGCTTAACTTCCACTTTTATCCTAGGGCCAGCATTAAGTATTTTAGGTGTTTAACCAGGAACATATTTGCAGGATTTGTAAATTTCCCTCTCATTAGTGATTGGCAGTCCCACCTCTTTCCTTGATTAGCTGTGTGATCTTGGGAGAATCTTCTGATTTTTCTATGCTTCAGTTTTTCCAAATATAAAAGCAGGTAGTTATGTAGAAAATTGTTACAGTCATTCCTATTCTATCATTCTGGTTCTAGTTTACACTCTTGTTTTCCTTTTTTTTCCCAGAAAATGCTATGGTTAAATTGTGTTTCCCAAAAACATATGTTGAAATCTTAATCCCTAGTACCTGAAAATGCAAATCTATTTGGAAAAATCACATATGTAATCAAGTTCAGATGAGGTCACTAGGGTGGGCCCTAACAAAATATGATAGATGCCCTTACAAGAAGAGTAGAAGATACCTGGAGAGTCAGAGAAAGAAGATGGCCATGTGATGATAGAGGAAGATATTGGCCAGGTACCTCCACAGGCCAAGGAATACAAACAATTACCAGAAAATAATAGAAGGTAGGAAGAAGCAAGGAAGGATTCTCCCTTATAGTTTTCAGAGAAAACAGGTTTTGAAGGCACTTTGATTTTGTACATCTAGCCTCCAGAACTGTGAGACAATAAAGTTCAGTTGTTTTAAGCCACCCAACTTATGATTCTTTGTAGCAGCAGCCTCAGGAAACTAATCCAGAAAGTTTTTCTCCCCAAAAAGGATATTTATCTTGTGTTAAACTGTTGTTTCTAAGGGTTCTACCTGCTTTTATATGTCCATTTCTAATTAAAGTTAAAGCACAGCATTTTAAATTCCTGATTTAGCAATTTCATTAAATGATAAAATCAATTCACAATATAGCAGATATTTGGAAAATGTAAATTGCCAGAATATTATAGCAACATCCATACTAATTAACACGTCTTAAGAAAGGCCATGCATGTTTATCAACTAATTAGAATCATACAATCAACAGAATAAAGAGTACTTCCTCGGGGGACTTAAAATAAATAAATAACTACAATGTTTTCATTAGAGTTGGCAATGTTCCTTTGAACCTATTTGAGTGCTAGAAATTGATGTATAAATTAGATTTGATATTCAGAAGAGATTTAGACCATTAGAGAAAAGTGCTTTCAACCATACTGTGTGGGGGTAGGGGACAGAGTGTGGTTCAGTGGTAAAGCTCATGCTCAGTATGCATGAGTCCCTGGGTTCCATCCCCAGAACCAAATAAATAAATGTATTATGTGTTTTAAATGCTATGACACTTACAATGCTATATGAAGAAAATGAGCTATAACTCATTTCAAATCTTGAAGAAAAAAATGCTTTAAAGACTCACTTCCATATTTCCAAGAGGCATGCAAAATTCTCAAAGGTTCAGTGATGGACTGGGGGAGTAGCTCAGTGATAGAGCATGTGCCTAGCACATGCAAGGTCCTGGGTTCAATTCCCAACACGAAACACACACACAAACCATATGCACACACCCACACACAAGTTCAGAGGATTTGACTGAAATGTACCAATTCCTAGGTCAAGGGTTACCAAACTAAACTCACAGGCTAAATCCATCCCACACTGGTTTTTGTATAGCCCATAAACTAAGAATGGTTTTTACTTACTTTAATTTTAGTATTATTATTATTATTATTATTATTATTTGCTACTGGATATTGAACCCAGAGGTGCTTTATCACTGAGCTACATCCCTAGCCCTTTTTTATTATTAATTTGAGACAGGGTCTTGCTAAGTAGCTTAGGGCCTCGATAAGTTGCTGAGACTGGCTTTGAACTTGCGATCTTCCTGTCACAGCCTCCCAAATCACTGGGATAATAGGCATGCACCACGGCATCCCAAAAGAATTATTATATACTTAAATTGTGGGGTAAAGTCAAAAAGAGAATACTTTGTGACACATGAGAATCACATGAAATTCAAATTTCAGTGTCCATAAGTTAGGTTTTACTGGAACACAGACTCCATAACTCATTCATTTATGTATTGTCTGTGGCTGTCTATATGGTTAACTATTGATATGTAACAAATTATCACATCCTCACTTTAATAGAAAACAAGTGTATTATCTCAGTTTCCTGTAAGTCAGAAGACTGGGCAGGATTTAGTGAGGCTCTCAGTTTAGGGTCTCACCAAGCTGAAATCCATGTGTTGGCTGGGGCAACAGTCTTTATCTGAGGCTCAAGGTCCTCTTTCATCTCATGAAGTTGTTGCCAGAATTCAGTTCCTTGCAATGGTAGGACTAAGGCTCCCATTGTCCTACTGGCCACCAGCCCTCAGCTCCTTGAGCCTGCCTACATTCCTTGCTACATGGCCCTTTCATCTTCAAAGTCAGCAACAAAATCTCCCTCACATGAAACCTCTGAATCTCTCTGACTGGGAAGAGCCCCATTCTTTTAAGGCTCACTTGATTAGGTCAAACCTACTGAGTATAATCTCCCTATCTTAAGGTCAATTGACTTAGAACCTAATTACATCTCTGAAATTCCTCCTCAGCAGCTCTTGGATTAGTGTTTGACTAACTGAGATAAAGTATGTGTACATCAGGGGCCAGGAATTTGGGGGACCATGTTAGAATTCTATATACCATACTGCTTTCACTCTATAATGGAAGACTTGTAGATTTGCAACAGAAACCATATGGCCCACAAATCTGAAAATACTTGCTATCTGGCCCTTTCCAGAAAAAGTTTTCAGACTCCTGCCCAAGTTAAGCTCAGTTTCAAACCCAAGAACTGTGTGATCCCTGTTCAGCAAATAATCATAAACCTGGGACTGCACAAACAAGAGGCCATGAGGATGGAAAAATAGAGCATTACGAAATTGCTTAAGCTCTTCCACGCACACACACACACATGCACACACACGCACGCACAAACAGTTTAGTCAGCTTTTTCATCACTGTGAATGAACAAAATACCTGACAAGAACAACTTAGAGGAGAAAAAACTTATTTTGGCTCATACGTGCTGAGGTCTCAGTCCATGGTCACCTGACTCCATTGCAGAAACATCATGGCAGGAGAGCACTGCTCAGTTTATGGCAGCCAGGAAACAGGAAAGAAGAGAGAAAGAGCCAGGAACAGATATAATGCCAAAGAGCACACCCACAGTGATCTACTTCCTCCAGCCATGCCTACAGTTACCTGCCTACCGTTACCACCCAATAGTTCATTCAAATTATTAATCCATCAAATGGATTAATCCATTGATGGGATTACAACCCTCATGATCTAATCAGTTCACCTCTGAACACATTGCCCAACACATGAGATTTGGGGAGGACATTCAAGATCTGTAATATAAACACACACAAATCGATGATACTGAACTAATGGTATTCTTTCAAATGAATTGTTCCACATACACTCTAAGGGAATAATAAAATAATTCATGTCATGATGTTATTACTGCCATTTTTTAAAAACTCCTAACATATTTGCCTCTTTTTGAAGTAATAAGGAACATACAGTTGAAGCCTCCTGATACAGGACCCACTGATCTCATACCACTCTCTCCCACACCAGGGGTAACCATTATCCTTTTACCACATATCCAAAAATATGCATTAACAATATATGCTACTCACTGTGTTTTGAAACTCTACATAAGTGGAATTATATAGAATGTATTCTTTTTAAAAATATATTTTTAGTTGTAGTTGGGCACAATACCGTTATTTTATTTATTGATTTTTATGTGGTGCTGAGGATGGAACCCAGTGCCTCACATGTGCTAGGCAAGCACCCTACCATTGAGCCACAACCCCAGCCTCAGAATGTATTGTTTAATTTGATTCTTTTTCCCAATGTGTTAATGAAATTCATCCACATCAATATGCATAGCTATAATTTGTTCATTTTTACTGCTTCAGAACATTCCATTGTATGAATATATTAGGGCTTATTTTTCTATTCTACCAGTGGTATATACATTTGAGTTATATTGAAGTCATTTGTTACTACAAACAATACTGCTTTGAACATTCTTATGTAATCCCTTGACTCAAATAAGAAAAAGTATCTCTAGCATATGTACTTGGAAATAGAAAGAGGATATGTTTATGTTTATCTTTATTAGATACTACCAAATTCTTCTCAAGATGCTTGTGCCAATTTGTTCTACAACTAACAGTGAACAGTTTCCTTTCCCCAAAATCCTTACCAATAACTAGCATTATCAGGCTTTTCATTGCTGGGAGTGACTTGGTTATGAAGTGGTAGTTTCATTATTACTTAATTTAGCATTTTCCTGATTATGAATTATATTAAATATATTTTCATATTTTTATTGTCCCTTCGGGTTTCCTCTTCTATGAACAGCTTATACGCAGCCCTTCACCATTTTTGTCTTGAGCTATTTATCAGTTTTTAATTGGCCTGTACTTCTTTACATATTCTGAATACCAATCCCTTTTCATCTGTATTAATTGATTCATTCACTCAATAATTATTAATGTCTGGTCCATAGCACATACTATTCAACAAGTATTACTCTAGTATGGTCCAGACATTGATTGAGGACTGAAGGATATGGCCACCAATAAAACAAAAGTTCCTGCTGTCAAGGAGCATGAATCCTAGTAGGGAGACAGGGAATAAATAAGACAGCAAATAGAGAAGGTCAGGTAGTGGTAAGAGTTATGAAGACAAACCAGAGGAAGAAGATGGATGGTAGTATTTCCAACAGGTTGGTCAAGGAAGGCCTCTCTGAGAAGGTGACATTTAGACAGAGCCATTCATTAATGGAAGAAAAAAGCAAAATGTATATTTGGATGTCAGTTGTTCTACGCAGAGGAAGATGACATGCCAAGGGTCTAAAGTAGGTACAATCATGTTGTCAATATCCTTTACTAGTCAGTGGCTTGTTTTTTTCATTTTGTTTGTGATTTATTTTCTTGTACACAAATTTAATGTAGTAAAATATATAATGGTTTTGCTTTATAGTTTATCAATACATATTTTGTTTATGAAATTCTTCCTAATCACAAAATCATAAAGATATTTGCTTATGTTATCTTCAAAGTTTTCAAGTACTGGTCACATATTTAAGTATAATATCACTTTGAGTTTGTTTTTTTACATAGTGTGAGATTGAGATAAAATTTTATTTTTTCCCTGTGGATAGCCAATGGTTCCAGTGACAGTTATTAAATTATTCATTTCCATAGTGCTCATGTATCAGGTTTCCATTTATTTGTTGGTCTATTTCTAGACTCTCTATATTATATTTCACTGGTCTAATTTTCTTTGTACCCTCTTAATTACTATGGCTTATAGGAAGTATTGACATCTGGTAGGGTATATTGTGTTACTTTCATATTGTCTTGGCTACCTTTGGTCCTAGTTGGAATATTAATTGGAATTGTATTAAATCTCAAAATTAATTTAGGGAGAATTGACATCATTACATTAGTAAGTCTTTCTATATATGAAAACATTTTATCCCTCCATTTTAACTTAGGTTTCCTTTAATATCATTCAGTAAACATTTATACTTTCTTGTATACAGTCTTATGCATCTTTTATTAGATTTGTTCCTGGGTGTCTTTTAGTTTTTGTTACAACTGTAAGCTCTAATTGTCACAATATTGATTTTTTAAAATATCGCTCCTAAATCCTTAAATCTTGCTAGCTACTCTTTCTTGGTTTTTTTTTTATTATTCTTATTTTAATAGTTTGTTTATTCTTTTGGGTTTTTAAAAATTTTTTGGTGGTTTTTTTTTTTTTTTTTGGTACCAGGGATTGAACCCAGGGGTGCTTAACTACTGAGCCCCATCCCCACTCCTTTTTATTTTTTATTTTGAGACAGGGTCTCACTAAGTTGTTTAGGGCCTTGATAAATTGTGAAGGCTGGCCTTGAACTTGTGCTCATCCTGCCTCAGCCTCCCAAGCAGCTGGATTACAGGAGTACACCACCATATCCGGCATGTTCTCTTGTATTTTCTATATGTACAATTGTTTCATCTACAAATATTAATATTTGCTTCTTTTTTTTAAGAGAGAGTGTGAGAGAGAGAGGGAGAGAGAGAGAATTTTTAATATTTATTTTTTTTAGTTTTCGGCGGACACAACATCTTTGTTTGTATGTGGTGCTGAGGATCGAACCCGGGCCGCACGCATGCCAGGTGAGCACGCTACCACTTGAGCCACATCCCCAGCCCTGCTTCTTCTTTTTTGATCCTTACTTTTAAAAGTTTTATTTTCTTACTATACTGATTGAAGCCTATAGTACAAAGTTAAAACAAAGTGGTGGTTTTGCTCCTTTTCTATTATTGTGGTGAATTTATAGTTCTTCTAGTATTAAATCACTTTTATTACAACTTGCTCATAATGAGTTCATTCTAATAACTAGTGGTTTTATTTTATTTTACTTTTTGTGGTGCTGGGGATTGAACCCAGGACCTTGTGCATGTGAGGCAAGCACTCTACCAACTGAGCTACATCCCCAGTCTTAATTGTTAGTGTTTTGTTTTGGATGTTTATATGTATGTTCTTAACTGAAGTTAACCTATAATTTTCTTTCCCCATAATATTCTTGCCTGGTTTGGCATCAAGGTTATGCCAGCCTTATAAAATTAATTGGTGGGCTGGGGTTGTGGCTCAGTGGTAGAGCGCTCACCTAGTGCATGCGAGGCCCTGGGTTCCATCCTCAACACCACATAAAAAATAAATAAAACAAAGATATTGTGAACAAGTAAAAAAAAATAATAAAATTAATTGGGAGGAGGTTGAATGCAACAGATAGTATATTCCTTGAATGTTTGATAGAACTCAACTATACAACTAACCCTCTAAGGGATGAGTTGTGGGTTGTTTGTTTCTTGGTTTGTTGGTTGATAAATTTTAAACATATCTTAAATTTTGTTTAATAATCACAAATCTGTTTAGTTTTCCTATTTCTTCTTGAGTGAATTTTGTTAAGATGCAGTTTATGTTAAATCATCCATATAAGTTTTCAAATTTATTGACAAATATATTCATAAAATTCTTTTATTTCAATATCCTATCTACTATATTAATTATTATAAAATAATTAATATGACATTACGTTAATTTTACATCTATTTTCATTCTTAGTTTTTATCTGTGCCTTTTCTCTTTCTTCTTCATCAATCTAGCAAAGAATGACCTATTTTATTCATCATTTTTAAAACAACTAGAATTTCACTGTATTTTTTGTTTGTAAATGCATCTATGAGATGGATTTGCAAAGATTAAACTGCATTTGATTTTCTACTTAAACAATAACCTTTTTATAAAGAATAAATTACAGGAGAAGAAATATAAGCTTTGAGAACAATAATAGCCTATTAACATAACAATTAACTATATGAGATCAAGCCTAATCTGGCATATCTACATGCATTTGTCAACTTTATATTCATATAGTGTTTTAGTTTGTTGATCCTCTTGGTTTGACTTAGTATTCTATTTCAATCATTTCTTTTTTAATGTTTTATTAGTGCATTATAGTTATGCATGACAGTGGGGCTCATTTTGACATAATCATACATTCATAGAATACAATTTGCTCCATTTCAGTCCCCAGTACTTCCTCTTTCCCACCCCTCCTCCACCCTGTTCCCCTTCCTCTATTCTACTGGTCTTCCTTCTATTTATTTACAGTTTTTTTTAAATTGGTGAGTTATAGATATTCATAAAGAAGAAATTCACTGTGGTATATTCACATAGCACAATTTGGTCAATTTCACTCCCTTTTCCTCTCCTTCCTCCCTTCCCATATACCCCTTTCCCTACTCTACCAATCTCCCTTCTATTTTCATGGGATCCCCACTTTTTCCCTTATTTTTATCTAGCTTCTGCATATGATAGAAAACATTTCACCCTTGACTTTCTGAGCCTGGCTTATTTCATTTAGCATGACATTTTCCATCAGTTCCATCCATTTACCTGTAAATGCCATAATTTCATTCCATGTGCCATACCACATTTTCTTTATACATTAATCTGTACATGCACTTGGGCTGGTTGCATAACTTGAATCTTGTCAACTGTGCTGACATAAGCATTAATTTTCCTGTATCACTGTAGTATGCTGTTTTTAGTTCTTTAGGATAAATACCAAGGAGTAGAATAGTTGGGTTGTATGGTGGTTCTATTCCTAGTCATTTGAGGAATCTCCATACTGTTTTCCAAAGTGGTTGTACTAATTTGCAGTCCTACAAATAATGTATGATTTTACCTTTTCCCCCAAATTCTCAACAGCATCTATTTTTATTTGTATTTTTTTTTCTACTGGGGATTGAACCCAGGGGCACTCAACCACTGAGCCATATCCCCATCTCTTTTTATTTTTTATTTTGAGACAGGGTCTCTCTGGGTTGCTTAGGGCCTCACTAAGTTGCTGAGGTTGTCTTTGAATTCACAATCCTCCTGCCTAGATATAAATAAATAGAAAGAAGACCAGTAGAGAAGACAAAGGGGAGTGGGGGAGGGAGAAGGAGAGGGAAAGAGGAAGTATTGGGTACTGAAATTAAGCAAATTATATCCCATGCATGTATGATTATGTCAAAATGAGGCCCAAAATGCTGGGATTACAGGTGTGCACCACTGTGCCCAGCTTATTTGTATTCTTAATGATTGCCATTCTAACTGGGGTTAGATGAAATCTCACTGTAATTTTAATAGCTTTATATTTATTAGACAAATTAAAATTTTAATGAACATAATTCTGACATGCAAAAAGTCTTCAAGACCAGATAGTTCCATTGGTGAATTGTGTTAAAGAATAAATGAAGAAATAATGCATTTCCCTTATTGGTAGGGATATTGAATGTTTTTTCATATATTTGTTGGCCATTTGTGTTTCTTCTTTTGAGAAATGTCTGTTTAGTTCTTTTGCCCATTTATTGATTTTGTGTGTGTGTTAAGTTTTTTTGAGTTCTTTATGTGTTCTGGATATTAATACCCTGCCAGAGGAGTAGCTGCCAAAGATTTTCTCCCGTTCTGTAGGCTCTCTCTTCACACTCTTAATTGTTTTCTTTTGCTGCACAGAAGCTTTTTAATCTGATGCCATCCCATGTGTTGATAGATGCTTTGATTTCTTGAACTTTAGGGGTCTTGTTAAGGAAGTCAGTGCCTGTGCCAATATGTTGGAGTGCTGTCTGTGTTTTCTTCTAGCAGTTACAACATTTCTGGTCTAATTCCTAGGTCTTTGATCTACTTGAGTTTACTTTTGTGCAGTTTGAGAGATAGTGATCTACTTTCATTCTACATATGGATAACTAGTTGTCCTAGAACCATTTACTAAAAATGCTATCTTGTCTCTAATGTATGTTTTGGCACCTTTGTCAAGTATCAGGTGATTATAAGTATGTGTGTTTGTCTCCGTGTCTTCTATTCTATTCCATTGATCTTCACATCTGTTTTGATGCCAATATCATGCTGTTTCATTGATATAGTTCTGTAGTATAATTTGAGATCAAGTATTGTGATGCCTCCAACATCACTCTTCTTGCTCAGGATTGCTTTGGCTATTCTGGGTCTTTTATTCTTCCAAATGAATTTTAGCACTGTTTTCCCTAGGTCTATGAAGAATGTCATTGGTATTTTGATGAGGATTGCACTGAATCTGTATAATGCTTTTGGTACTATGGCCATTTTAACAATATTAATTCTGACTATCCAAGAATATGCAAGGTGTTTCCATCTTCTAAGAGCTTTTTCAGTTCCTATTATCAATGTTCTATAGTTTTCAATGTAGAGGTCTTTCACCTCCTTGGTTGTGTTTATTCCCAAGTTGTTGTTTTGTGATCTATTTCAATAATTTCTATTCATACTTTAAAAAGTATTTCCCTCTACTTTCTTGTTGTTGCATCTCAAACTTTATTAGTTAAATTTTAGTCTTCCACCTTATCTACGACTTTAAAGCCAAATTTTCCTCTAATTACCTCCTTAGTTGCACCCTCACAAGCTTTGATATTTGATATTTTCATTATCATTCATTTCTAAATATTTTCTAGTTTTCAGTATGATTTCTTCTTTGACCCCTGTGATATTTTACTATAAATATTTAAGTATATGTGGCTTTAAAATTACTCTAATAATATTTTCTTCCTTAAATTCCATTTTGTCTGATATTAATATAGTGGCACCAGTTTTCTTTTGGTTGTTTCCTGGGCATATTTTTTCTATTATTTCACTTTCATATTTTGTGTCCTTATATTTTAGGGCTATCTCTATAAACACTATATAGCTGATTGATTTTTTTTTTTTTGGTACCAGTGATTGAACTTAGGGGCACTCGACCACTGAGCCACATCCCCAGCCCTATTTTGTATTTTATTTAGAGACAGGGTCTCACTGAGTTGCTCAGTGCCTCACTTTTGCTGAGGCTGGCTTTGAACTTGTGATCCTCCTGCCTCAGCCTCCAGAGCCACTGGGATTACAGATTTGTGCCAGCATGCCCATATATAGCTGAAATTTTAAAAATATAATCTGTAATATATGTTATTTAATCTATAAGTTTCATCTGTTTATATTTGCCCTTGCTAGTTTTCCATTTACTGTATTTCTTTCTTTTTTTCTATTTATTTGTGCTTGAAGTCTTAGTGTTACATTTTTCACTGGTTTTATGTGACTTATTAGATGGATAAAACGACATAATAAATGTAAAAGCATTTAGAAAACAGTCAAACTTACTTTATATACAGAGTTACAAAAAATTGTGCTGTGAATGGATAATTATGAATGTAATGCACTCCACTATTGTCATGTACGTAAGAAATAAATAAAAAAAGAAAGAAAAAAAAGAAAACAGTCAAACATTATTCACATATAAGTTGGTATTGATTATGTCAGTCTAGTCTTGTAGTTTTGTAGATATTTTTAACATTTCTTATTATTCTATTTTTAAAGTTCTTATTATTCTACTTTTAAAGTTCTTATCCAAGTCTGGGTTGAGGGTTGCTGAGTAGAGAGGTGCTTGTTTTTATATGAATATTTTTATTTGTTTATGTATTTTGGTGCTAGGGATTGAACCCAGGGTTGCTTAACCACTGAGTCACACCCCCATCCCTTTTTATTTTTTTGAGACAGGGTCATGCTAAGTTGCTTAGGGCCTTGCTTAGTTTCTGAGGCTGGCTTTGACCTTGCGATCCTCCTGTCTCGGCCTCTCTAGTCACTAGGATTACAGGTGAGCACCATTGCCCCCAGCTACAAGAATCTTTTTAATTTTCACTTTAACATTCTGTAAGGGTTGTGTTAGTTAAAACATAATCACGTTGTTCATAAATTCACTATACTTGACACAGTATACAGCAGAATATTACAACACACCAGAAGTCAGTATGGCACTGTCGCCAAACCCTCCATGTTGTGCAACTCCCTACTCTGTTTTCAACACCAACAGTTAGACATAAGACTAAATATGTATGTTCATGACATCAATCTATATGTTAAATATTAATATCTTACTCTTTGGTTTTTAAAAAATATAAATATACATTTTTATATTTTTATCCCCCTCCTCAAAAGGGTTGGTGTTATGGGCTGAATTATATCCCCCAAAAAAAGATATGTTGAAGTCCTAACTCCCAATATCTCAGAATGTGGCCTTATTTTGGAACAAGTTCCTTACAAAGGTAATCAAATTAAAATGAGATCATTAGGGTGAGCCTTAATCCAGTATGACTGGTGCCCTTATAAAAGGAGAACATTTGGATAGAGAGACAGAGACATGGAGAAAAGGCCATGTGAAGATGAAGGCAGAAATTGGAGTAATGCAGCCCTGAGCCAATGAACACCAAAGATTGGCAGCAAACCACCAGAAGCAAGGAAAGAAGCTTGAAAAATATTCTTCTTCACAGTCCTCAGGAAAAAAAAAAAACTATTCTGCTGATACCTCAATTTCAGACTTTTAGGCCCCAGAACTTAGACAAGAAATTTGTGTACCCAGTTTACAATAACAGGTTACCACAGCCCTAGGAAACTAAGGCAGCATTAATTTGTTAATTAAGCATTAATCTTGTCTGCCATATTATCAGAATCAAATGTCCTTAAGTGTACTTCTTTACTTCCCTATATTGCAGTTTTTAAAAATGCTTCTGTTCAATAATAGAAGACAAGATATTATTATAAATATGCTTATTTCTTCATTCAATCAATATTATTGAACCCTTACTATATGACACTTACTTGGATATAGCACAGAACAAAATAGATGAACCCCTTAGAGAGCTTACATGTTAGTGAGAGAGACGGACATAAAACAGACAAAATTTTAAGCAATATTAATGAAATGTAGGATGCTATGAAAGAGTATCAGAGAGTGCTCATATTGTTCTGGAGAAATAATAAGATGTGAGTTGAAGGAAGAAAAGGATTCCCATGTGAAGACATGGAAAAATCATTTCAGACAGAGAGAGCTGCATATGCACAGATCTTGAAGTAGAAATACTTTGGCATGATTGAAGAACAGAAGGGACATCAGAATTTGACAATATTGGATGTGCATGGGAAATATTCAATGACAAGTATCTTGAAAACTGGGTGAATAGTGGTAGTTATTTATTGAGATGAGAAAGACTCTAGGAACAGTGAAATGGGTCTAGGTTGGAAGCAAGTGTTCATTTTTAACATGTTGAGAATCTAGGAAATCTTCAAGTGGGAAATTGAAAGTGTAAGTTTGGAACTCAGGGGAAAGGTCTGGGCTGGAGATATAAATTTGGGAGTTGTCAGTATAGAAGATAATTAAATTCATGAAACTGTAAAGAATTAGTAAGGGAGTAAGTGTAGCTAAAGAAGGGAAGAGGGCCAAGGACTGAATCCTGGGCATTTTGACATTTAGGTATTAGACTTTGCCAGATTACTTTGTAGTCTAAGACTCTCCCTTCCCAATTTTTCTGCCTCTTCCTTGTCTGTTCATAAATGACAGGTTTATAATCACATTCTGAGGCATTTCCTGCCCAATCTGGCATCCTCCCCTTAAGCCTCTTGCACTCTTAACTCTCACAGTGTTTGCTTCCCAGAGGACCTCAACTGATACAATTGGTATCAGGATTGATCTGAGAAAGCAAGGGTAAGGTGGAACATTGATACTGAATCAATAACTGAAATGAAGACTTCATCACTGGTGGTATTTGGGCAACAGTCCCTGATACAATATGGTGACCCAATTATAAAAACTTCCACTAGTAGTGATTTAGAAGGACCTTCTGGTTAAAGAAAAGTCCCTGGCAGGTGCAATGGAAAGCAGAGATGAATAACTTTGCATACAAGGCAGTGGCATTGACTGGCTGTTGTTAAGATATATTGACCCTGTATGGAGGGGTAATTGAACTGCTGAGGGCAGTTAACAATTGAAAATTAATTGTGAAAGCCAGAAGAACTCTTTTCTAGCTCACAAAGAGGTCCCTATCTCCTTCACTGGGAGAGCAGGAAAAAAACTAAAGATAGAACTCAGAGTCACCAAACTTCAAAGATGAATGAATGTTCATTTAAGTCAGTTCCAACTAGTGAACTAGTGTCCAAGGCTCTAGTTGAATGAAGCTAGGATCTTGGCACATAGCACTGAAACATTTCTTCTCTGAACCACTAGATTCTGCAGAGATAATTCACACCTCCCTATTAAGGTCTTCTACATTATGGAAAAACAGTATAAAGTTCTCACCTTTATAAAGAAACAAGATACGCCTCCAGCTCTTCTTCTGGCTACAAGAACAGTAACAATGCTTAATACAAAGTATAATCCAATCAGAGATGTGCTGAGTAAGGTATGAAAAGAAAAGAGTCTACACCCCCAAAACAAGCTGCAAGACATAGCCAACATATACTGGAAGGAGAGAGAGGGCCCATGGATTGGATTTTCAGGGTGTTTGATAAATGGGATCAGAATATGAGACTAGACAAGAGGAAGTTTGTTGATTTGGGAGCACTCTCTTGGAATACAGAACTTAACCTGGCAAGGATTCTAGGGATTGGTGCAAACTTGCTGTTGGGTAGCTCCTAGAGGCCTGGGGAAAGTAATGGGATAGTGAAATGCCTGAATTACCATGGCAGATGATAAATAAACTAAAGGCTCAGGGAGATGAGCATGCTGGAGTGGATCTATTACCCAGAGGCCAGAAGACCCACTAGACAATTATGTTGCATGAGAGAAGCACCAGCATCACCAAGAAATTCCAGTGATTCTTCTTTACAAGGAGAATGGGAGAAGACGCAGTCACAAGAGCTGGGCTTGTCAATAGAGATCCAAATAATAAGGGCCATGTGGCTGTGTTTAACTGTCCAAAGCTAGGAGGTCACAGTTATCATAATGACCATCAGTCATGGGGGGAGCCAAGGTGGCTTGAACCTAAAGAAATCAAGAGGATTAATAAAGCATGGTGTCCCTAGAGACAAAATATATGGATTTTTTCCAGCAAGGATATTATTTCATTTTTTAAAAGTAGCAATAGATGGAACAGGAGGCCAAGGGTCAATACCTCAATAGATAGACATGATCCTTTGCCCAGTTTCTAGATCTGAGCTGGTTTTTTGACCCAGAACCCACTGACTGAAGATGTGACTAGGTCCCCAAAAAGAAGAGGCCTGTAAATATATACAAAATAATAGTACTATTCCTTCCCTGAGGGAAGCTGTGACCATTTACTTGGGTGATTCTACACCAAGAAGAGACATTCAGAGGACTACTGGAGATTGAAACCAAAAGGCCCAAAGTCTCTCTATAGCAAGGGTTCCAGGTTTGGATAATAGATAGTTTACCACTATATAAGAGGACCCTCTGTGGATAAAGAATTTAACACACTGGCAAAGACCCCAATGCAAACATGGGGTAGCATGAATCCTAGAAGCTTGAAAGACATGTTGTCCACACTAAGTAAGGTAGCAATGCCTGAATTGCCACAATAGACAGTGAAGAAATGAAGTAAAAGGCTTTGGGAGGTGGGCATGTGGGAGTGGACATATGAGGTCAGAAGCATGTATCATTTACTCAGGCCATGAGGAATGTGCTGGTGAGAGGGGCACCAGCATCACTAAGCTCAGTGTGACTCTTCTGCAGGTCAGGACAGAGAGTGGGAGGGGCAATCACAGGGTTAGGCTTATAACCAATAATGGGAATGATGGGGTTTCTGCCATCCTAGAAAGCCAGCAATTCTCACAGATATGCACATTTGTTCTGGGCATGGTTCTGCCTTTCCTGCCCCAGAACCTCATCCAGTACCTTAGTGGGCTTAAGAAGTGTCTGCTCCACACATGAAATGCAAACAGCACAGAAACTGACCAAGGAACTTATTTCATAGTAATGAGTTTGAGATTGTGCCCCTGACAATGGGATTTCCTTGGGCATGTCATATTCCATAGCATTCATAAGTAGCTGGCCCTAAAGAGCAATGGAATGGCCTGATGAATGTACAGCTGGGGCACCAGCTATGAAATACATTCTACAAAGATATGGTATCATCATCCAAGGTGCAGTGCAAACACTAAATGAGAGAGCTCTATATGGCACCATCTCCACAAGAGGAAAACTACAGTGCATGGGTGCAGGAACCAAGAAGCAGAGTAGGAGTATCATCATTCCCAACAACCTACTAGTAGGAAGAAATCAGCCTTCATTCTCCACAATTAGAGCTCTGAAGTGTAACAGGTACTTCCCCCACAGGACACAGCAGGAGTGCCACTGAACTATGAGTTACAGCTGCCACCAGAGCACTTTGGAGGCCAGAGGAATGGGAGGTGAGAATTAGAAATATTCTGTGATAAAGTATCTATGGTACACTAGTATTAGTTAAAGTGTAATATAGTGTTAGTTGAAGGTAAAGTTAGATTAGTTAAAAATGTATACTATAAACTCTAGAGCAATCATTATAGAGAAGATAAAACAGGCCTGGCTCAATGGTGCATGCCTGTAATCCTAGCCATTTGGGAGGCTGAGGCAGGATGTTAGCAAGTTGGAAGCCAGCCTCAGCAATTTAGTGATACCTTGTCTCAAAATTTGAAAAAAATACAATAAAAAGGGCTGGGGTTGTGGCTCAGTGGTAGAGTGCTCACCTAGCACGTGCTAGGCCCTGGGTTCAATCCTCAGCACCACATAAAAATAAATAAACAAAATAAAGGTATTGTGTACAACTAAGAAATAAATATTTTAAAAAAGAAAGTTGGAATAACTGTATTTCTGTCAGGGAAAAGTAGACTTCAGAACAAAGAATATTATCAAGAATAGGGCTGGGGTTGTGGCTCAGTAGTAGAGCACTTGCCTAGCATGTGTAATGTACTGGGTTCAATCCTCAGCACCACGTACAAATAAATAAATTCAATTAAGGTATTTTGCCTGTCTACAACTAAAAAAAGATTTAAATAATAAAACATGGCATTATGTAATGAATAAGGGGTTAGTTGTCAAGACTATACAATCTTAAATGTGTATACACTTAACAACAAAGCATCAAAATAAATGAAGCAGGGCTGGGGCTATAGCTCAGTGGTAGAGTGCCTGCTTCACACATGTGAGGCCCTGGGTTCGATCCTCAGCACCACATAAAAATAAATAAATAAAGATATTGTGTCCCTCTATAAATAAATATATATATGGCAAAAACTGATAGGACACAAAGGAGAAATAGATACATCCACCATTACTTTGGAGATTTCAACACCCCTGTGTCAGTAGTTAATAGATCAGGCAGGCAGAAAATCAATACAGAGATAGAATGGGTAGTGGAGAAGAGACAAGATGAGAACCAGTGGCAGCCCTGAGACCACTGCAGCAAGATGAGCTGTAGTTGTTCCTATTAATCCCCTATTCTAAGTTTTCCTTCATGAAAAGGTGTCCACAGGAACTCTGGATGTATCTGGAGGAGTTAATCTACACATCACAAAGGGTGGTTCATGGCAGGCATGGAAGTGTACAGCTCAGCTCCCTCTTCAACAAATAATCTGCCATATATCTGTGAGGAGTGCAATCAGCTCAGGCCTCAGCCACAGCATTCTTGACAAGGCCATGTTTTCACTCCCTGTGCAACCACCAGTTGATGACTAAGCAGACTAGTAGTGTTAAGGCCTGACCATTTCCATCCAACATGGGACTTGTAACAGGCAGTCTTTCCTCCAGAACTTGCCATTGAATTGACCAAGACTTTGTCACATGTGCCTCAGAGTCTAAGGAGATTCTGCCCAATTCTGCTTCTTCCCCTCAAGCTTTCACATGTGTCAGATCTGCATTATGATCTGAAGACTTTCCCTGCCTGATCTTGCTACCTGCCCTTTTATCTTTCACAGGCATTATCCCCAATCAGCATCATGCATTCCTAACTCCATGTTAGCATCTGCTTCCTAGAGGACCCAAATTGACACAATTAGCCACTCGCCACTGCCTTCCACTTTCGGGAAATTCTTTAGAAGATACTTAATCAAGCATTTCAAGAGTCTCTTCATTATGATCAAGATGTTTTCAGCCAGTTCTTCAGTAAAATTTGCAGCTAGATAATTCAGACAATAAGAAGCATTTAATGCCTCAGCCCCCACAATCTCTTTCAAGTAATGTGTGCTGCAGCTACTGTTTTTGCAATCATTACACTCAGTTTCTCTTGCAATAGTAGAACACTGATGAAGCATGTCCTACAAGCAAAAATAAGGGCTATACAAATTCAATCCTAATCATGCTTATGCAAGGCTTGAATGTCCTTTTGTTCAGTTTCAACACTGTTGATAATGTTTGAAGCAAAAGGTTTCACATCAAACCATGTGAACCTTTTACTCACTTACTCATTCTTGTGAGCATTCAGATGGAAGGCTTTTGTTTGTTTGTCCATGCATGTTTATTACAGCACTACTCACAACAGCCAGGATATGGAACCAGCCTAGGAGTCCATCAATGGATGAATGGATAAAGACATTATATATATGTGCACACACACACACACACACACACAGAGAAAGGGGGCGGGGGGAAATACTCTCCACCCATAAAAAGAATGAAATCTCTATCATTTGCAACATTGATGGAACTGGAGAACATTAAAGTTAGACATGGGAAGACAAATACTGCATGTGCTCACATATGTGAAAGCTAAAAATTTGATCTCATAGAAGTAGAGAGTAGAATGGTAATTGCTAGAGTCTGAGAAGGGTATGGGAGAGGGGGAAATGGGAGGAGGATGGCTAAGGGTATGGCGGGCAGTTGGATAGCAGGAATAAGTTTGAATGTTCTATTGTACAAGAGGATAACTATGACAACAATTAGTTGAATAGTTCAAAATAGCTAGCAGAAAGTATATTTTTTGTAGAGAGTATTATGAATGTATCACAAAGAGCTGATAAGTATCTGAGGTGATACATATACCATTGTTCTGATCATAACAATTCTATACATGTATTGAGATGTCACATTGTATTCCACAAATATGTAAAATTAATATGTATCAATTTAAATGATAAATCCTCATTTGATGAGTTTATTCCTAGGTCTTTGGTTAAGTATTACAGAGGTAGGGCCACCTACTAGTGTTGGGAAAAGAATACTAGCAAAAAAGAAACTTAAAGCATAATGTGAATACCAAAAAAAAATAACAAATATGGATTATCATGGCCTGGTGATGGGAGTAAATTAAGTTCCTTATGTGACATGTATCCCTATCACAGTTCCTGATACAGATAACTATTCAGTATACATTTTTAGAATGAATAAATGAGTGAATGAGTGAGTAAGTGAGTAAAAGTTTCCTATGTTTTGATGTGAAACCTTCCCACTTCAAATGTCATCAAAAATGTTGAAACCAAATGAAAGGACATTCAAGCACTGCATAAAGTTAAAGACACTGGGACAAATGCAAAAGCAGTGGAAACCACATTTTAGAGTATTATATTTAACTGCAAAATACAGAGCTGCTGAAGTCATTGCTTGACACACTTGCCAAAATTGTTACAAAAGAAATGGTGAAAACGATGATTTGGAAGCAAAGCAAATGTCTCTGTCATATACTAGTCCTGAGAAGTGGTGGGAAACTTAAAATGCAAATATTCAGTTTCTGACAGGATTGATGTTATTTGCTGCAAATTAATCTACCAGTCTTATGAATTTAGCTGATCATAATATATTTATGATATATTCCCTAAATAAATAAGTTCATGAAGACATTGTGTTCTGCCAATCTTTTCCAATTCAAACAACTGGAGATTTTCTTCTTTCCTTTCTTCTTGCCTTCCTTGTATCCTTTACTCATTCATCTTATAATTCCTGTGCACTGTTCCATCTAATAAGAACACAGCAGGGTTGTGAACAAGAGATAAGATCCCTTCCTTCATGAATCTTACATCCTGCTAGGAGGAAACAGACAATGAAAAGAAAAGAAAAAATAATAGATAGGAATAAATGCTATCCAGAGAATTGAATGGAGCAATGTTGTAAAGTAAGTGGGGGGATCTGTAGGTTGGGTGGTCAGGCAAGCCATCTCAGAGAAGGTAACAGTTAAGCTCAGCCCAGAATGACAAGAAAGAACCAACTCTGCAAACAACAGGGGGCAGAACATTCCAAGCAGGGACAGCAGGTAGAGAGCAGTTCTCAACATGAAAGACATCCCCTTCTAGGAAGCATTTGCAAATGGGGAGGGGACAATGATCAGGGTATTTTACTAGCATTTGGGGGGGGGGGGTACTGGGGATTGTACCCAGGGGTGCTTTACCACTGAGCCACATCCTCAGCCATTTTTTTTTTTTTAATTTTGAGACAGGATCTGGTTAAATTGCTGATGCTGGCCTTGAACTTGTCTCAGCCTCTTGTCACAGTCTCCCAAGTCTGGGATTACAGGCAAGCACCACCCCACCAAGATTCTTCTGGCATTTCATGGGCAAACGCCAGGATGCTGCACATCTGTAATGCACAAGATAATCCTGCATGGCTTTCAAAGATCCCACCAGACCATGTAGATAGAAAACCTGTTTATCAGGATTGAGAACTTAATTCCACTTTACCCTTAAAAACAAAACATGTTTTGCACAGTGTTTGTATACATGGTATTTTCTAATGCAAGCACCATGTAAATAGAAGGAAGATTGTGTTTTCTTCCATTCAGAATCAAGAGTTGTTTGCTTTAAAAAATAAAAATAAAAACACCTCATCAATGACTAGATAGTACCACAGAAAACTATCTGATGGGAATGCTTCATAGAAAATTGAGGGAGGATAGAATTTTTTCAATTGATAATACATGTCCATGGAGAAAAGAAAAGAGAGGGGAAAGTGAAGTCAAAACACAATCCCTCTTCCACCTCTGTTCCCATATATTCTGGTTTCCTTCCTCAAAGATAACCTGATTATCAGGTTTGGGGATTTGTTTTTTGTTGTTGTTGTTATATCCTTCTGGAGAAATAATTTCATTTTTATTTTGAAGGAAGGAAAGACGAATGGGAGAGAGGGAGGAGAGAAAAAAGGTGGGGGGAGGGAGGAATGACAGAAGGAGGAGAAAGAAGTGAAGGGAGAAGAAAACAACCTCAAATAAATTCAAAATTATTTGAGCACAAAGTCACAGAGTATGCATACACATATCACCAGTGGTTATCTCAGAGCATAGATGTCACTTTCCTTAGTACACTTCTGTACTATCTTGTACAACAGATATGTACCACTTTTGTAATTTGTGTAATTCCATAAGAGTGTTGAATAAAAGAAAAATTAGAAGAGTAGGACTCAATCAGCATTAGTATAAATGCTGTAAAATAGATTATAAGAAATATTAGGGGGTTGGAGTTGTGGCTCAGTGGTAGAGCGCTCACCTAGCATGTGCGAGGCCCTGGGTTCGATCCTCAACACCACATATAAATAAAGATATTGTGTGCAACTACAACTAAAAAATAAATAAATGTTTTTTAAAGAGAAATATTAGCAAGTTACACTAGATAATATGGTGAGCAGTTAGAAAGGAAACAGAAAAGTTAGAGTTGGAGAAATAACAAACTATTAGCATCTCCCAAAGCCTGAATAAGGTGATTGTCTGGAATGAGCTAACTACCTTTCTCCTGTTACAATTGTACTTCTAAAATATTTTAACTGACTGCCTATCCCCCCCCCCCCCACAGCATGAAGGAGGCCCTGGGCTCCATCCCTATCACCACACACACAAACACAAATCAATGCACATATTTTGCCCGAAGCTTAGTAAATGAATGAGACTAGCTGAATCAAATATGAACACATCTTGTTAGCACATTATCATGAAAACACAGAAGGCATCAGATATATACTTTGCTGTTACTCATTTTACTGTTCATTATCTGCAGAGAAAATATACTAAAATATACTTTTGAGATTAAAATAAACCATCAGCTCATTATCTTTCTTGGCCTCTAGCTATGAAGACTTAAAATGGCCCTTCTTGCATCTGGCTCACTTGAAAATCTTATTTGTGCTGAGGGGGGAGGGGGCAGGGTACTGGCAATGCTAAAGAAAAGAGTATTCAGTTCTCAAGACTGGTACAACTGAAACTCTCACATAAGTTGCCTTAAAACAAAACCAAATGACATAGCTCAGTTGATCCCATCTCCATACAATAGGGTATTGCATCAATTGTTCCAGTCCCAGGCCAAGCTCCCTGCAAGGGCTTTAGGATCCAGTCCTGTTGACAACAGAATGCTTTAGCACAGGCTAGTGCCTGAAGATTTCCTTATCACAGTCCCAAATCCCAATTCAAGTCCTTTAAAAATTTGTTGTCCTCTGATTTCCAGTCATAGACCTACTTTTGCCAATTTCCCACAACTATAAAATTAACTTACAGGAATGCAGGATAATTCACAAAACATGAAAAATAAGCATTTCCCAATTGCTGAGGGCAGAGCAGGGATTCTGTAAATATAACAAGTTCTCCCAATCAAAGCCCTGCAGCGCCTTCTAGAAAAACTTCCTTCATTTCTTTGTGTCAGAAATATTCAAAAATATTCAAAATCCTATCTTAGCAATTTTAAAATATACAATAAATTACTATAAATGTTTGAGGCAATGGATATGCTAATACAGTGATACATTATATACATGTATCCAGTATCACACTGCACCATATGAAAATGTACAATTACTATGTGTCAATTTAAATACACACAAAACAAACACACACACACTTAAAAAAAGAATTCATTTATTGTTAGTTGATGTACAAAGTAATACACAGTCCTGAAAGCAACTGGTCCCTGGGACATCTTGCTCACACTAATAGACTGTTCACTGTCCCTGTCCTTGTAATTATTATTATTGATATGGATTTTTTTAAAAAGAGAGATAGCTGGACATGGTGGAGCACACTTGTAATCTTAGCAATTCGGGAGGTTGAGGCAGGATGAACCCAAGTTCAAGACAGTCTTGGCATGTTAAATAAAAAGTTTAAAGGGCTGGGGGAACAGCTCAGTAGTAGAGCACCGTAGTTAATCCCCAGTAGTGCAAAAAAAAAAAAAAAAAGAAAAAGAAAAGAAAAAAAAGTCATGGAGCCAGCCCAGTGCAGTGGTGCACACTTATAATTCTAGTAACTTGGGAGGCTGAGACAAGAAGGATCACAATTTAAAGTCAGTGTTGGCCATGTAAATAGGCCCTCAATAACCTAGCAAAACCCTGTCTTAAAAGAAAAAAAAAAAAAGACTGGGGATGTAGCTCAATGATAGAGCCCTATTGGGTTCAATCTCCAGTTTTAAAAAAAAAGACAAAAATGCAAGTTTTTTAAAATTTATTAAAATCCTTCTTGGGGCTGGGGATGTGGCTCAAGCGGTAGCGCGCTCGCCTGGCATGTGTGTGGCCTGGGTTCAATCCTCAGCACCACATACAAACAAAGATGTTGTGTCTGCCAAAAACTGAAAAATAAATATTAAAAAATTCTCTCTCTCTCTCTCTCTCTCTCTCTCTCTCTCTCTCTAAAAAAAAATAAATAAATAAATAAAATCCTTTTTGGACTCTGGTCAAGTCACTCTTAGAGCCCTTCTTTGCCTCTAGTTGTCCCAGTAAGTAACAGAACCACTGATAATGTCCCTACTGGAGTTACACTCTACAGTACTAATGAATGTGTAGTGTAGCTCTTAGTAGATGTTGGCAGAAAAGTGATCAAGATTTAAATTTTGACTCTGCCTTCTAGTAGTATTGTGACCCTTAGCAAGTCAATGTCTTTGGATGTTAGTTTTCTGTGCTGTAAAGTACCACCATAACTAACATATGTACTGCTTACCTGTCCCAGTCATTGTTCATTTAATCCTTACAACAACCCTTAGGAGAAAGCGACCATAATCTTCACGTCACAGATGAAGCAACTGAGGCACAGTGAGATTCAGTGACTTCACCAAGGTCACACAGCTGGCAAATTGCAGTCAAGATTCTAAGGCAGGATCCAGATTCCAGGTTCTAACTACCAACCCTACAGCCTCTCCAAATGAGGTCATACCTACTAAGGGCTGTTTTGAGGATTAACTAAAATGATATTTGTAAAGTCCAGGACTTTGCAAGTGTCTGATAGGTAGCGGCCATGGTTGTGAATTGGTTTGTCCATTCTACACTGCATAACGTTCTGGGCTATTTATTGGGGTAGGAAAAAAAAAGATTGGAGAGAAAAGGAGAAAGAGGAAAGAGCAGGGGGAAGAAGAGGTCCAGGAGGCATGAGAAAAGGGACAAACCTGAAGAGGGGCAGAGGAATCTCTGAACACTTAGGAAACAAAAAATCTAGCTGGCTAGGCCTTGAGAAAATAGACTTAACTGTTCTCAACTGAAAACCGAGTCATGACAACTGAAGAGGCCCCATGCCATTCAACCAGGAGGCCTCGCCCCGGGTCAGCAGGCCCTCGACCCCACCCCTAGCCCCAAGGCAGGCTCAGGCGTGGACCGTGTTTCAGTTCCTCCTACGGGTCCGCCCCACGCCGGGCGGGGCCTGGCCCGCCCCCTTTGCTGGTGGCCCACGAACCCCAGGCCCGAGCCACGCGGTCTCCCGGGCCAGGCCGGGCCGGGCCGGGCTCTATGGCTACGTGGAGGCGGGACGGCCGGCTGACCGGCAGTCAGCGGCTTCTGTGCGCGGGGCTGGCGGGGACGCTCAGTCTCAGCCTCACTGCGCCCCTGGAGCTCGCCACCGTGCTGGCCCAGGTCGGCGTCGCACGAGGCCACGCCCGGGGACCATGGGCCATAGGACGCCGGGTGTGGCGGGCCGAGGGGCCCCGAGCCCTGTGGAAGGGGAATGGGGTGGCGTGCTTGCGCCTCTTCCCCTGCAGTGCTGTGCAACTCGCCGCTTACCGCAAGTAAGAGCCAGGCCGGCGCGGGTGGGGCAGGGAGGCCGGGACTGGGCCCGGTGCGGTGCGGCGGCTCACCGCCACCTTACTGTCTGAGGTCGGGCCCTATAGTGGGGCCTGACCCCTTCCACATCACATGGGGACTCTCGGAGCAGTTAGGCCACAAGGCTACACCTGGAGCCCCAAAGCCCAGTCCCTAAGTTGTTCACTTCCAGGGATTCCTGCCCTGGAAGATGCAGTTTTGTGGCACGCAGCCCAGGCCCTGGGAGTTTCCCCGGGTGAAAGGGGTGACGGGGTGGAATGGAGATTTGGGGTAAAGGAATGAGTTCTCCAAAGATGACTCCTGACCGTTCCCATCAATTCAACAACTTGGAAATTTTTGCTTTGGCTGGCTTCGGAGAGAGACCCTCTTGAAGGTGTGTGTGTGTGTGTGTGTGTGTGTGTAAGTGGGTCTGTGTGGCCAATGCCCAAGAAAAAAACCGTCTCAGTTGGGTGGGAGGGACTGGTTCCTCACCTCACAAAAGCCAAAGATTCCTGCCCACTCTCATCCCCAGCCCCAAACCCAGACTAATGCAAGCTTGACTTTAGACCCCAATGAAGGCTGCAGCTTCCCTGTCCCTAAGCTGTGAAGGGTTCCCTGGGCCTAATGCTTCACCTCACCCCCTTGCCCACTGGCCTTGTTCTTTGGGCTTTTGCACCTTCTCCTGCATCCATAGCTACTCCTTAGGAAAAAATCTAGATATGCACATGTGGAATGAGCCCAAAAGCTTCCTCGGGGCTTAGAGATATTTGCCTTGGAACTGGAAAAGCAGCCTAAAAGAAAACTGGAAGTGATGGCATTCTAGGAAAGGGAACAGTTTCTGTATTTGGAAGGATGCTCCTTGTATTCTTATTCAGTGGACACTGGCCTTGTCTCTGAATTAGACAAACAGCACATAGCCCAGAGAGCAGATAAGTCTTTATTTGTTTGTGATTTTTTGTTTGTTTGCAGCACTGGGGTTCGAACCCAGAGCCTCATGTATGCTAGGCAAGCCCCTACCACTGAGCTACAACTCCAGTCTCAAGAGCTGGTGAGCCTTGACCTCATAGTTTAGCCTTGGTGGCTAACAGTCAAAGGATTTTTGCCTTGATGCTGTCACTTGGAAGGCTCACCTGACATGTCAAACAAAATTTTTCTCACAGAGTCCTCTCAGCTGGCATTCATTTTATTTCTGTCTGGGAGGAGCATTCCCTTCTCCTTCTCTGAGGAGAGAATCATGGGTAGGATTGTGTGCCATATCTGTCAAGGCTGTCTTCCCTCCACAGCCCCCCTTGCCCTCAGCAACATCTGCCTGCAGTCTGTAAATAATCTCTTCTAGGTTTTAATAATTGAATTTCTCCTCACCTCACCCTTTCTCCACAAAGTGATATGGAAATCTTCCTTTGCGTGGGATAGAAATGTGTACCACAGAACTGGAAGCAGAATTTCAAAAGGCAGGTTCAAGTATTGTGGCTTTTCTGCTAATCACCGTGTGTGTGTATGTGTATCATTACATTTCTACAACTCCTGTCTCCTGCCCTGTAAGGTCTTTAGACAGGAAGAATTATGTCCATTTGACAGATGCAGAATTGGGCTCAGACTGGTATACTACATCAGTGACAGAGTTGAGTGCTACCACGGGGCTCTCTGACTCCATTTCTCATACTCTTTCTATTCCATCTTGCCGCCTCACTCTCCCTTCCCCACCCCTCTCTCCAAATTTATTTGACATTAATTTACTTAGGGTACATGAAGTACTCACTGTGTGCATAATGCTGGGAACAATGCAAGGATGGGAGGGGATGATCTCTCTGCCTCCAAGAGCTTACAGAGTAATATAAGAATAAGACCAGTAGACTAGTAGGTGCATCTCTAACCATAACATATGAAGTAGCATATAATTGTTGTGGATAAAGTGCTATAGAAATGTGCACTTTGGATGAGGGAAGAAACAAAGAAGGCATAAAGACTTCACAGAGGAGGAAAAAGATTTGAGTTTGGCCTTGAGGTAAAGATCGGGAGAAAGAACTGCAGGTAATGTCAGCAAAGGCCAGAGGCGGGAAGGCATGCAGCATGACTGGAAATGCAGCAGGAAAGGCAGGTTGGGATATGATCTTGGAGGATCAGATTAAGGAATTTAGATTCAACTTGGTATGCAAGGTTAGCTGTGGGAAATTTTTTTGCAGGGTGGGGGAGGCAGTGTTGTGATTAAAGCAGTTCATGTAGAATGATTGTCATATGGTAGCATGGTAGGATGACTAGAAAGGAGGAAGGTTAGGGTGGCAGGACCAGTTAGGAACCTGTTGCTCTAGTCCACATGGCAACTGAGGGCACCTGAAATAGGCTAGTGACCGTAGAAGAGAACAATGCATGGGAGAACAGAGGGTTACATGAGCTAGATTTGCTAATATCTTTCTTCCTGCAGGATTATTTTCTTTCTGGAAGCTAAAAAGAAGTATTTCAATAAATGGCAAGGCATAGCCAGAAAGCAAAGTGGTTGATTAATCACAATGTCATCCTTCCTACCTAAAGATGATATTCATGATTCATCATTATACTGACTCATTTCTGCTCTTTTCCTGACGACAAATTTATAAAACAGGTGGATGGGATAATGTTACTGCTTCTGTTCGTGGGTTTGAACAAAGCATAAACATTTGGCATGTTCAGGAAACAGAGTGCTTAAGCCACTTGTCTGCAAACACAATGACACAGCTGGAACTTAAAACTGGGTCCTCTGGCTCCTGAAGCCACTCCAGGGCTCTGTCCACCATTTCACAGCAGAAATATCTGCTTATTCAAATTAAAGATCAAAAGAGTCCACTTGATAGTGTCTATCAGTAGGTAGGTTCCTGTCATAAACCAATGATAGATAACACAATGGATGGCTTAAAAATACATCAAATAGAAGAACCTCTCTCAACTTTATTTTTCTATCTAAACTTTGGTTTGGGTCCCTGCAGCTCTGAAATTGTTTAGAACCAATGCCATTTCCTTGTTGAACAACTGCTCCATGAGCATGTGTTTGGCTACATTTGCTGCTAGCCTGTGTTAGGTTGAAGTGTTAGCCATTCTAATCACACGTATCCAAGGTGTGTGGAATGTCTGTGCTGGCTGAAAGGAAGGGGTTACTGCAGTTCACTAGCTTATCCAGACTCCCCGGGGTGGGGGGGGGGAAGCTTCTGTGCATGTATGTATGTGTGGGGGTGGGAGGAAGAACAGAAATGGGAACCCCAGCATTCCCAGCCAATCAGACAAGCATTTAAGATGTAGGGACCAGGATAATGTCATTGGTGGCCAATCAGGGTTGCCTGTCTTGATTTAGCAATTCTAATGGGAGATTGGTGTTCCTTGTCCCTATGTCAGATGATAGGAGTCTGAGAAGAAAGGGTTACCTTTGGTTCTTCTTTTTAATTTTGTATATTTAATAGTAAGACCCTACTTGGGGCTGGGGTTGTGGCTCAGTGGTAGAGCACTTGCCTAGCATGTGTGAGGCCCTGGGTTCGAGTCTCAGTACTGCATATAAATAAAATAAAGGTCCATTTACAACTAAAATAAATATATAAAAAATAGTAAGACCCTACTTTATAAAATAGACTGATATAAGATAAGGTTCTACTTCTAGTTCAAGTCATCGAGAGGACCAAGGGCCTGTTTCCCACTGGTTGTTCCATTAGTCATTTCCTTATCAGGCTTGTTCAGCTCTCATATATGATCTATGCTGAGAGCTAGCACAGTGTCTGGCACATTATGGATATTCAACAAATGTGTAATTAATCAGTGTCCTAGAAGTGGCCAAGTGGAATGGGGAATAAGGGTGGGACAATGAGAATGAATGATGTCTCTTTTGGCAATTCATACTCCACCTTCTAGGTTGTTCCAGCTGCTGCCAACATCCAGTCAAGCATTTCCACTTCCTGTATCTTCCCTACCCCTCTAACTTGACAGCAGTGCCAAGGGAGAGGGGAGAGGAATGAGGAAGGATATAGACAGTAAGAATGAGGCAAATAGTATATTGGTGAATGCCAGCTTCAGTTACATGCATTATTAAAAAGTAGTTGGTTAACTCACTGGGTGCACTGGCACACACCTGTAATCCCAGCTACTTGGGAGGCTGAGGCAGGAGGATTGAACATTTGAGGCCAACCTGGGCAACTTTTTTTTTTAATTTTTATTTATTTTTTTTAGTCATACATGACAATAGAATGCATTTTGATATATAATACATACATGGAATGTACATAAATCAATCATATTGTCTTTTCTATTCTGCTGCCCTTCCTATCCTTCCTACTCCTCCCCTCCTCTCCCATTCTTCCTCTCTATCCAATCTAATGTGACACACTTTTTTTTTCTTTTTCTCATTACAATATCATATATGTATTCTGTATAACAATGAGGTTCTCCTTCCATCTTCTGTGCAACTCCCCTTCTCCCTCTTTTTCCCTCCCATCTCTCTTCCCTATTTAATGGTAGTCTTCTTCTCATGCTCTTCCTCCCTATCCCATTTTGAGTCACCCCCCTCATATCAGAGAAGACATTAAGCATTTGTTTTTTAGGGATTGGCTAACTTCACTTAGCTTAATCTGCTCTAATGCCATCCATTTGCCTGCAAATGCCATGATTTTATTATTTTTTTAGTGCTGAGTAATATTCCATTGTGTATAAATGCCACATTTTTTTAATCCATTCATCTATTGAAGGGCATCTAGGCCAACCTGGGCAACTTTTGAGACCCTGTGTCAAAAAGGGCTGGGGATGGACATAACTTAGTGATAAAGCACTCCTGCATTTGATTTCAGTACTCCCCCTCCAAAAAAATAGTTGGTTTACTCAAAGGATTGTTTGTTCTACAACTCAGAAGAGATGTGTTTAATCAATGAATGTTTTCTAGGAGCAGAGGTGTTAGCCTAGAACCTTTTAAGATGGTTTCACCTTAACAGTCACTCATCATGCACAGGGCCCAGGCCTGCTGACAGCTGAATGAGCAAGAAATAACCTCTTCGCTAGAGGTTTGAAAGCCAAAGTACTGGGGATGCGCTCATTTTAAATAAATAAATAAATAAATAAAACACTTATGTTAGTCTAGCTATGTTCACTTATATTTCAAACCTTCACTATCTCCCTCCCTATTTCCACTATCTGGCAGAAAATATTATTTTTTTCTGACTTCAAGCCCTTTAGTATTTTGTTCTCATCAGCAAAGAGTAAAATCCCTTTGCTTCCTGGCCAGAGAGTGGATGAAAAGTCCCCTTATAATGATTTCTGCCAGGATAGGCCCTTGTGACTGGGGATGCCCTTCTTAGAAGAATTGTAACAGAGAAGCTTTATGTTGTGGTTTGGAAAACTCCACCCAAATACATTTTAACTAAATTGTAAAACTGCAGAAAGATAAAAAGAATAGTCTACCAAACACTCAAACTGAATGGCCTCAAGTGATCCTCCCACTTCAGCCTCCTGAGTGGCTACAGGTATGGGTCACTGCATTGGGCAGCCACATTTCTTTTTCAGATACAAAAAGATGTAACAGAAAAAGCTGAATTCTTCATTCTCATTTCCAGTCCCATTCCTTCTCCTCTTTCCTGGAGGTTTATTTTCATACTTCTTCATATATGTTTATTCATGAATAGTATAAGACATTGCTGTAAGGGTTTCTAAATTAAATAGATGGTTATCATACACTATATATCACTGCAGCTTGCTTTTTTTCATTCAACATTATGCTTTTATGATTTATCTATATTGACAAATAGTTCCAAGCTCATTCATCTTAATGGTTATTTAATATCTATGGTATGACAGTGCCACAATTTATCCATCTCCTTACCCATGGAAGTTTAGTTTGCATGAGCTTTTCATATTTATAAATACTACTGTAGTATGTCTTCATATATATACTTGCAAGGGTTTCTCTAGAATGTACACTTACAAATGGAATTAATGGAATAAAGATAGATGTTTCTCCAGTTTCGATAGATACTGCAAAGTGGCCAAATTTCTATTCCTCCCAGCAATGGGTGAGACTTGTTTCCAAATTTGAAAGCCAATTCCCACCATCATTTCACATTATCAGACTTTTTTGACCTTTGCTAATCTTCTTGGTGATAAATGGTATCTTGTCATTGTTTTATTTGTCATTTTTCTGGTAACTACTGAGACAGAGCATCTTCTTTTATAATTATTGTTAAAAGGAAAATTCTGTAGATCAATTAAAGTCAGTAGAGCTTATTTGAACAAAACAAATACAAAATTCACATATCAAACAGCTCCCAGAATCAAGCAGGCTTGGCAAACTCCAAACAACAGTGTGGTCAGACACCATTTATAGTACAATAGAAGGAAAGCCTAGAAAACAACTTAATTAGCTACAGCCTAGTCAATCAATTAATCAGTTGGTTACACCTTAAGGCTAATTATTTATAGCCTAATAAGTTAACTAACTGGCTATAGGACCATCTGCAGCGAAAGCCCAGTTACTATGGTTAAACTCTGTATCAGGTCTGTTAGGCCCAGTATAGGTGCTCAATCCAAATCCATGACCTCCTACAAAACTTTAACATTACTAAATCTATATTTTCAAAACTCAATTTCTGGGATGCTCAAAGTCGTCATTTCAAGAAATTCTATTCCTTTTAGGTTTTAACAGAACTGAGAGAGTGCATTCCAATTTAGTATTTGCCAAGTACTTCTGTGCGTTTATACCTCACAGGCAAGCTAGACTTGACAGATATGCAGATAAAAGGGGAAACTGCAGTGGGGCAGGGTGGCGCACACCTGTAATCCCAGTGGCTCAGGAGGCTGAGACAGGAGGATCTCAAGTTCAAAGTCAGCCTCAGCAACTTAGCTAGGTGCTAAGCATCTCAATGAGACCCTGTCTCTAAATAAAATTTAAAATAGGGCTGGAGATGTGGCTCAGTGGTTGAGAGCCCCTGAGTTCAATCCTTGGTACTCCCCCCAAAAAAAGCAGAAGGGGAAAACTGCTTGAAATGAAGTGGGAAGAATTTATGGTAGAAATAAATAAAAGGGTTAGGTATCTTTTCTTTATTGCTAACTAGCATTATAAAAATATAAGATTTAAGGGGAAGGGAAGGGGCATGGTGGAATGAAATGGATATCATTACCCTAAGTACATGTATGAAGACACAAATAGTGTGAAAATACTTTATATACTGCCAGAGATACAAAAAAAATGTGCTCTATCTGTGTAATATGAATTGTAATGCATTCTGCTGTCATATGTAACAAATTAGAATTAAAAATATAGGATTTAAATACATTATTCATCAATTCTAATAGTAGAAATTACCACTTTATAAAGCACTTATTTTGAGAAGTAGTGTAAACACAATCCATATCTGATTCTTTTGGGATTTTCCCTATTTTCTCCCAGGTTTGTTGGGCTGTTCACAGATGACTCAGGCCATATTTCCCAGCAGAGCTCTATTGTGGCTGGGAGTCTCGCAGGCATAGTCTCCACCATTGTGACATATCCTACAGACCTCATCAAAACCCGGTTAATTGTGCAGAACATGCTGGAACCGACTTACAAGGGAATCTTCCATGCTTTTTCTACTATTTATCAACAGGAAGGGTTCCTGGCCCTTTATCGAGGGGTTTCCCTCACTGTTTTAGGTAAGATGGAACATTTCACCTTGTTCAAGAAAAGGCTATGTTCTCTGGCATATGTGAATGTTTTACATACCTTTATAACCAGTGAAATCAGTTTCACCAAGGTCAAGTTTGTATGAATTCAATCCATATAAAGCCAATTACTTTATTCTGTTCCATAACCATATACCCCACTCCTAAACTTTGGCCAGTCACATTCCGTGGAAGAGAGGAGTACAGAATACAAGTGGTTCAGCTATACTGGTAGAAAAGCAGACCTCAACATTGCTGCTGGGCAGCATGATCTTTTCAAGTGCATTTGTTTCACCACCTGCCCTTTTTAAGCCTTCCTTGGCTCTTCTGAGCTAAGGAGGAAAACTCAAACTCCTTAGGGCATTTCAAATCCTTCAGACCTGCCCCTGCCAATCTAGTTCACCTTATCCCATCTGGTGCCATGCCTCCACCTGCACTCATGTGCAACCATACAGGACTTGTGTTTCCCAGAAATACTATTCCTTCATACATGCTATTCCCTCTGCCTGAACTGCCTTTCCACTCTCTTTATGCCTAATGAACTCCTACCCATTCCTCCAGACCAAGTTTAAAAGATCTCTCTTCTGTCGAGTCCTTCCTCATTCTCCCAGTCAAACCGAATCCTTTCAATCCTTGTGTACCTAAAGCATCTTGTATAGGCCCCTATTATGATGCATATCAGAGACCATACCCTTATTAGTTTTTCTGGGATCTTTTTTTTTTTTATTTTTTTTTAGTTGTAGATGGACACAATACCTTTATTTTATTTGTTTTTATTTTTATGTGGCACCAGGGATCGAACTCAGTGCCTCACACATGCTAGGCAAGTGCTCTACCACTGAGCCACAACCCTGGCCCTTTCTGGGATCTTTTGCCCTCAGTGATAACTATCTCCAGGAATTGGCCTGCACCCTTGTATTCCCAGCACCTGGCATAGGGCCCAGCACATACCATGAACTCTCCAAATTTTTCTGAATAAAGGTAAAAGGGAGGTTGGTGATTCATTTTTAATATGTTCATTAAATAAATATTACCTGATCTAAAGATAAGCAATCCCACTTGTGTTATCTCCTCTTTTCAATCTCATTTTGGGGGAGAAATTTAGTCCCTCTGTAAGCCAAAGATGTCGCCCAATTTCTGGAAGTTTGTAAGAGGGCCACCTATTGTGTTAGTGTCTCACCATCTTAGTTACTAGAAAGGTGAGGATGCCTCACAAGGTAGCGTGCCCACTGGGCCCTGATAAAACTGTGTCATTCTCAAAAGCAAGGTCAGATATCCTCCCCAAATACAGTTTTCACAAAACACTTTCTTAGCTAGAGACCAGTCCCTTCTAAGCTCCAAAATGTAATTTAAGTGCTGCCCACTAACTTTCCTTTTCTGGGAGTGATTTTTTCCCAACATTTTATTTGAGTCTCCCAGAAAAGTTAGAAGACTTATAAACACCATATACCTACCATTTAGATGCTACACTTATCATTTTGCCAGGGTGGAGGTGGGGATTGGTTGTTTTTGTTTTGTTTTGTGGGGGTTTGTTTTTGTTTGCAGTACTGGGTATTCAGCCCAAGGGCACTCTGACACTGAGCTATGTCCCCAGTCCTTTTTATTTTTAAGACAGGGTCTCACTAAGTTGCCCAGGTTGGTCCTCCTGCCTTGGCCTCCCAAATAGATGGGATGACAGGTGTGTGCCATCATACCCAGCTCACTTAGCATTCTTGCTTTATCACATATCTATCCATCCTAATCTTCAGCTCATCTTTTTTTGATATTTTCATTTTATTTCTATGTGGTCCTGAGGATCGAACCCAGTGCCTCACACAATCTAGGTGAGCATGCTAGGGGATCGTTCTATCTCTGAGCCACAACCCCATCCCTCATCTTTTTATTGACAATTTCAATGTAACTTTTGAACATCAGTGCACTTGATCCTTCATCCCTGAACACTGAAAATGTATATCATTAACTCAAGTTCAATATTTACATTTGTATTTATGTTGAATTTATATACAGTAAAGTGCACACAAACCTTCACCTATAATGAACTATTTGATGCATTTTGATTAATGATACAACCCCTATCAAAATATAGAAGTCATGGTGGCACATGCCTGTAATCTGAGCAGCTCAGAAGACTGAGGCAGGAGGATTGCAAGTCCAAAGCCAGGCTTAGCAACTTAGCAAGGTCCTAAGCAACTCAGGGAGACTTGTCTCTAAATAAAATATAAAAAGGTCTGGGGATGTGGCTCAGTCTTTAAGTGCCCCTGGTTTCAATCCCTGGTACAAAAATTGTGTGTGTGTGTGTGTTAAAACCATATATATATATATATGGTTTTAACAGACTGTTCAATCCATATAGAGCTAATTACTTTATTCTGTTCCATAACTATATACCCCACTCCTAAACTTTGTTTTCTTCAGACAGCAGCCTCTTGTTGCTTTGCAGGTGCTCTTCCATTCTCCGTGGGCTCCCTTCTTGTTTACATGAACCTGGAGAAAATCTGGAACAGACCCCGAGACCAGTTCTCTCTGCTGCAGAACTTTACCACTGTCTGTCTGGCTGCTGCTGTGACCCAGACCCTCTCCTTTCCCTTTGACACCGTGAAGAGAAAGATGCAGGTGAGACGATGCCTTGAAGTGTTTGTGGGTGGATAAAAACAACAGCAAAGAATACCAGCCCCAAGTAATGCCAGACTTCCGAGGAGCTCATGACTGCTTGTGCAAATACTATGCAAACCCCAACTCTGTGGCATTTCTGCTGCTAACCTCAGGGCTGTTCGGCCTGAGCCCAAGCTGCCACCTGATACCATACTCTGTTCTCAGTCTTTTATGAAGCTTCCAAATAAGGCCCCTTTCAGTCCTCTCCTCCTGGATACATCATTGTGATTCTCCTTCCTCCAAGATTCACATAGTAGTATAGGTGCTTCATCAGTGCACCTTGCCTCAGTGAATTGACTGCCTAGGACAAATAAGCCAACAATTCTAGCCAGCAAGGATCCACTAGTCCCTGACGCCCTCACTGAGGACTAACTGCAGGACTAATGGTTAAAATAGGCCACATCTTAGTGGGATTGACCATGCATTGTCCTAATTGTTACCTGGGGAAACTTGCATTTTTTTCTATAGACCATAGAGGCAAGCCTAGTAGCAGAGCTTTCAAACTGAATAATTGGTTTATCCTAGAATGAGCCAGTTTTGATCAAAGAAAAATCAGACTGGTACAAATAAGGCTGGGGAAGTATAGCCACATGTGCATAATAGGAGCAGGCTCCCAATCCAAGCAGGATTGAGGCTTTGCATATTCCTTTAATCAAGATCTCTCCCTTAAAATTACACCTCCATTGGCTTGCTTGTCTCCCTCCTTTACCTCTTCTGGACAATTCCTGATTTATATAATTGATATATTCCTGAAGAGCTGCATAAAAATGAATTTGGGGTCAGTTGAATGCAATTTTTTTTCTTGTTACTGGGAATTTAACCCAGGGGTGCTTTACCTCTGAGCTACATCCTTAGCCCTTTTTATTTTTATTTTATTTTGAGACAGAGCTAATTACTTTATTCTGTTCCATAACCATATACCCCACTGCTAAGTTTCAGAGGTTGGCCTCTAACTTGCAATCCTCCTCCAGAATTGCTGCGATTATAGGCATGAGCCACTGCACTCAACTTGCAATTTTAAATTATTAGTCTCAGTCATTCATTTTTCCATGTGACTGACTTGTCCGCCTGCTTGCTCAGTGCCCCTCCCCACTTCCTGCTTCTACTTTGTAGTATTCTCTGCTGATCTGGGCCATTGCTTACCTCAGCACTAAAAAGCCTGAAGGTACTTATCTATCAAAGCTGCCTTTGGACAAACACACATGATCACATTCATTTCTGCCACTTCAGTCTATGACACTTCTCATCTGTCTGGGTTATGTTTCTTCCCTGTCCCTGACCAGATAAATAACAGTCACATTGTTATAAATGTAGTGTGGGTGCAAATTGAGAGGCTGCTTAGTGCATACTTATTTATTAATAGCATTGTTTCTAATTTTAAAAGTTATATACACATACTTAAAATGGTTAACATAGTTAATTTTATGCTATATATGTTTGGCCACCAAAAAAAAAGTAATGCATATAGGATATAGGGAATTGGAGGAATATATAAAAGTACAAAAAAAAACCACAATAAATTATCCATAGGTGGGCATGGTGGCATACCTGTAGTTCCCAGCTACTTGGGAGGCTGAAGCAGAAGAATCAGTTGAGCTCACAGATGTGAGAGAAGCTGGAGCAACATAATGAGATCTGATCTCAAAATAAATAAATAAAAATAGAAATTACCCATCCCATCACTCCATGGATTATAATGATGAAGAGTTTTTCTCTTATGTATATGTATGTATGTATAAATATAAGTATATATGTAAATATATGTAAGATTATTTCTTTTTATAGAATTGTGTCTTGATGGTAAATAAAAATGAATTTCCTGCTTTTTTCACTTATTATATAATGAGCTTTGCTCCAGGCTGTTAAGTATTTAATTATCGTATAATATTCCACCAAATTGATGTGCCAGAAAATATTTAATAGTTTCTCATTTTTTAAGAGTAATTTTTTCAAATTCTAAAGTATAATAACATTGCAGTGAAAACCCTTATGTTTTTTTCAGACCTGTGATAGTACTCTTAGGATATACTCCTAGAAATTAATGAACAAGACACAAGATATAAATTATTCTAAGGCTCTTAATGAAATTTACTCTGCAGAAATTTGTAAGTTTACACTTACACCAGCAGTAAGGGAAAGTGATTCATCTTCTAAATTCTCAACCTATATTATTGTTACTTTTTAAATCATATAGCTAAAAAATGGTATCTTATTGTTTCTAAGTGAGGATGCACATTTTCCATATATCATTTGGCCCTTTGTATTTCTTTATAAATTTTCTCTTTGTGTCCTTTGCCTATTTTTCTAGGACACACAGATTTTTCTATTGATTGATAGAAATATTTATATATTAAAGGTATTAACCTTTTGTCACACAGTGCACATATTTTCCCAGTTTTACATTTGGCTTCTAATTCTATTTATGGGTTTCTGAGTTTTTTTTTTTCTTAGTTTTAGGTAGACACAATATCTTTATTTTATTTTATTTTTTATGTGGTGCTGAGAATCGAACCCAGTGCCTCATGCACGCTAGGCAAGCGCACTACCACTTGAG